>NC_090025.1:196215600-196515600 GCF_037176765.1 Anolis sagrei | reverse complement strand
CTGCAATGTCTTCAGGATTTATATCATGGAAATACATCAAGATGGACTCATAACCTTTCTCGGGGTTGACCACAATTCACAGCATTGTCTCAAAGGAACTTACTCTTGCTGAAGGTTCTCCATATGTAGACCCTCACAGAATCATATTGGCAAGGTCATTGCATTGATAGAAACATCACCCTGAATACAACTTCCAAAAGTTTCTGCAAGTGGATGGTTCCCCACCCCCACCGCCCATGACTTGATGGTGGCAAGGCAAGGATCAGGTCAGGCTGGGAGGAGCAGATGTCAGGAAATCAGGATGGGACCAGGAGAGGTTGCCAATGACTTGCAAAGAAAGCAGCAAAGGAATAGTGGAAGGGAAAGAAGAACGGAAGGGTTTGACCAACTTGCAACATCCAGGAGAAGCGAAGGATGAAGGATAGCTATTTCAGGAGTTATAGCACCAGTCTTGAAGGAGCCAATGTGAAGGAAAGCATACCTCTCCTAAGGTCAAGTCTAGGGAAAAGGAAAACTGAAACCACCAGGGTTGGACCCTCCAGATAGTACCGAACTGCAAGACCCAGCATTCTCTCTAATCCAATCTCTAATCTGGAGACTCATGTAGCCCATGAACATCTGGAGAACCTCATGACACTGATCTCTGAACTGGATTACAGATCAAACTATAGTTCTCCAGCTGCTCATGGGTTGAAACTCTCACCTTAGTACCTTTGAGTCACTTTCCATTTTAAAAAGATATGTGTACATAGACGGAGACAGAAAGGACCAGCATGGCATAGTAGTTTAAGAACTAAATACCAACTCTTCCTAGACTTCATAGAATCGTAGAATCATAGAATCAAAGAGTTGGAAGAGACCTCATGGGCCATCCAGTCCAACCCCCTGCCAAGAAGCAGGAATATTGCATTCAAATCTCCTGCTTCTTGACAGGGGGTTGGACTGGATGGCCCATGAGGTCTCTTCTTCTAACATAGTCTTGCTAAATTCTTCTATAGGCTATCATCTTTTACACCAATGGTTCCCAACCTTTCATCCTCCATGAGCTCCAGAGGTGTCCTGTCAGTTAGACAACCTGGCTGGGTTTTCAGGGAGTTGAAGTCCTAACCACCTGGAGAACCAAGGGTTGGTTACCACTGATCTACACCAATGGTCCTCAAACACTGGGTTTCCAGATGTTTAGGACTTCTAATCCCACAATTCCCAGCCAGCATGGCCAAAGGTCATGGATTCTGGAAGGTCCTAACATTTGGAAAAGTTTGAGAAATATTGACCTAGGCAGTGTTTTTCAGTAGAAGCAGCTCATAACTTCAAATGAGAGGCCATAGTCAGTTGTATTAAACAATGCATGGTGTACTTATATATGCAGATTGGATCTTAAGCATATTCTGTGTTGCCAAAGCCACCCTGGTCCAACCACAGTTCTCTTGACATCAAGCTTTGGCCAAGTTATATTTTCTAGATCTAGGGTTCCCAGAGTAAAAACTGGAGATGGATCTTTTCATTTAATGGTTGTGTAGAAGAAGGAAGTTCAGCAGATGTTGGCTGTTACCTAGTTTCTTGACAAGCAACACCTCTTGAAATTCCTCTCCTAAATAACCATTAAAGGTCCAAGAGACCTCTCTAGTTTTCTGTCTGGAAACCCTATCTAGATGTCGCTACACCTAGGACTTCCCTGTCTCTTCTTCTCACTCCCTCGTCTTCTCTGCTTGCTTACCACGTTGGGGTGCTTCTCCATGGCCAGGGCTGCCCGCTCCATGTTCTGCTGGTGGCGTTGCCTCTTCTTCATGGCGCGCAGAATGAGGAACAGGACGATGGCGGTCACCAAGAGCAGCGCCCCAAGACTGCCGGCCAGGATCCCGGCGTCCAGCCTGCCTTGGTGCTCGGCATCCGCGGGATCCAGAGGCACTATCAGAAGGAAAGCAAGGGAGGAAAAGAGCCATGTTGTCATTGTGAGAAACAAACAGTGTGGAGAAATTTGACACGGCGACGTACAGAATGGCAGCCACAAATGTGACTTTGCATTTCATGCTCAATTATTAAAGAACGCAAATATCAACCATTGAGGAGAGAGAAACAATCACAGAATCCTCACGCTGGAAGAGACCACAAGAACTAACCAGTCCAACTCTTTGCTATGAAGGAATGTACATACAATCTGAGCACTGACTGTTGACAATAAGTGTTAAGCTGCATGAGGAGTCAAATGTTCAGCGTTTTCCTTCTCTGATATTGAAAAATCATTCCTCAGCAGAAGGAGAGCTCTCAATAGTGTTAGAGGCACCATTGTCAAATGACAGGAGTGTATCAGATTTATTGATTACCAGCTGTACCTGCCACGCAGGGGCGGCTCAACCCATACGCAAAGTAAACATTTGCAGAATAGTTGATTTTGCCCAAGGGTGCTCTTGAGGCACTCTTGGGGGAAAATAGACCTTGACATATGCGAGTTGTAGTTACTGGGATGTATAGTTCACCTACAATCAAAGAGCATTCTGAACTCCACCAATTATGGAATTGAACCTAAACGACTCCAGCACAATTTACCTGTCCGAACGTATCCTCCCCTATGAGCCATCAAGATTGCTAAGATCGTCTGGAGGGACCCTGCTCTCGATCCCACCGGCCTCACAGGCGCAGCTGGTGGGGATGAGAGACAGGGCCTTCTTGGTGGTGGCCCCTCGACTCTGGAACTCCCTTCCACTGGAGATCAGAACTGCCCCTTCGATCTTAACGTTCCTTCCTTCTCTTCCTCTTCCCTTTCTTCCCCCCATATTTTCTTTCCCTTCCTCTTTCTCCCCGTTCTTCCTTCTCTACTTATTCTTGGACTGCAACTCCCAGAAGTCCTCCTGATCAATATATCTACCTATTATCTATCTCTATGTATATCTATCTGGAGGATTGCTGAGAGTTGCAGTCCAGGAAAAGGAAATTGGAAATCTGCAGGGATTGGTAGGCTCTCAAAGAAATCCAAGGAGAAGAAAGCTTGCCTCTTGGAAGCAGTGCATTTGGATCATCCTCTTCTCCTAAAGGGCCTGGTCTAAGGGATGCTGGGAACTGTAGTCCGGAAGAGAGTGTGGATATGCTATTGTGTGTTTTGTTTGCTGCGTGGAGTCGTTTTGTGCATGTGCTGTAGCACCTTTTTGCATTTTTGGCTTTTTAAGTCCCTTCTGCTGTGTTTTTGTGTTTTTATGAGTGATGGTCACTCCCTGTCCTGAGAGGTGTCTTGTGTCCAAATTTGGTGTCAGTTCGTCCAGTGGTTTTTGAGTTCTGTTAATCCCACAAACTAACATTACATTTTTATTTATATAGACTAGCCGTCCCTTGCAACGTGTTGCTGTGGCTCTGTCTGGTGATCTGGAAAAGAAAATGAGAAAGTTTTGGTTTCTAATGTATGTAATTTCTTTATGCTTGTGGGTAAACAGTGTTTCTGTTGTTTCTTTGTCAGTGTTGATGTGGAGAGTGTCTGGTTTGCCTACTCTGGAACATGTGACAATATCATTGTCCTTCTTCAGGGGTCTATGATACTATATCTGTGTGTGTGCGAATCATATCTATCTATATCTCTGGCTGGATGGCTTTTTGTCAGGAGGGCTTTGATTACGTTTTCTTGCCCTGGGGAAGGGAGTTGGGACTAGATGGCCTTAAGTATTTTCTGTTAGTCATGGGCTTCTGTGTGGGAAGTCTGGCCCAATTCTGTTGCTTGTAGTGTTCAGAATGCTCAGATTGTAGGTGAACTATAAATCCCAGTAACTACAACTCCCAAATGTCAATGTCTATTTTCCCCAAACTCCATGTTCATATTCGGACATATGGAATATTTGTGCCAAATTTGGTCCAGATCCATCATTGTTTGAGTCCACAGTGCTCTCTGGATGTAGGTGAACTACAAGTCTCAAACTTAAGGTCAATGCCCACCAAACCATTCTGGTGTTTTCTGTTGGTCATGGGAGTCCTTTGTGCTAAGTTTGGCCCAATTTCATCACTGGTGGGGTTCAGAATGGTCTTTGATTGTAGGTGAACTATAAACCCCAGAAACTATAACACCCAAATGACAAACTCAATTTTTTTGAGTGAAGGACATACATTGGGTTGTTAGGTGTCTTGTGTCCAAATTTGGTGTCAATTCGTCCAGTGGTTTTTGAGTTCTGTTCATCCCACAAACGAACATTACATTTTTGTTTACATAGATTGATCTGATACGCGTGATGCAGGAAACCCACCTGACTCTCACTATCCTGCATATATTCACTCCTCAGATACTGTTAGCATAAAATAAGAATTAAAGATTCAGCTGAATGCTTAATGAACTCCATTTTGACAATATCCCCCCAAGGTCTGTCTTCTTTGCTGGGATCTGTCATTTGTGCTATGCTAGAAATGCTGTAAAAGCAATATTATGTCCTTTGGGCCAAGAATCAGAAGTTATGGTTCCAAACAGTGCCAAATACTGAGAACATCTTCTTAAACAATAATCAATACCAATAGAATGGAGCCAGATAGGACTTGTAGAGTGCTGCCCATGAGGGACATCTATAAGTAGTAGTAATAGGAGTAGTAGTAGTAGTAGTAATTTATTTATACCCCACTACCATCTCTCTAAGGGACTCGGTGCGGCTTACATGAGGCCGAGCCCAAATACAACAATACAAGCAATAATAACAACAAATCAAGCAAGTAAAACCAAACATAGACAATAAACAATAATGTAAGCATTAACAAAAAGACAACACACTATTAAAATCTATGGGAAGGCCAAATGTAAATTGAAATTAAAATAATGCTGGACTTGGGCGAAATAAGTAATGGGGTGTTTGTGGAAAACATACAGGCAGACCTAAAACAATGTAAAGTGCTTTGGAGGACAAAGTGTCATGGGATCATTATTCTGGGAAGGCACACTGGAACAACCACGTCTTCAAGCTCCTCCTAAAGACCATACCTCGTGAAGGCTGATCTGGCCGGGGTGGTCCACGCCTTGGTCACCTCTAGAATGGATTACTGCAATGCGCTCTACGTGGGGCTGCCCTTGAAGACGGCTCGGAAACTTCAATTGGTCCAGCGGGCCGCAGCCAGGATGCTAACCGGGGCTCATTATCAAGAGAGGTCTACCCCTCTGTTTAAGGAGCTCCACTGGCTGCCATTTATTTTCCGAGCCCAATTCAAGGTGCAGGTGCTCACCTACAAAGCCCTAAACGGTTTGGGACCACCCTACCTGCGTGACCGCATCTCCATCTACAAACCCACACGCTCGCTCCGGTCATCTGGAGAGGCCCTGCTCGTGATCCCACCCACGTCGCAAGCGCGCTTGGTGGGGACACGGGACAGGGCCTTTTCTGTGGCGGCCCCCCGACTTTGGAACGCCCTCCCAAAAGATCTCAGACAGGCCCCTACTCTAGCCGTTTTCAGAAGGAATTTAAAAACTTGGCTGTTCCGTTGTGCCTTCTCAGACTAGGAATCCCCACCCCAAGTCCTAGTAGCACCTTAGCATAACTAATCGTCGCTGCACACCGCACTTTTAATCCTACGTGCCTCCTGCCATTTCAGCACTTTTAACCCTTGTACCCCATTGCGCCGGCCGAACCAGTTTTTAATAATGTCTTGATGTACTGCCATTGTCGTTATTTTGCTTATTGTTTTGATTTGCTTTGCTATTGTTGTGTTATGTTCTCTATTGTATTGTGTTTTGAGGCTTCGGCCTGTGTAAGCCGCATCGAGTCCTTCGGGAGATGCTAGCGGGGTACAAATAAAGTTAATAATAATAATAATAATAATAATAATAATAAAGACTGCCAGAGTTGGGGCATGCCTGATATCCTTAGGAAGTGAGTTCCAGAGTCGAGGGGCCACCACCGAAAAGGCCCTCTCTCTTGTCCCCACCAATTGTGCCTGCGATGCAGGTGGGAGCGTGAGCAGGACCTCTCCAGATGATCAAAGAGATTGTGTTGTGGGGATGTTCAACGTGCCACTTTTATCTCCACTCATGGATCGTGAACTCCAAATTTGTTCTCCGTTGGGAAATCCACACATACTTGCCCCACCCCGATCCATTTTTCCATGCCAACTACCACCCAACCTGACATACCTTCCTCTCCGAATCTCAGCACTTCCACCTTGACTGTAGTATTGGTGGTTTCCCCAGACTCCTCGTCTCGCGCAATGATCTAAATGAAGGATACATTCAATGAGATTCAAAGGTTTTAAGAAAAAGCAAGTTTTGACTTGTTGCCAAAATGATGACAATGCTGGTCCCCGTCAGACCTCTAGAGGGAGGGAGGGAATGCCATAACAAGGTGCCACAGCAGGTAAGGCCCACCCATTGCCCTCCCACAATGTATTTCCCTTACTAGTGGGACATTTTCAATAGATTTCATTTCTAAAGAAGGCATCTATTGCCCATCCCTCCCCTTCCTGTGAACCATATTAGCCCTGAGACTAGATGACCAGCCCCACACCAGGAGGCCCCATGGCATACCTGCAAGGCATATCGCTCAAAAGCACGCAGGTGGTCAGAGCGAGCAATGAGGAGACCTCCGGGCGTCACCTGAAAGAGCCTGGTGTGGTTGGATTGCCGTTTCAGGCTGTAGCGCACCATGGGGTTGAAGCCCTGGAGGAACCCAAGGAGAGAGAACGTGATATCTTTGCATTCAGGAGATCGGTCAACCTACTGGGTCTACTGATATAATTATATAGCTTCATGTAGTTGGATAAGCATTTTGCACTGTAGTGCATCATGGGGTTGAAACTCTGGAGGAACCCAAGGATGATGATAATAATAATAATAATAATTATTATTATTATTATTATTATTATTTATTTATATTCTGTCCTATCACCCCGAGAGGATATAGCAAATGGCATATTTGGATTGAGGAGCTGTATCATTCCACTTGGTCCACTAATAAAGCACGTTGCAGTGGTCTATACAGGATGTAACCAGAGCGTGGACCACCGTTGTCACAAGAAATTCAATATGCAGATTTGACAAACATGAATTTAATATGATGTGTGAGAATGAATAGAAGGATGTGTGTTGGAGTTAATAATTTTGGAAAAACCAATATAATATTAAGGCCTGCAATGACTAACTATCTGCTTGCTGGAACTGTGATCAAAACCTGCTAATGAGAATTGATAAGAACTGTGACAATGGTTCTTTCAAGTTAAGGAAATGTTTGCAACATTCCTTATGTTAAGAAGGAAGTCAACATAAGATCAACACCAATCAAGAAGATCAACATCTGGCCAGGAAACTGAGATGGATCCAGGATGGAAGACGTCTATCATTCATTTACAACTTTGGGACGACATCAACAGAATATTCCTATAGAAGGCCCAATCTAATAATGCTCAAAGTGTGGCAGACCTGAGGAGTCTGGTTCACCCGCTGTGCTCCGCTCCATG
This sequence comes from Anolis sagrei, assembly GCF_037176765.1. Lineage (NCBI taxonomy): Eukaryota > Metazoa > Chordata > Lepidosauria > Squamata > Anolidae > Anolis > Anolis sagrei. The sequence goes on along the minus strand of NC_090025.1, from coordinate 196,508,196 downwards.
GGAAGGAGAGAGATAGTGTACCTAAGGATAGTGGCAGATCTGCACAGGAGCGGTCTGGTCCCTTTGGGGCTTCTTTCTCAAGGGAAGAGGAAGAAGTGCGCTTTTGGAGTCTTACATTTTGTGCAGGGAGTCATATTCTGCTGTATGGAAAACAGATCTTTTCCTTGGCATTAGGGAAAGAAGTTTTGGCATTTCGGCGTTTTGAAGTTTTGGCATTATGGAAGTTTTGGAACGATGCCTTGGCAGGCTGCAGGAAAGCAGGGTCTGGCCTAAGAGATCCTTCTCCAAGGAGGGAGAAAATGATATGGTAACACTTTAATGCTTGAGGATGAATGCATGTACATGTGGTGTGAATGCTGAGTGAAAATGTAATTCCCCTTTGTTTGTTTGTTAACCAATGTAATTGTAAATCCAATGTAGTTGCATAGAATCTGTATGACTGTATGTACAATGTCATTCTTTGTCAAAATGTTTTCTGTAATCTGATATACCCTCTCACTGGAAATTGCAATAAAAAGAACCGGTACAGGTGCAGGTGGTGCACAAGCTTTAACCGTGCAAATCCTCCCCTGGTCACCGCCAAAACATTATTATTATTATTATTATTATTATTATTATTAAACTTTATTTGTACCCCGCTAGCATCTTAATTCTAATAAAGTGCGTCTGGGACTTGGTATTGGAGATTTCCTAATCGGGAAAGGCACATCGGAACAGCCAGGTCTTCAAGTTCTTTCTGAAGACTGCCAATGTAGGGGCCTGTCTAAGATCTTTGGGGAGAGTGTTCCAGAGATGGGGGGCCACCACAGAAAAGGCCCTGTCTCGCGTCCCCACCAAACGTGCTTGCGATGCCGGCGGGATCACGAGCAGGGCCTCTCCAGATGAATGTAGTGAGCGCGTGGGTTCGTAGATGGAGATGCGGTAGATGGAGATGCGGTCACGTGTTCCATGGGGGTTCCAGGCTCAGCGATGAGTCCAGGATCACACCCAAGCTGCGAACCTGCGAACCATTGCAGTCAGGGAGTGAAGGGCTACCCACTGAGGAGAAGACAGGCCTTTGTGTCACCTCAATTACTTCCCATTTTTCTCTTTCTGTATGCTGCAAGTGTGTGTTTTCAGCCAAGCAAAGGAAGGAATACCAGGCAAAACAGAAATGCTTGGTACACATAAATACAAAAAGAAATTTAGGAACCGGTTCTATGAATACCCATGACATTACTTACCCTGTGGATCCAGTTCATCCTCCTCTTCCTGTCCCTTCTTTTACCTGAATGAAACAGATATTTGTGGCACATAGGAACAGGAAGATGAACTGGAACCATGGGGTAAGTGAAGTGGCATGCAGAGACGGCTCCTTCTCTTACCTGTGACTTACAAAGCTGTTTTGCTCAGGTAAACAAAAAGACAAAGAGAAACTAACATCTGGCTTGCCCAACTCACAAACAGCATACCTGGCTTACCTCCTGGAAATGTGGCTGCTATAATAAATGTTCACATGGCAACCCCAACTTTGGAAGTTGACAGCATGTTCCAAACTCACGAATAATCATAAATGCAAGTGTGAAACCCACAAAAGTGGAGCGAGGACTGTATTGCTAATTTTGGAACCTAGGTGATACAAATGGATCCAACTTTTGCTAAATCAACAACAAATTGAAACTGGGTCATCTGCTTCCAGAGCTTCCCCATCCTCTTCTCTCCCATACCACTCACATCAGCAAAGTCCATGTCCATGGCGTTCAGGAACAAGACTCGCCCACTATAGGTCACCACCAAGGAGGCCATGTTCTCGTCTTCATGGACAAAGGCCTGATACTGAGACTGTACAAAGTGCGGGGATTGGCGGTTGGCTGCCAAGACCCTCACTCGGACCTCCGCCACAGCATATTTCTTGGCATCGTTCACCTGAAAGGCCTGAAAAGAAGGAAGAAGGAGGGAGAACAATGATGTGGTACAAGTATGGCAGCACCAATGAGGAGGAGAAGGCCTGAATCATTAGTTGTAATCACCAACCCATCTCTTACATCTGCTACATGTTCCTTTTCAGAAAACGAGGACGTGCAAGGGATGCAAATGATGTTGAATCCACTCGAGGCCCCTGCCTTCTGGCTGATCTGACCAGCAGCAGGGAGTTCCGCAATTCCTGGATGCCCCATTGGGCCAACTTTGATGGAATGTGCTCCAGCAGCAGCCTCAACCAAGGACTCTCTCTAGCCTTGGGCTCTCTCCTTTGCCTTTTTTCCACAGTCCAAACATTATAACAAAACTCCTAATAAAGACTAATTGAATTGTAACCTTCACCTCTCCATAGTGATACATTGTGTTTATTTCTTGACTTACAAGTATCTAATGCATGAACTTATCCTTTTTCAGGCCGCGAACCAAATCTGTGTTTCTTTAAACCGCGGATACGGAAACCCCTCGGGCCCCCGTATCCGCGAGTTAACCAAACGACTCTATTTTGATGCCATATTTTTCCTAGCTTAATTCTAACACTAACTACCTTTAATGGCAGAACCTACCATTATGCTGAGGCTATACACTGGAGTAGAGACCCGGCTCTCCACCGGCCGCAACATGGTGATGGCCCCGGTGAGGTTGTCCATGTGAAAGTAGCCATGGTCAGTCCCTAGGAAGGGAAGAAAGATATGTATAAGCTTGGAATGTTGGGTATCAATGAGCCCTGGAGTAAATCAAGTCTGAACTCTCCCTAGAAGCAAAGATTAGTAAAACGAGACTGTTGTATTTTGGACATATCAGGAAAGATGTCTCAGTAGAAAATACAATAATACTTGGGAAGATAGAAAGCAGCCTTCTTCTACTACAAAGCTTGAATGAAAAGTAATGCCTCCACCTTTGTAACTCCCAACAAATGGCAGTACTGGTATGCTGCAGGTACTGGCTTGTTCAGTAGACTCTCCTCTACAGTTCCATTTTGGCAGGAAGCCTTAGCATTGAACGGTTGTGTTGTTAAAGTGTGAAGTATGGAACCCTGCGCAGACGGTCGGTCAATGCAACTTAAACAATGTGCAGTCACTAAATTCTTGACAGCAGAAGGTGTCACCCCATGGTGATTGTGTTGATGTGAGTACTGTGCGTCATTGGGCAAGTAAGTTGAGGTAGGAACATCTGACTTGCGTGACAAACAAAGCGTTGGACGTCCTGTGACAGCAACCACCGAGTATCACAAGCAAAAGGTTGATAGATTGACTCATGACGATCATCGTATCACTCAGAGAGATTTTTCAAGCATAATCAGCATTTCTCAAGAACGTCTGGGTCACATTATTGCTTTGTTTGGCTATCAGAAGATCTGTGCACGATGGGTACCCAGGATGCTGACGCCTGAAATGAAAGTGCACTGACTTGAAACTTCAGTGACTGGGTCTCACCACGGTACAACATCCTCCATTCAGTCCAGATTTAGCTCTGTCTGACTTTCATCTGTTCCCAATAATAAAATAAGATCTGCGGGGACATCATGATGCTTCTGATGAAGATGTTGAGAGAACTGTGAGACGCTGGTTGCGGAAACAGAGTGTCAACTTCTTCCACGACGGCTTCAGAAAACTTGTTCATCGTTGGCAGAAATGTATATAATTGTCTGGTGATTATGTGGAAAATGAATGGTGGTAGTTAATGAGCATGTTCTAAGGATTATTTCTGCATTTGAGTTATTAAAATATTCCCATCCAAACCCAAGTAATGAAGGTGAAGGCATTACTTTTCATTCAACCCTTGTACTTCCTCCTCATCTTCTTTCTTTTTTCTTCTTCTTTCTAATCTTTCTTCTTCTTCTGTCTCTTCTCCTCTTCCTCTTCCCCTTCCTTCTCTTCTTCTCCCTCCTCCTCCAATTCTTCCTCAACTTCCTCTTCATCCTGTTCCTCTCCATCCTTCTTCCCTCACTGATTCTCTAGGTTCTTTCATGGAATCCAAATCACAGAAAAATTGAAACTCTTGTCAATACATAACATCTGATAAGCTGTGACACCAATGATGATGATGATGATGCTCCCCATCAATGTCATAATTATGGTCATAGAATCATAGAATCAAAGAGTTGGAAGAGACCTCATGGGCCATCCAGTCCAACCCTCTTCCAAAAAGCAGGAATATTGCCTTCAAATCACCCCTGACAGATGGCCATCCAGCCTCTGTTTAAAAGCTTCCAAAGAAGGAGCCTCCACCACACTCCATGGCAGAGAGTTCCACTGCTGAACGGCTCTCACAGTCAGGAAGTTCTTCCTCATGTTCAGATGGAATCTCCTCTCTTGTAGTTTGAAGCCATTGTTCCTTGTCCTAGTCTCCAAGGAAGCAGAAAACAAGCTTGTTCCCTCCTCCTCCCTGTGGCTTCCTCTCACATATTCATTGATATAACTGGGGGCAAGGCTTTCCAGGACTCCAGAAATGTCCACAATCACCATTGCAAGAGGTTTTATTGTTCTCAACTTGGTCCCAAGGAGGACTTGACAATTGTGGTGTCCACATTGGCTCACAGCACCAAGTACGAGGTTTGTTCTGTCTTCCAGGAGCATAGTTTGCATTACCTTTTAGTTACATGGCTATCATGTCTCCTCTCATCCTCTGATAAGCTGTGACACCAATGATGTTGATGATGATGCTCCCCATCAATGTCATCATCATTGTGGTGGTATGTAGTCCCTAGACCTCAAGTCATGGCCCATCTCCTTCTAAAGGTGGTTCCTCTTGCCACACAAACACATCTCTGTTCCTTCTGTAGCACTGAGACCCACTGACCACTGAATTCCCAGTGACCACTGCCCTCTCTGTGACCCCCCCCCCCCCAATCCATCTCGTACCTGCAAGAATGGAGTAGACAACAGGTGTCCTCAGGTCGCTGTCCCCATCCTCCGCGTGGATGGCACCAGGCAGGAATTGGAGGGGTTCTGTCTGCAAGAGACACACATTGGGTCAGAGGAAGGAAAGGCAGGTCTTGTTGGAGTTTTAAAACATACTAAACTATTTTGAAGATAAAATGCTGAGTATTTTAAGTGTTGAATCACAGTTATAGTAATTCAGCATGGAAGTTAAGTTTTTGTCAGGTGTATAAGATAATACGAGGGTTGAATGAAAAGTAATGCCTCCACCTTCATTACTTGGGTATGGATATGGATATTTTAATAAATCAAATGCAGAAATAATCCTTAGAATGTGCTCTTTAACTCCCACTATTCACTTTTCCACACAATCACCAGACAATTGGATACATTTCTGCCAATAATGAACAAGTGTTTTGAAGCCGTCACAGAAGTTGACACTCTGTTTCCGCAACCAGCATCTCACAGTTCTCTCAACATCTTCATCAGAAGCATCATGATGTCCCCGCAGATCTTCTTTCATTATCGGGAACAGATGGAAGTCAGACGGTGCTAAATCTGGACTGTATGGAGGATGTTGTACAGCAGTGGTTCTCAACCTGGGGTCCCCAGATGTTTTTGGCCTTCAACTCCCAGAAATCCTAACAGCTGGTAAACTGGCTGGGATTTCTGGGAGTTGTAGGCCAGAAACATCTAGGGACCCCAGGTTGAGAACCACTGTCGTACGGTGTCGAGATCCAGTCTCTGAAGTGTCAAGTCCGTGCGCTTTCATTTCAAGCGTCAGCATCCTGGGTACCCATCGTGCACAGATCTTCTGATAGTCAAGCAAAGCAATAATATGACCCACACATTCTTGTGAAGTGCCGAATATGCTTGAAATTTCTCTCTGAGTGATACGACGATTGTCCTGAATCAATCTGTCAACCTTTTGCTTGTGAAACTCGGTGGTTGCTGTCACAGGACGTCCAACTCTTTGTTTGTCACGCAAGTCAGATGTTACCACTTCAACATCTTTAAATGTACTCTCCCAGTGACGCTCAGTACTCACATCAACACAATCACCATAAACAGCTTGCAATCTCTGATGAATCTCCTTTGGGGTGACACCTTCTGCTCTCAAGAATTCAATGACTGCACATTGCTTAAGTCACATTGACTGACCATCTGCACAGGGCTCCATACTTCACACCTTAACAACACAACCGTTCAATGCTAAGGCTTCCCGCCAAAATGGAACTGTAGAGGAGAGGCTACTGAACAAGCCAGGACCTGCCACATACCAGTACTGCCATCTATTGAGGAGCTACGAAGGTGGAGGCGTTACTTTTCATTCAAGCCTTGTAGTAGAAGAAGGCTGCTTTCTACCTTCCCAAGTATTATTGTATTTTCTACTGAGACATCTTTCCTGATATGTCCAAAATACAACAGGCTCATTTTAGTAATCTTTGCTTCTAGGGAGAGCTCAGACTTGATTTACTCCAGGACCATTGATACCCAACATGCCAAGCTTATACATGTCTTTCTTCCCTTCCAAGGGACTGACCATGGCTACTTTCACATGGACATACCAGTACTGCCATCTATTGAGGAGCTACAAAGGTGGAGGCATTACTTTTCATTGTTTGTTTGTCATGTCAGAGCAACCAGTCCATTATATTACATTTCTAACAGAACAAAGCAAACAAACAGAAAAAATACACAACTTGTGAGTTTGGTAGCTGGTTAAATGTCCTTTGACCAGTATCTGGCCCCTTGGAGTGCTTCTGGTGTTGCCGCAAGAAGGTCCTCCATGGTGCATGTGGCAGGGCTCAGGTTGCATTGCAGCAGGTGGTCAATGATTGGCTCTTCTCCACACTCGCATGTCGTGGACTCCACTTTGTGGCCCCATTTCTGAAGGTTGGCTCTGCATCTCGTGGGGCCAGAGCGCAGTCTGTTCAGCGCCTTCCAAGTCGCCCAGTCCTCTGTGTGCCCAGGAGGGAGTCTCTCATTTGGTATCAGCCATTGGTTGAGGTGCTGGGTTTGAGCCTGCCACTTTTGGACTCTCGCTTGCTGAGGTGTTCCAGCGAGTGTCTCTCTAGATCTTAGAAAACTATGTCTAGATTTAAGTCGTTGGCGTGCTGGCTGATACCCAAACAGGGGATGAGCTGGAGATGTCTCTGCCTTGGTCCTTTCACTGTTGGCTGCAACTTCCCGGCGGATGTCAGGTGGTGCAATACCGGCTAAGCAGTGTAATTTCCCCAGTGGTGTAGGGCGCAGGCACCCCGTGATAATGCGGCATGTCTCATTAAGAGCCACATCCACTGTTTTAGTATGGTGAGATGTGTTCACACTGGGCATGCGTACTCAGCAGCAGAGTAGCTTTTTACTTTTTACTTTTTACTTTTCATTCAACCCTCATAAATACAAGAATGGAACATTGCATCGTGCAAGTGTATATAAGAACATTCTATTGATTCTATGAACACCGATAGAGTAAGTTGGTGTTGGGTGATGTGATGGTGTGCGGTGAATTGGAGAATTCTGGAGAGAGCTGGGAATACTGTAAAGAGCTGCAACAAAAGTTAAAGCCTTCCTGTGGAAAGAAGCTCCTGTGTTTGCTGTCCATTGCAAGTATTGCTCACATACCATAGGCAGTACTTTAATATTGCTTGGAGGTTTGAGCTGATAAACTCTGCTTCAGGTTCAAGAAATACCTGACAGGTGTGTGTACTGATCTCAGGATCCCCCAGCCCAATGGTTTCTGGATAGGTCAGTGTTTCTCAACCTGGGATCCCCAGATGTTTTTGGCCTTCAACTCCCAGAAATCCTAACAGCTGGTAAACTGGCTGGGATTTCTGGGAGTTGTAGGCCAAAAACATCTGGGGACCCCAGGTTGAGAAACACTGAGATAAGTCATTTTGGGATTCCAACCAGAGCAATTTTGCCCATCTCTGTTTCAAAGACCGCTGCCCCCAACTGCCCTCCCCCCTCACCTTCATTTCCCCTTCTGTGATGTTTGTGGTGTAGATGGGGCTGACACAAACACTGGTACCATCATGCGACAGAACGTTGCATGGCAGGAACTGGGGGTACTGGTCGTCTCCATCTAGGACATTGACTCGGATCCTGGCCGAAGAGTTGTATCTCTCCTTGGTGTTCATCTCCTGTTGCAGAAAGAAAAGGCATGAGCTGAGAGGACACACATCCTTCCCTAGTCAAGTCATTGTGTTCATTGGAATAACTGGGGACAAGGCTCTCCAGGACTCCAGAAATGTCCACAATCACCATTGCAAGAGGTTTTATTGTTCTCAACTTGGTCCCAAGGAGGACTTGACAATTGTGGTGTCCACAGCACCAAGTACGAGGTTTGTTCTGTCTTCCAGGAGCATAGTTTGCATTACCTTTTAGTTGCATGGGATCGTGTTCTTTTGCATCTCCCCAGGGCTGCTACAGACCTAGCAGCACCCTGGAAGTTAACAGTATCAAAGTCTGCAAAGCCAGCCTGCAGTCCCTTTTGCAGCTATTGGTTTAGAAAGGTATCTCTTTGGGTCTAGGGACTGCCTTTTTTCCTGGGTTGAGATCTCCATTTTGGAAATCTCCCCTGCCTCCTTCATTAGAGAAGAAAGCTTCAGATGTGCTGTTGGTCAGGCAGGTACTCTGAGAAAACCATTGTAAGAACAATTGAGATTTAAATAGAGAAGCTGATTGAGTTATTTAGATAGAGAAGCTGATTGAGAAATAGATAGAAAGATAAATTTAGTGATTGAGATACTATAGATAGTGATTGAGCAATTGAGTTATAGATAGATATTGAGTTATTGAGAAATAGTTATTGAGCACTATTTGCTTCATCTCCAAACTAACCTTGGGCTGGAATAGGGAAGGCCTACGTTTTCTAAAAGATAGTGGCTCAGGGTTGGGGTAAAAAGATCTCAGGATTTTTTCTACCATTTGGAGGAAGGCACCTCAGTAACTGAAGGAAAAAGAAAGATCATCTCTATGGTTTCACCAACTGACTGTTTTGTTTGTAACTTTAACAAGCTGTGCCAAGTCTGCAAGGACTTTGAGAAATAAATATTCTGTTTTGATGTTCAAAGCCTGTAGTAGCCTCAGTTGCTGGGAATCTCAAGCTTCTAAAGAAAGACCCCCGCGGTCCACCCAGACAAAGAGGGAAGCACATCTTAGTTTTATTTTTACAGGATCTGGGTGTGACGGCACAAGGTGCATCGACATTGTAGAATGAAAGTGGTGTGACACCACTTTGTCTGCCTTGGCTCAATGCTAGGGAAACCTGGGAGTTGTAATTTGGTCTTAAGTTGTAGAGGTCTTTGATCTTCCCATTGTCAGAACAGACTGAAGACCTTGTTGAACTACATCTCTGAGAGCTCCATCCTGGTTCGAGTATTGGGTTACAACTCTGGAGAGCAAGGTTTGCATCACTACTCAGACAATTAATCACAATGGGTAAGATAGAGGAAGTCACACTCTCGACCTCAGAAGAAGGCAAGGACCAATCCTGCCTGACTGAATCTTGCCAGAAAGCCCATCAGATAAAGTCTCCATAAGTTGGAAATGACTCAAAAGCACAAAACAATGACAACATAACATTATGCTGCCCATCTATCAACAGGATTCTAGTCTGAATATTTCGTTTTCTTGGTGTATGCAACTTTATAAGAAAATAAAATTAGATTTTGTTTAAAAAATGATAATGGGAATTGTATTATTGAAGGCTTTCATGGCTGGAATCACTGAGTTGTTGTAGATTTTTCAGGCTGTATGGCCATATTCTAGGAGCATTCTCTCCTGATGTTTTGCCTGCATCTACAGCAAGCATCCTCAGAGGTAGTGAGGTCTGTTGGAAGTAGGAAAATGGGTTTATATATCTGTGGAATGACCAGGGTGGGACAAAGGACTCTTGTCTGCTGGAGCTAGGTGTGAATGTTTTAATTGACCACCTTGATTAGCATTAGATGGCCTAGCTACAACAGACAAGAGTTCTTACTCCCACCCTGGGAGAATTATTCCACAGGATTATATAAATCCAATATTCCTAGTTTCCAACAGACCTCACAACTTCTGAGGATGCCTGCCATAGATGCAGGTGAAACGTCAGGAGAGAATGCTTCTGGAACATGGCCAGACAGTCTGGAAAACACACAACAACCCAATCATGGGAATTCCTTTAGTGAGCTAAGAGCACCACCTATTGGAAGGAAGGAGAAAGATACCATCAAGGAAACAGGGAGAAGATGGAGAGCAACTGAACCAAGGCATCTGCCCAGGACAGTGGAGAGACACAAACAAACTAGAGACCTCATCACACTAGAGCAGTGGTTCTCAACCTATGGGTCCACAGGTGTTTTGGCCTACAACTCCCAGAAATCCCACCCAGCTTACCAGGTGTTAGGATTTCTAGGAGTTGAAGGCCAGAACATGTAGGGACCCACCGTTTGAGAATCATAGAATCATAGCGTTGGAAGAGACCTCCTGGGCCAGCCAGTCCAACCCCATTCTGCCAAGAAGCAGGAAAATTGCACTCAAAGCACCCCCACACTCCGGGGCAGAGAGTTCCACTGCTGAATGGCTCTCACAGTCAGGAAGTTCTTCCTAATGTTCAGATGGAATCTCCTCTCTTGTCGTTTGAAGCCATTGTTCCTCATCCCGGTCTCTAGGGCAGCAGAAAACAAGCTTACTCCCTCCTACCTATGACTTTCCCTCATATATTTATTAGGGCTGGTCAATTCGTTTCGTTAATTCGTAATTCGTTAAAAAATTCGTTAATTTTTGAATTACGAAACGATTACAAAACTTTTTTTTTAACCTGGAAGTGTTTTTAAATATCGAAACGGCAGGCGCCAAAAAATTTTGTATTTCCGTCCATTTCGGAAATACGTAAGATGGCTGCCTGCTGATGCTTGCTGAGAGGGGCGAGCGAGCGGCGAGCGAGAGGGGCGAGCGAGCGGCGAGCGAGAGGGCCCACCAGAGTGAGTGCCTGCCTTCCCTCCTTAATAATAATTAATAATAATTAATCCTTATTCTACTAAATTAATAATTAAATTTAAAAAATATTGAAAAAAAAAGGGCGCCATCTTTACAAAATATTTTGTAAATATTTACGAAATTTCGTAAATACCGAAACTTTTTTTTGGGAAAGTTTTGTAATTATTTTAAATATCGAAACAAAAAAAACCCCCAATTACAAATCGATTTTTAGAAACAAATTTTTGCGTTGTTACCCAGGCCTAATATTTATACATGGCCCTCCTCATGTCTCCTCTCAGCCTTATCTTCTGCAGGCTAAACATGCCCAGCTCCTTAAGCCGCTCCTCATGAGGCTTGTTCTCCAGACCCTTGATCATTTGAGTCGCCCTCCTCTGGACACATTCCAGCTTGTCAATATCTCTCTTGAATTGTGGTGCCCAGAATTGGACACAATATTCCAGGTGTGGTCTAACCAAAACAGAATAGAGCATGGGGAGCAGGACTTCCCTAGACACTAGACTCCTCTTGATGCAGGCCAAAATCCCATTGGCTTTTTAAGCTGCCTCATGACATTGTTGGCTCATGTTTAACTTGTTGTCCACGAGGACTCCAAGACCTTTTTCACACGTTCTGCTCTCGAGCCAGGCCTTGTCCCCCATTCTTTCTTTGCATTTCATTTTTCCTGCCAAAGTGGAGTCTCTTGCATTTGTCCCTGTTGAACTTCATTGTGTTAGTTTTGGCCCATCATCTCTCTAATCTGTCCAGATCCCTTTGAATCCTGCTCCTGTCCTCTGGAGTCTTGGCTCTCCCTCCCAATTTGGTGTCGTCTGCAAACTTGATGATCCTGCCTTCTCGCCCTTCATCTAAGTCATTAATAAAGATGTTGAACAGGACCGGGCCCAGGGGGGAACCCTGCTGATGGCACTCCACTCGTCACTTCTTTCCAGGATGAAGAGAAAGTCTTGGGAAGAATCACCCTCTGGGTTCATCAGCTTAACCAATGGGCACACAGTATTGAGTGACAGCATTTCTAGCAATGTATACATCAGTGTTTCTCAACCTGGGGGTCGGGACCCCTTGGAGGTTGCAAAGGGTTGTCAGAGGGGTCGCCAAAGACCTTCAGAAAACATAGTATTTTCTGTTGGTCATGGGGGTTCTGTCTGGGAAGTTTGTTCCAATTCTATCATTGGTGAGGTTCAGAATGCTATTTCTTTGTGGGTGAACTATAAATCCCAGCAACTACAACTCCCAAATGCTGAGGTCTATTTTCCCCAAACTCCACCAGTGTTCACATTTGGGGATATTGAGTATTTGTGCCAAGTTTAGTCCAGATCCATCATTGTTTAAATCCACAGTGCTCTCTGGATGTAGGTGAACTACAACTCCAAAAATTCAAGGTCAATGTCCACCAGACCCTCCCAGTATTTCCTCTTGGTCATGGGAGTTCTGTGTGCCAAGTTTGGTTCAATTCCATCGTTGGGTGGAGTTCAGAATTCTCTTTGATTGTAGGTGAACTATAAATCCCAGCAACTACAACTCCCAAATGACAAAATAAGTCCCCTAACCTCACCAGTATTCACTTTTGGACTTATCGGGTATTTGGGCCAAATTTGGTCCAGTGAGTGAAACTCCATCCTGCATATCAGATATTTACATGACGTTTCATAACAGTAGCAAAATGAGAGTGATGAAGTAGCAACGAAAATAAAGCTATGGTTGGGGGTCACCACAACATGAGGAACTGTACTAAGGGGTTGTGGCATTAGGAAGGTTGAGAACCACTGGCATACATGATGTTGTTGTTGTTCATTCGTTCAGTCGTCTCCGACTCTTCGTGACCTCATGGACCTGCCCACGCCAGAGCTCCCTGTCGGCCGTCACCACCCCCAGCGCCTTCAAGGTCAGTCCAGTCACTTCAAGGATGCCATCCATTAGGAAGAACTTCCTGACTGTGAGAGCCGTTCAGCAGTGGAACTCTCTGCCCCGGAGTGTGGTGGAGGCTCCTTCTTTGGAAGCTTTTAAGCAGAGGCTGGATGGCCATTTGTCAGGGGTGATTTGAATACAATATTCCTGCTTCTTGGCAGGGGGTTGGACAGGATGGCCCATGAGGTCTCTTCCAACTCTTTCATTCTATGATTCTATGATTCTATCCATCCACCTTGCCCTTGGTCGGCCCCTCTTCCTTTTGCCTTCCACTTTCCCCAGCATCATTCCCTTCTCTAGGCTTTCCTGTCTCCTCCTGATGTGGCCAAAGGACTTCAGCTTTGTCTCTAGTCTCCTTCCCTCCAGTGAGCAGCTGGGCTTTATTTCCTGGAGGATGGACTGGTTGGATCTTCTCGCAGTCCAAGGCACTCTCAGAACTTTCCTCCAACACCACAGCTCAAAAGCATCTCTCTTCCTTCGCTCAGCCTTCCCTGAGGTCCAGCTTTCACATCTGTAGGTGACTACAGGGAATACCATTGCTTTGACTATGTGGATCTTCATTGCCAGTGTGATGTCTCTACTCTTTACTATTTGATCGAGACTGGACCTTGCTCTCCTCCCAAGAAGGAAGCGTCTCCTGATTTCCTGGCCACAGTCTGCATCTGCACTCATCTTTGCATCTATCTACATACATGATAGAACTCAGCAAAACAATACAAGCTCTGGGGAGGTGTCAAGATGGAGCTGTCCAAACTGAAACAGATGAGTCTACACCTGCAACTTTCATTCTTATCATTCACCATCAGTGGAAAAATGGACCATTAAGTTTTTATAATGCAGAGCCTCTGGCTCAATCATGCAGGGTGCAAAGATCAATGCACAAATACTCCAGCAATGCTGATAGTGGTTCACTTGGTTTTGCACTAGAGTGAATTGGAACTCTGGGTGTGCAATCTGGTGCGCTGCAGGTTGCCTCACGTGGACCAGGCATCTCCACAGGACACACCTGAAGGGCGTCCAGCCCAGAAATAACAAACAAGCAAGTGGGACAAAGGCGGGAGAGGTGTGAGCGAGTGGCAGCATTACGGGCCCCACACTAAGCAGGTAGGCCTGGGCACCTTGCCATCTGGAGTGTGGCCCAGGTCCAACGCCAAGGGCAGGTGTGCTTGGAGAGCCAGTGAAGGAGAGCAGGAGAGGGCACATGCCATTTGGGGAAAGGGGGAAAACTGCAGAGGATGGAGACTCTGTGGGTTGGCCCTCTAAACGTGCAAAACCTGAACAGAGGAGCGGTGGGTTGGGAGCGGAGAATCCCCTGCACCTCTCCGAAGGTGCTGCAGCCGCTGCCATGAGCCCTCTTAGGGAAATTAAAAAGGGGGATTTAAGCCATTAAGGCTGAAAGGGGAGCTGACGAGATCATGTCGCCCCCAATTAGCTGGGGAAGAGGGCTTAGGGAGGCCCAGGCGGAGAGGCTAATGAGGGAGGGCAAAGCGGAGGGAGGGGGGGAGAGAGGGTGCCTCAAAATAGATGCCAACAAGCAACTCGGAGAGAGATGTACAAACAGAAGGACTGGTGGTGGTGATGATGATGATGCCTGATGTACCTCTAAGTCTCCTGTTGCAAATTTGCCTTGCATTGTTTGTGATCAGTGCCAAAATGATGACCTTCTGCTTCTGGTGTTTTGGTCTGTCTCCCACCACCACCACCACCTCCATCTCCTTTTTTGTTCCATATTTCTGTATGAAGTCCTCCCACTTGGCCATATGTTCTCCACAAGTCCCACCCTCTTAGCCTCAGAAAGATGTGGATATGTTCACATTGTTGATTACGGTTGTGCTGGAGGGCTTAAAGATTAAAAAGAACAAGCCCTATGAGGAGCGGCTTGGGGAGCTGGGCATGTTTAGCCTGAAGAAGAGAAGGCTGAGAGGAGATATGATAGCCATGTATAAATATGTGAGAGGAAGCCACAGGGAGGAGGGAGCAAGCTTGTTTTCTGCTTCCTTGGAGACTAGGACGCGGAACAATGGCTTCAAACTACAAGAGAGGAAATTCCATCTGAACATTAGGAAGAACTTCCTGACTGTGAGAGCCGTTCAGCAGTGGAACTCTCCGTCCCGGAGGCTCCTTCTTTGGAAGCTTTTAAGCAGAGGCTGGATGGCCATTTGTCAGGGGTGATTTGAATGCAATATTCCTGCTTCTTGGCAGAATGGGGTTGGACTGGATGGCCCATGAGGTCTCTTCCAACTCTTTGATTCTATGATTCTATGATTACTAGACAGAACACTTCTCCAGGCATTTGTAGGTCTTCCACTAAATGTATATTGTGGAACAACGTCCATCAGGCATTGGCTTTTGAGTCAAAGTGGGGGATCTGCAAATGCCTATAGAGATTACTCCTATAGATGTATGTAGGCGCTCCAGCAGGATTCTATGGTCAATGCCCACCAAATGTCTAATGTCAATACCCATCAGAATGTATATGTGGAACACCTTCTACCAGAAGTTGACCCTTGAGTCACAAAGGAGGACCTAGAGATCCCTGAAGCAAACACTTCTCCAGGTATTTGTAGGTCTTCCACTAAATTTATATTGTGGAACAATGTCCATCAGATGTTGGCTTTTGAGTCAAACTGGGGGATCTGCAAATACCTATAGAGATCACTCCTCTAGACGTGTCTAGGTGCTCCAGTAGGATTCTATGGTCAATGCCCACCAAATGTCTAATATAGAACAACCTCTGCCAGACATTGGCTATAGGTTGACCACTAGATGACCTAGAGATTCTTAAAGAGTATAAGTCTCTAGACATGTGATTCCAGTGTGATTCTATGGTCAATATACATCAGAATGTATATGTGGAACACCTTCTACCAGAAGTTGACCCTTGAGTCACAAGGGAGGACCTAGAGATCCCTGAAGCATTTGTAGGTCTTCCACTAAATTTATATTGTGGAACAATGTCCATCAGACGTTGGCTTTTGAGTCAAACTGGGGGATCTGCAAATACCTATAGAGATCATTCCTTTAGACGTGTGTAGGTGCTCCAGTAGGATTCTATGGTCAATGCCCACCAAATGTCTCATGTAGAACAACTTCTGTCAGACGTTGGCCATAGGTTGACCACTGGATGACCTAGGGATTCTTAAAGAGTATAAGTCTCTAGACATGTGATTCCAGTGTGATTCTATGGCCAATATCCATCGGAATGTATATGTGGGACACCTTGTACCAGAAGTTGACCCTTGAGTCACAAGGGAGGACCTAGAGATCCCTGAAGCATTTGTAGGTCTTCCACTAAATTTATATTGTGGAACAATGTCCATCAGGCATTGGCCTTTGAGTCAAAGTGGGGGAACTGCAAATGCCTATAGAGATCACTCCTCTAGACGTATGTAGGTGCTCCAGCAGGATTCTTTGGTCAATGCCCACCAAAGGTCTAATGTAGAACAACTTCTGTCAGACGTTGGCCATAGGTTGACCACTAGATGACCTAGGGAATCTTAAGGAGTATAAGTCTCTAGACATGTGATTCCAGTGTGATTCTATGGCCAATATCCATCGGAATGTATATGTGGGACACCTTCTACCAGAAGTTGACCCTTGAGTCACAAGGGAGGACCTAGAGATCCCTGAAGCGAACACTTCCCCAGGCATTTGTAGGTATTCCACTAAATTTATATTGTGGAAAAATGTCCATCAGATGTTGGCTTTTGAGTCAAACTGGGGGATCTGCAAATGCCTATCGAGATCACTCCTCTAGACGTGTGTAGGTGCTCCAGTAGGATTCTATGGTCAATGCCCACCAAATGTCTCATGTAGAACAACTTCTGTCAGACGTTGGCCATAGGTTGACCACTGGATGACCTAGAGATTCTTAAAGAGTATAAGTCTCTAGACATGTGATTCCAGTGTGATTCTATGGTCAATATTCATCATAATGTATATGTGGAACACCTTCTACCAGAAGTTGACCCTTGAGTCACAACACAGGATGTAGAGATCCCTGAAGCAAACACTTCTCCAGGCATTTGTAGGTCTTCCACTAAATTTATATTGTGGAACAACGTCCATCAGACATTGGCCTTTGAGTCAAACTGACGGATCTGCAAATGCCTATAGAGATCACTCCTCTAGATGTGTGTAGGTGCTCCAACAGGATTCTATGGTCAATGCCCACCAAATGTCTAATGTAGAACAACTTCTGCCAGACATTGGCCATACGTTGACCACTGGATGACCTAGAGATACTTAAAGAGTATAAGTCTTATAAGCAACCCCTTTTATTCTGCCATGCAGGGAAAGCACAATCAAGACATCCCAAACAGAGGGCCACCCAGCCTTTATAACAACAACAACAACAACAACAACAACAACAACAACAACAACAATAGAGGAGGAGGAGAAGGAATGCATGGAATCCCTCAGGATGCTTCGTGGAACCCCAAAGCCTTTGTGGAGCACACTTTGAGAAGCCCTAAACAATCAATAGTTAGTCTACTTTTTCTCTTGGGGTGCCCAGAAGAATGGCCCCAAATGTCCACCTTAAACAATGATATGGCATAGATATACCCAATGCCATCAATGAATTGATTATGACCCTCCTCTTGCAACACAAAATGAATTGTACCCAATATTTTGCAATAATTACACTCAAAACAAGGAACTTCTCCAACTCTGGATACAACCCTTGTGGATGCCCGCCCCACATCTAGACCATGTTGCATGTCTTTTCTCACCACGGCATGAACCACGAATTCCAGGTGCCTCTTGGTCTCAAAATCCAATGTTCTGGCCAGGACGATCTTTCCACTGTTGGGCAGGTCGATCCGGAAGTACCTGGCATCCGCCTAGAAAGTTGAAACAGAAGAGGCAAAAGGATGCCAGGTAGAGATAATGCAATCCTGGAGAGAGGGGACTAAGGGGGTCTTGCGCTGTGCTTATAGCTAATTCAATCTCCTTATCAAGGACTTCAGCAAAGATGGCAGGTTGATGACCTTTGCAAATGACCCCAAATTGGGAGGGATAGCTATTAAAGAAGAGAACAGAGTCAGGATTCAAAATTAACATTCACAGATGAGAGAGCTGAGCCAAAGCTAAGCAAATGAATGTATTGTTGAAGGCTTTCATGGCCAGAATCACTGGGTTGTTGTAGGTTTTTTGGGCTGTATGGCCATATTCTAGAAGCATTCTCTCCTGACGTTTCGCCTGCATCTGTGCCTTAAATAGAGGTTGTGAGGATGCCTGCCACAGATGCAGGGGAAACGTCA
Source organism: Anolis sagrei (assembly GCF_037176765.1). Taxonomy (NCBI): domain Eukaryota; kingdom Metazoa; phylum Chordata; class Lepidosauria; order Squamata; family Anolidae; genus Anolis; species Anolis sagrei. The sequence continues at coordinate 196,490,207 of NC_090025.1, read as the reverse complement.
GGAGAAAATGCTTCTAGAACATGGCCATACAGCCCGAAAAACCTACAACAACCCAGTGATTGTGACCATGAAAGCCTTCAACAATACATTCATTTGCTTAGTTTTGGCTCAGATCTCTCATCTGTGAATGTTAATTTTGAATCCTGATTCTGTTCTCTTGTCCTATGTTTTATTTATGTTTATTTTATTTTTGCTCTAGCAATAGAACCGTTAGCAGAAGTAATAGGGGAAAGTATTTAAGGCATAAAAACTAAAAATACTGAGCATAAAGTAAATTTATTTGCAGATGATATTGTGTTATTCTTAGCAAACCCAAAATAATGTTTAGAATTAACTACTATTAATTTTGAGGAAAGTTTCAAATATGTTCAAGACTCAAAATAAATTATGATATAGCAAAGATTTTAATTATAGACATGTCCAAGGAAGATCAATGCTTCTAGAACGTGGCCATATAGCCCAAAAAATTACAACAACCTAAGCAAATGAATGTCATCAGGGAGAAATGTACAATACAACACTTTGGCAACAAAAATGAAATGCTCAGATATAGGATGCAGGTCACCTGGCTTGAAAATGGTCCATGTGAAAAAGATCTAAGAATCTTAGTGGAGCACAAGCTGCACATGAGCCAACAGTGCAATGCAGCATCTAAAACAGTCAATACAGTTCTAGGTTGCATCAATAGGAGTCTAGCATCTATTCTAGATTGAGGGAAGTCCTAATCCCACTCTCTTCTGCTTTGGCCAGACCTCACCTGGAACAATAACCCTGTGTCCAGTTCTAGGCAAAGCAAGTCAAGGAGGATATGGACAAGATGGAAGGGCTCCAGAAGAAGACAACCAAAATGATCAAAGATCTAGAAATCATGAATCTCTCTGAGGACTTAGGGATCTGGGTATGTTTAGTCTGGAGAAGGGAAGGTTGAGAAGGGTCACAATAGCTATGTATTTGAAAGGCGGTCATGCTGAGAAGGGTCCAAGCTTGTTTTCTGATGTTCTAAAGCAGGCATGGGCAAACTTTGCCTCTCCAGGTGTTTTGGACTTCATCTCCCACAATTCCTAAGATCTGCTGGCTGTTAGGTATTGTAAAAGTTGAAGTCCAAAACACCTGGAGAGGCCAACTTTGCCCATGTCGGTTCTAGAGACCCATACATGGAACAATGGATACTAACTTCAGGAAAAAAAGATCCCACTTAAATATTAGATAGAATTTCCAAGCAGTGAGAGCTGTTCAACAGAAGGAACCTTTTGGCGGAGAGTCCATTGGAGTCTCCTTCTCTGGAGGTTCTTAAGCAGAGACAGTATGGCCAGCTATGGGGAGGCTTGGGTTGTGTCTTGTGGCAGACTGGATGGCCCTAGAGGTCTCTTCCAACTCTGTGATTCTATAAATCTAATACTGCATACCGTGGGCCAACACTGCAGGGTAGGAATTTGTAGGATCTGTTGCTGCCCTTCCCTCTCACCGCATCACCTCTTGACCTGTAAATCTGGGCACATGTATTCCCATAATCCACACCCACGGCCATGTCTAGCTGTCCTTGCTCCAGGGGGTAATCTCCCACCCACATGCCTGGCCTGTTCAGGATGGTTCTGATTGGCTCACCCACCACCCGTTGCCATGGGGAAGTGCGCCGCGGGAGATCACCGGAACCGCAAACGGCAATGTACTGTTCACAATCTCTCATTCGTAATATTAGTGAAGGCGCATTTCACAAAATGGCAACTCTCCTCTTTGGGAGATGTTGGGAATAGCATCAGGAAGGCACAATTTTAGATCCCAACTTGATTTTCTGATTGTGACCCATTTGGTGATCATAATTTCTTGGTCTGACCAAAAATGCAAAAAGCTACTCTAAGTCTAAATGGTGTAGATTTCAATCAACGCCTGTTGTATCTAGGAACCTAACAAGGATGCCCACTCTCTCTTATTTTTTTTTTAATTTTTAATTTTATTTTTGAAAAACGTGGCTTGCTGTGGAAACAAGAATTGGAGATAAAGCTTCAGTGGAGAGCCCACACACATACAAATATACAGATGAATATCGATATAGATATTAGGCCTGGGTAACAACGGAAAAATTTGTTTCTAAAACCGATTCGTTTTTTGGGGGGTTTTGCGTTTCGTTATTTAAAATAATTACAAAATTTTCCTTTTAAAATGTTCGATATTTACGAAATTTCGTAAATGTGAAAAAAATTACAAAACATTAACGAATCGATTTCCGAAACAATAACGAATCGATTCGTTAATGGCGGACGCGACCGCGAAATACGCTAAAAAACCTCCAAAAACTTCTGAAGCTTCCCTCTCCCTCTGTTGTTGACTGTTGGTGTGATATTATAATTTTTTTTCACTAATTAAACAAAAAACTTGCTCCAGACATACGGAAATAATAACGAAACGACCTCAGAACAATAACGAAACGAATACAATAACGAAATACAAAGCATTTACAAAACGTGTTTAAAAATTCGTTTTTTTAAAAAATTGCTCCAGAATGGTTCGTTATCGTTTTGTAATTAAAAAAATTAACGAATTATTAACGAATTACGAATTAACGAAACGAAACCGCCCAGCCCTAATAGATATCTCTCTCTCTTTGAATGAATTAATGGCAACCTATTGCAAACAGACCAGTCTCTTAGACCTTCAGTGTTGCTATCGTCACTAGAGGAGGGTTTGCAGGCCATGGTAGGAACTCACCGATGTGCTGTCAATGACATACATGAGGGTATCCCCATCAGCATCCTCTGCCTGGGTGCTGAAGACCACTGAGTGAACAGCCGCCAGCTGAGAGCAAAGAAGAAGGGAGGGTTAGGCTAGAGAGCAAAGAACAACCAGATTGTATTGTATTCTATCAGCGCTGCCTCCGGAAAATCCTGCAAATCTCCTGGGAAGACAAGCGGACAAACGTCAGTGTGCTGGAAGAAGCAAAGACCACCAGCATTGAAGCGATGGTCCTCCAACATCAACTCTGCTGGGCCGGCCACGTTGTCCGGATGCCTGACCACCGTCTCCCAAAGCAGTTGCTCTACTCCGAACTTAAGAACGGAAAACGGAACGTTGGTGGACAGGAAAAGCGATTTAAAGATGGGCTCAAAGCCAACATTAAAAACTCTGGCATAGACACTGAGAACTGGGAAGCCCTGGCCCTTGAGCGCTCCAGCTGGAGGACAGCTGTGACCAGCAGTGCTGCAGAATTTGAGGAGGCACGAGTGGAGGGTGAAAGAGTGAAACGTGCCAGGAGGAAGGCGCATCAAGCCAACCCCGACCGGGACCGCCTTCCACCTGGAAACCAATGCCCTCACTGCGGAAGAAGATGCAGAGCAAGAATAGGGCTCCACAGCCACATACGGACCCACAGGGAAATCCATAATGGAAGACCATCTTACTCGTCCAACGAGGGATCGCCTAAGTAAGTAAGTAAGTAAGTAAGTTAGATGCCTCTCCCATGAACCTGTATAAAGGTTATGCATCCTGTATCTGAAATGTTTAGGACCAAAAGGGCTTGGATTTTTTTCGGGTTTTTGGGATTTTTGAATGTGTACCCAACATGGGTCAACTTGGGCCCTCCAGGTGTTATAGACTCCAACTCCCACAATTCCTAACAGCCTACAAGCTGCTAGGAATTGTGGGAGTTGAAGTCCAAAACACCTGAAGGGAGGGCCAAAATTTGGCCATGTATGGTATATTTATTTATTTATTTACACCATTTATATCCTGCCCTTCTCAATTAAAAGCAATTGAACAATTTAAAACAACACTGAACGACTATTGTGCATAGATCCAAAGCCATATGATCAAATAAGCATATTCATCAATACAGTATCAATTCGATTGTCCATTCACATTTGCAGTTTTGACTATTGTGTAATTAATTACAATGTTCTTTCTAAGAATCTCCAGTGCGATTCTACAGTCAAATGTGGAGGAATGGCTGTACAGACATAAGGGGATATTTTGGAGATGAAACTTGGGTTATTATTGTTGTTATAATTACACTATGTAACACAATTTTTGTTCCTGGGTTATAAATGCCATTTCTTAATTGCTTCTATCATGAAAACATGGGGAAAATATTGAACTGCAAAGACTGTGTTTTCACGGGTAGGACATCCTGCAAAACATTTTGCTCTAGTTTTTCAATTAATATATCATTGAGTCTCAACCAATTGAGCATAGTTTGTGGCAGACAGTATAACAACTACTTCCAAATTAAGGACCACATGATTAAACAGGAAATAACACTTTCAAAGTAGGAACAGAAGATTTTTCAAATGTTGTTAGATAGTGTTAGATTATGACTATTATTATCACAACAAAGCAATAAGAATGAAAAAGTTATCAAATAATTAAATATAAAAGCTATAGGATAAAAGCATTTGCAGATGATATAGTGATAGTTTTAGACGATCCCTTGTATACAGGTAGAAGTTTGAACGTGGAAATATGTCAGGATTTAAAATCAATAAGGAGAAAAGAACTGTGTTGACGAAGTATTTGACTAAAAAGGAACAAAAAACTTTAAATGAGAAACATGGCTTCCAGGTTGCCCAAAAGTTCAAATATGTCGTAGTTAATATCTGCAAAAATTCAAACTTATTTAATGACAATTATGATAACAAGAGGCTAAATAAGGTGGAAGGGTTTCAACTGTCACTTAGGTGTGGAATTTCAGCTGCAAAGATGAATGTATTACTGAAGATGTTGTTCTTGTTCCAAACGTTATAATCAATTGTATTCCATTTAAATAATGGAAGAAATAGTTGTCAGCCTCCATTTGGCAACGAAAGAGATCGAGGGTAAGAGTTAAGATATTACAAGATGATGAGGGCCTTAACTCTCCAGTTGAGAGAAAATAATGGAGAGCATTGTATTGTCGAAGGCTTTCATGGCCGGAATCACTGGGTTGTTGTAGGTTTTTCTGGGCTAAATGGCCATGTTCTAGAGGCATTTTCTCCTGACGTTTCACCTGCATCTATGGCAAGCATCCTCAGAGGTAGTGAGGTCTGTTGGAAGTAGGAAAATTTATATATCTGTGGAATGAAGTCCAGGGTGGGACAAAGGACTTTTGTCTGCTGAAGCTAGGTGTAAATGTTTCAACTGACCACCTTGATTAGCATTTAATGGCTTGGAAATGCCTGTGGGGAATCTTTTGTTGAGAGTGATTTGATGTGCCTGATTGTTTACTCTCTGTTGTTTTGCTGTTGTAATTTTTGAGTTTTTAAATACTGGTAGCCAGATTTTATTCATTTTCATGGTTTCTTCCTTTCTGTTGAAATTGTCCACATGCTTGTGGATTTCAGAGAGTCCTTTGTCCCACCCTGGTCATTCCACATATATATAAACCCATTTTCCTACTTCCAACAGACCTCACTACCTCTGAGGATGCTTGCCATAGATGCAGGTGAAACGTCAGGAGAAAATGCCTCTAGAACATGGCCATATAGTCCGGAAAAACCTACAACAACCCATGGAGAGCATTATTTTTATTTGCAAGCAGTTGTAGTTGTTGATATTGTTGTTGTTGTTGTTGTATCAGCAGAGGAAGAGAGGATGAGTGGCAAATGTTGCTGTAGTAGTAGTAGTAGTAGTAGTAGTAGTTATTTAGAGGAGAAGAGGGGCAGGGTCTTGCTTTCTCAATAAGCCCAGACAAAAGCAAATGGGTACATCCTTTCCTAGCAGGCCTCCTTTTCCCCAATAATAACAACTTTGGCATCTTGGCCAAACTCTATTGACACTTGGCTGAACATGCCCTGGTTTTCATCTCTTGCTGGTTATGGACTCACCTCACTGATGTTCTGGGTCATAATGCTGTCTTCGTGAAAGCGTGGTTTGTTGTCGTTCTCATTCATCACTTGGACTATGATCCTGTATTCGACCTGAGAGTAAAAAAGAGCAAGTGTCAGTGCGGTTGCCTGAATTTGACCTATTTCGCTAGGAATAATGGGAACTGAGAAACCTGTACTGTAGGAGAGCAATGCTTGTTTCCTACTGCTCCGGAGACTAAGACAAGGAGCAAGAGACTTAAACTTCAAGAAAAGACTTTCCTACAAAACATTAAGAATAACTTTCTGTTTGACTGTGGAATAAGCTGGTTCCTGGGAGTCCAGTGGAGTTTCCTTTTCTGGAGGTTTTAAAGCAAAGGTTGGATGGCCATCGGTCGAGAGGGCTTGGATGGTGTCTTCCTGACTATCAGAAAGGGGTCTGACTGCATGGCTCTTTGGGTATCTTCCAACTCTAGAATTCTATGATTTCATATCACAGAACAAAACAAAAATTGGAGCACGATTGGAATTAGAAATTTTCAAATAAATCATGATTTTGTACCGGTGAGAAACCATCTTCCGTACAAGTGAAGGACACCATCAAAACGGGGGTTTCCAGCACCTGAAACACAAAACAAAGAGACAGGTGGAACAAAGGTGTACCTGAAGGCTCTCAAACTTTGGAGTTCTGGGAATTTGGAGGCACTGGACATAACTGAAATATCTGCCTTTTTGCAAGTGAAACATAAAGCTAGGATGAACCATGGAACTGAGAAGGAAGACAACTGGACCCCAGAGAAGACCTTTATCTGAAGGATCCATCAGATCCCAGCACTGGTTTCAGTCCAAACTACTCACAGCATAAAGTTTATTCCAGACATCAGTATTTCATTAAAAATGAGAGTCATGGAGACAGGTGACACATCTACTGCATACATGACCATCCATATCTGAGGTCTATATAACCAGAACAGAATGGATCCAGAGCTTGTTTGTTGTTTAGAAGGATGTTCTCAGGGTCCAATACTGTATGTAGCCATAACTTCTGGTTGCATAATATGGCATTTCTAGCTTTTGCAGTATTGCAAAAATGAGAGAACACGGCAAAATAATACAGGCCATGGGTGAGCTCTCAGCTAGTATCAAGCAGATTGATTAGGCCAATTGCAACAGACCATAGCCATCTGGATTAGTAACCACTGATGACCTTTTTACCAGTGACAAATTGATCTGATCCCCTTTGAACAGTGTTCAAAGGTTCATCTACATCAGTGTTTCCCAATCTGTGGTCTGTGGTCCACCAGTGGTCTGCAAGAACTAAAATATGGTCCACAGCCTCACTGTTACTACATCACTGCAATGAGAGTGACTAGTCTCATGAAACCTTCTTATAGTGCCAAGTAGAGTTGGATAGGTTCGTTTAGAAGAGCCTGAAAGTCATAAAAGCTTCTGAATTTTGACTTCCGAAGCGGTTTTGAACCATGCAGGAAAGGTTGCGGGGGGGGGGGGGGGGGCAGAATCCGAATTTGAACTACTTAGTTTTTTCCCTTCTTCTTCTTCTTCTTCTTCTTGGAAATATTCCATAATGTTTGAATGTCTCCCAAGGTAATTTTATTTTTCACAACCATTAAGCAACTTTGGTAAAGCCTAAAAGTTTTTAAATCTCATGCTTTCCCTCCGCCGGCAATGCAAGGGAGGGATGAAGTGGGCATGACTAAGCACAGCCATTGTTGTAGTTTGTGAAGGCCAGGACCCCATGGTAGAGATTGCAAAAGGTCCTGCTGTTAAACTACATTTCCCATACTGCCCTGCTGCTCATTAGCCAAAGTGGCTGAAGGACCCAAAAATACTATAGGTGTCTGTAGCAGTCTTTGTCTAAATATAAAATAAACTGATTGAATCTATAAAGGTGTCTAAAAAAGGGAGGGAGAATCCCCTTAAGCTTCCCCAGTGCTGTTTCCTTCCTACTGCGCTTGCGTGTCTGCCATTAACGAAGCAATTCAGAAGTTTTGGAAAGTTTTGAATTAAAAAAAATCGGAAGTGATTTTAGAATCAAAACACCAGAATCCTCTACATCCAAAATGAGTTTTTTTGGATCAACCAAGCCTAGAGCCAAGGCTTATTAAATATGGTTTTCTGTGGGCAAGCAGGTGACGACTACTGGATGGCATATGCTCTGTATCGGAAACTAGAGCTGATGTGGTCTATCCAATGCAATCTTCTGAATCAGCACCCGAAATAACCAAACCAATTTGCAACCCTTTTGGTACTAATGTTGGAGAGTGGTCCCTGGTCAAGTGGTCCCTGGTCAAAAAAAGGTTGGGAACCACTGATCTACACTGTAGAGCAGGAATGGGCAAACTTTGGCACTCCAGGTGTTTTGGACTTGAACTCCCACGATTCCTAACAGCTGGAGAGAGGAAATGGAGGGAGGGCCCAAGTTTGCCCATGCCTTGTGTAGAATCAGCTCAAGTTGGCATCGATCATAACCTTGTCATTTGTACAGTCAGCCCAAATACCAGCCGGGGGGCAACCCACCTCTTTGTCCAGCACCTTCTCCTCTGAGGCGTTCAACCGCACCGTCTTCCCATCCAGGTAGAACCAGCTGGCGTCCATACCACTCAAGGTCAGCTGCACAGTGTTGCTCTCTGGGTCACCAAACACCGACAAGTGGGAGACCAAAGTGCCGTGCGGACTGTTCTCTGGGATTTCGGTGAAGATGTTGCTACCCCCGCTGCACTGGTCGGCTACCACTGCATGGAGCAAAGACAGATAGACACGCTGTTATTGTATGATCCTAGTGTTGGAAGGGGTCCCTAAAGGCCATCTGTAGTGAATTCCCTACCAGTTGGGCTGAGAGAGGCCTTGGAAAATAGTAGACCCAAGGAGTTTGGCAGCCATCATAAGAAAGGGTGCTGGGGGAATCCATTTTATTTATTTATTTATGTATTTATTTGACTTGTATACTGCCACTCCCAATTTGGCTCGGAGCGTTTTACAGCAATAGATTAAAACAATACAATTAACTTTAAAATACAATAAAAACAAGAACAGACATAGTCCCAAGTTATTCAGATTGGCCAGAGGTGACTAGCAGGGACAGCTAGTGAGGAGTTTACAGCTATTAGGAGGATAGCTGGGAAGTAGTGAGATAGATCCAGGTTAGGACCACCATCTGTGCTGCTATAAGTATTACTGTCAGAGAAAGTATCCTGTCAGTGTTCTTGTTTGGAGGGAGAAAGAAGAGTTTCTTGAGTAACAAAGTCAGAACTAGTTTATGGAACCACACAAATCTCTGTAACAACCAAACTTAGTACCTGCATTGTTCCTGTTCTTGTAAATAAACTTCATTGTTTATTGTTCATCACATCTGACTCAAGTGTGCCTCTGTGCTTAAAGATTTAAAAGCAGCTTTAAGTAGAAACCAAAAACTTCATGATGGCAGCGTATGTTTTAAAGAACTAACTGTAAAGGGTATCGCAGTAACACAAGCCTGAGGGCTAACACCATCACACTCTTTCATAAGTTACCTCAAGTAAGCCAAGGGCTTATCAGCACTGCTAAATGGGTGGGTGCCAGTGCATTTTCAAAAAGGGGTTTTCAGCAAGGAAGAAAGTTTCCAGTTTTCTATCTTCAGCCTTTTGGGTTTGGGGGCTTGTAAATGCAGGAGCCTCATTCCAGTACAAGTGGTGTTCAGTTTTGGGATTTTTTAGTATCAGATAAATCCCTGTCCTTTTACACCATCCAGTCCAATCCCTTCTACCGGACTGCTACAATCAAAGCTGTCAGGGGTTCCCCAAAAAAGGGCAAGCCAACCCTTGGATTCTGCATCCTCCAAATCTTGAAGTTTGATCTGAGGCATGCACTTTTTAAAACTGCTGCGCTTATCTGCTCTTCCTGCCTCTGTGCTTCAGTTCATGAAAACCACTCTGGGACTGCTGTTCTCTGCCAAGATGCCCTCGTAGCAAAGGTTTATTATTGTTCCAAACTATTTACAGTTACTTACAGAGAGGCGATAATAAATAATAATCATAAACTTTATTTTTAACCCATCCTCTCTCCCCGAGGGGACTCACAGCGGAAGAGAGAGATCAAGCACATGGTCTCCACTTTCCATAGCCAACACTCCTTTCCTTATCTTTGGGTGACATTTCATTTTCCATTCTGGATCCGGCACCTCCATGCTCTGAGTAATTTTAGCCACCCCCACCCCCCATCCCCAGTAAGCCAGACTATTTGTCATATGCCTTTGGAATAATTTTCCTGGCCTATAACTCCACCAATCATTAACAAAATCCCTCCCAACAGATGGTCATCCAGCTTCTGTTGAAAGACCACCATCAAACTCCCAGGCAACAGCATATCCCATTTTGCAATAGCTTTGATTGTCAGGAAGTTCTTCTCAATGTTTTGGTGGAATCTCTTTTCCTGGAGTTTGAACCCATGGCTCCATTGTTTCTTACACACAAAGCTTGCCCCCTAAAGTCCTATGGATAGAACCTATGATATGTTTAAGACAATAAGGCATTTAAGGCAACCATGGGTGCCTCTACACCAGTGTTTCTCAACCTGGGAGTTGGGACCCCAGGGGGATTGCGAGGGGGTTCTGTGTGGGAAATCTGGCCCAATTCTATCTTTCGTGGGGTTCAGAATGCTCTTTGATTGTAGGTGAACTATAAATCCCAGCAACTACAACTCCCAAATGTCAGGGTCTATTTCCCCACAAACTCCACCAGTGTTCACATATGGGCATATTGAGTCTTTGGGCCAAATTTGGTCCAGAGCCATCATTGTTTGAGTCCACAGTGCTCTCTATGTAGGTGAACTACAACTCCAAACCTCAAGGTCAATGTCCACCAAACCCTTCCAGTATTTTCATGGGAGTTCTGTGTGCCAAGTTTGGTTCAGTTCCATCGTTGGTGGAGTTCAGAATGTTCTTTGATTGTAGATGAACTACAAACCCCACCAACTACAACTCCCAAATGACAAAATCAATCACCCCCCTCCCCACAACCTCACCAGTATTCAAATTTGGGCATACCGGATATTTGTGCCAAATGTGGTCCAGTGAATGAAAATACTTCCTGCATATCAGATATTGACATGACAATTCAGAACAGTAGCAAAAATACAGTTATGAAGTAGCAACGAAAATAATGTTATGGTTGGGGGTCACCACAACATGAGGAACTGTATTAAGGGGTCATGGTATTAGGAAGGTTGAGAACCACTGCTCTAAATGGTAGAATTAATGCAGTTTGACACCACTTCAACAGCCATAGCTCAATTCTATGGAAGCTTTGCAAGGTTTTTTCTGCCAAAGCATATAGGTCAGTGTTTCTCAACCTGGGGGTCGGGACCCCTGCGGGGGTCGCAAGGGGGTGTCAGAGGGGTCACCAAAGACCATCAGAAAACACAATCTTTTCTGTTGGTCACGGGGGTTGTGTGTGGGAAGTTTGGCCCAATTCAGTCATTGGTGGAATTCAAGGGGCTCTTTGATCGTAGGTGAACTGTAAATCCCAGCAACAACAACTCGCAAATATCAAGGTCTATTTTCCCCAAACTCCACCAGTGTTCACATTTCGGCATATTGAGTATTCGTGCCAAGTTTGGTCCAGATCCATCATTGTTTGACTCCACGGTGCTTTCTTTGTTCAGGTGAACTACAACTTCCAAACGCAAGGTCAATGCCCACCAAACTCTTCTAGTGTTTTCTGTTGGTCATGGGAGTTCAGTGTGCCAAGGTTTGTTCAATTCCATCATCAGTGGAGTTCAGAATGCTCTATGATTGTAGGTGAACTATAAATCCCAGCAACTACAACTCCCAAATGACAAAATCAATCTCTCCCAACCCCACCAGTATTCAAATTTGGGCATATTGGGTATTTGTGCCAAGTGTGAATGAAAATACATCCTGCTTATTGGATATATACATTAGGATTCATAACACGAGCAAAATTACAATTATGATGTAGCAACAAAAAATAATTTGATGGTTGGGGGTCACCACGACATGAGGAACTGTATCAAGGGGTCACGGCATTAGGAAGGTGGAGAAACACTGGTATAGGTGCTTCACCAAACTATAACTCTTGGGATTCCATAGCATTAACTCTTGAATGATTGACAACTGGAAAATAGAGGGAGAAAATGTGGAGGCCGTGACAGGGTTTGTATTTCTAGGTGGGAAGATGAGTGCAGATGCAGACTGTGGCCAGGAAATCAGAAGACGCTTCCTTCTTGGGAGGAGAGCAAGGACCCATCTCGATCAAAGAGTGAAGAGTAGAGACATCAGACTGGCAACCAAGATCCATTGCCTAGTCAAAGCCATGGTCTTCCCTGTAGTAAGTCACCTACGGATGTGAGAGCTGGACCTTAGGGAAGGCTGAGCCAAGGAAGAGAGATGCTTTTGAACTGTGGTGTTGGAGGAAAGTGCTGAGAGTGCCTTGGACTGCGAGAAGATCCAACCAGTCCATCCTCCAGGAAAGAAAGCCTGACTGCTCACTGGAGGGAAGGAGACTAGAGACAAAGTGGAAGTCCTTTGGCCACATCATGAGGAGACAGGAAAGCCTAGAGAAGACAATTATGCTGGGGAAAGTGGAAGGCAAAAGGAAGAGGGGCCGACCAAGGGCAAGATGGATGGATGGCATCCTTGAAGTGACTGGACTGACCTTGAGGGAGCTGGGGGTGGTAACGGCCGACAGGGAGCTCTGGTGTGGGCTGGTCCATGAGGTCACGAAGAGTTGGAGACGACTGAACGAATGAACAACAACAACGCTTGTTCTACTGTTATGTGCACCCCATATAACAAAAAATGAGCCAGTCTCTGCATTCATTTTTAGCAAGAACAACAAAAAAATCTGCTATAATATTCATTGAGAAAACGAACAATGACCAAGTTTACATATAATAATAATAATAATAATAATAATAATAATAATAACAATAAAACTTTATTTGTACCCCGCTACCATCTCCCCAGGGCCCCCGGTGGCTCAGTGGGTTAAAGCACTGAGCTGCTGAGCTTGTTGATCGAAAGGTCGCAGGTTCAATTCCAGATAGCAGCGTGAGCTTCCGCTGTCAGCCCTAGCTTCTGCCAACCTAGCAGTTTGAAAACATGCAAATGTGAGTAGATCAATAGGTACCGCTCCGGTGGGAAGGTAAGGCCGCTCCATGCAGTCATGCCGGCCACATGACCTTGGAGGTGTCTACGGACAACGCTGGCTCTTCGGCTTAGAAATGGAGATGAGCACCACACCCCAGAGTCAGACATGACTGGACTTAATGTCAGGGGACTACCTTTACCTTTTTTACCATCTCCCCAAGGGACTTGGTGCGGCTTACATAAGGCCAAGTCCACAGCACATCAATAAACAAAAGCGATAACAAATAATCAATACAAAACAGTTAAAATAAAACTCAAAAGCAAAAATACACAATAAGCAATAAACAATAACAATAGCATACAGTATTTAAAAGAACCTATGGCCGGGCCAAATGTAATAATTGAAATTTAAAATGCTGGGCATGAACAAGGTAAGGTAAACTAGGATAGGGGTTTCAAAGAAAGATGAGGGCACGCAGACAATCCTAGGTCACTAGGTTCTTGTGGGTTTTTTCGGGCTATAGGGTCGTGTTCTAGAGGCATTCTCTCCTGACGTTTCGCCTGCATCTATGGCAAGCATCCTCAGAGGTAGTGAGGTCTGTTGGAACTAGGACAATGGGTTTATATATCTGTGGAATGACCAGGGTGGGACAAAGAACTCTTGTCTGCTGGAGCTAGGTGTGGATGTTTCAACTGACCACCTTCATTAGCATTCAAGTGATTCCAGCCATGAAAGCCTTCGACAATACATCAATCCTAAGTCAATATTAAAGTGCATTTGAGGACATATTGCTAAGAGTTTTCCTTATTCTGGGAAGGCACACTGGAACAACCACGTTTTCAGGCTCCTCCTAAAGACTGCCAACGTTGGGGCATGTCTGATGTCCTTAAGGAGTGAATTCCAGAGTCGAGGGGCCACCACCGAGAAGGCCTTGTCCCTTGTCCCCACCAATCACGCCTGCGAAGGAGGTGGGAACGTGAGCAGGGCCTCTCCAGAAGATCGAAGAGATCGAGAGGAGATTCCATCTGAACATTAGGAAGAACTTCCTGACTGTGAGAGCCGTTCAGCAGTGGAACTCTCTGCCCCGGAGTGTGGTGGAGGCTCCTTCTTTGGAAGCTTTTAAACAGGGGCTGGATGGCCATCTGTCAGGGGTGATTTGAATGCAATATTCCTGCTTCCTGGCAGAATGGGGTTGGACTGGATGGCCCATGAGGTCTCTTCCAACTCTTTGATTCTATGATTCTATGTGTGGGTTCATACACAGAAATGCGGTCATGCAGGTAGGCGGGTCCCAAACCGTTCAGGGCTTTGTAGGTAAGAACCTGCACCTTGAATTGGGACTGGAAAATGAATGGCAGCCAGTGGAGCTCCTTAAACAGGAGGGTTGACCGCTCCCTGTAAGAAGCACCGGTTATTGCAATGCTTTGTTAATCCAACTGCATGCCTTGAGCCAAAATTTAATCCTAAATCTTCTGAAATGTGCCATTGAGACAAAAAAGAGACAGGATTTTGAATGACCATTTGTAATCCCCTCCTCAGTCAAAATAGCTATTTAAAGATCAATATGCATTATCTTAATGACAACAATGCTGGACCAGCCACGTTGTCCAGGTGCCCGACCACCGTCTCCCAAAGCAGTTGCTCTATTCCGAACTCAAGAACGGAAAACGGAATGTTGGAGGACAGGAAAAGATATTTAAAGATGTGCTCAAAGTCAGCCTTAAAAACTCTGGCATAGACACTGAGAACTGGGAAGCCCTGGCCCTGGAGGTCAGCTGTGACTAGCAGTGCTGCAGAATGGAGGGCAAAAGAAAGAAACATGCCAAGATGAAGGCGCGTCAAGCCAACCCCAACCGGGACCGTCTTCCACCTGGAAACAGATGCCCTCACAGCGGGAGAAGATGCAGATCCACGGTGAGGTGGATCTGGAATTGGTTAAGTGGACGAACACAGAGAGTGCTCACTAATGCTTCCTCTTCATCTTGGAAAGAAGTGAGAAGTGGAGTGGCACCAAGAGGGTTCCGTCCTGGGCCCGGTCCTACTCAGGATCTTCATTAATGACTTAGATGAAGGGCTAGAAGGCATGATCATCAAGTTTGCAGATGACACCAAATTGGGAGGGAGAGCCAAGACTCCAGGGGACAGGAGCAGGATTCAAAGGGATCTTGACAGATTAGAGAGATGAATGGCCAAAACTAACAAAATGAAGTTCAACAGTGACAAATGCAAGAGACTCCACTTTGGCAGGAAAAACGAAATGCAAAGATACAGAATGGGGGACAATGCCTGGCTCGAGAGCAGTACGTGTGAAAAAGATCTTGGAGTCCTCGTGGACAGGAAGTTAAACATGAGCCAACAATGTGATGTGGCGGCAAAAAAAGCCAATGGGATTGTGGCCTGCATCAATAGGAGCCTAGTGTCTAGATCTAAGGAAGTCCTGCTCCCCATGCTCTATTCTGCTTTGGTTAGACCACATCTGGAATACTGTGTCCAATTCTGGGCACCACAATTCAAGAGAGATATTGACAAGCTGGAATGTGTCCAGAGGAGGGCGACTAAAATGATCAAGGGTCTGGAGAACAAGCCCTATGAGGAGCGGCTTAGGGAACTGGGCATGTTTAGCCTGAAGAAGAGAAGGCTGAGAGGAGATATGATAGCCATGTATAAATATGTGAGAGGAAGCCACAGGCAGGAGGGAGCAAGCTTGTTTTCTGCTTCCTTGGAGACTAGGACGCAATGGAACAATGGCTTCAAACTACAAGAGAGGAGATTCCATCTGAACATGAGGAAGAACTTCCTGACTGTGAGAGCCGTTCAGCAGTGGAACTCTGTGCCCTGGAGTGTGGTCGAGGCTCCTTCTTTGGAAGCTTTTAAGCAGAGGCTGGATGGCCATCTGTCAGGGGTGCTTTGAATGCAATATTCCTGCTTCTTGGCAGAATGGGGTTGGACTGGATGGCCCATGAGGTCTCTTCCAACTCTTTGATTCTTTGATTCTATGATTCTATGAAGAGGGCTCCACAGCCACCTACGGACCCACCACCAGGACACCCAACTTGGAGGAACATCATCCTCGGACTAGATACAACAATTATGTTTACTTCTAGGGTTTAGTAAAGACTTTCAATTAAGGCAACTGACACTATATAGCGAATGAACTGTGTTCAATCACTTAATACTGAGGATATGGTATTGCTATTGTGTAGAAGGTTTACACAATTTATGAGCATCGCAGTGAGATTGAAAATACAGAATGGCATTAATTTGAGAAAGACTATTATCACAGAGAGGCACAAATACCAAGCGGATGTAGCAGCAAAACGACTGGTTTAAAATATGCAATTTTCCATTGGGGACGGCCGTGTTTTTGCAACAATATTTATGAATGCAGAGTCAGCTTGCAAAGCCCGAGGAACATCTGAGGAATGGGGAAGCCTTGCAAACCCTAATGTGATTTAAACCCTTAATCCAAAGCAGCTTGCGGAGAGCTTTTCCTTCTGTCCACAAAAGGTTTCGGGACTCATTCATTAATGATTTCCACCTCCCTCCTTCTCCCAGTCTGGTGTCACTCCGTCTAGCAGAAAGGCACGCATTGGAAGGGCAGCTGGGGATACATGGGTGGCCTTTTTGGCCAGACACACAATCGGACTTCCATACACCTTGCACATTCCCAGAGCTTTTCTTTTCTGGTTGTGATTTGGCATTGCTTTTTGGCCCTAGACAGACCACTGAAAACATGTTCTCTCATCTATATAAATAAAAATGTAATGTTTGTTTGTGGGATTAACAGAACTCAAAAACCACGGGGGGAATTGACACCAAATTTGGACACAAGACACCTAACAACCCAATGTATGTCCTTCACTCATAAAAACACTGAAAAACACAGCAGAAGGACTTTAAAAGCCCCCAAAAGCTAAATGACAGTACAGTAAAAGGGGGGGGGGAAAGGGAGGGAAGGGGAGAAAAAGAAAGAAAGAAAAGAAAGGGGGGGAGAAAGGAGGAAAGGGAGGAGGAAGCATGGAAGCAAAGAGAGAAGGAAGGAAAGAGATAGAGAAGGAAGAAAGGAGAGAAAGACGGAGGGAAAAAAAGGGGGAAGGAAGGAAAGTTAGAGAAACAAAGAAGGAGAGAAGGAAAGAAAAAAGGGAAAGAAGGAAGGAAAGAGGGAGCGAAGGAAGGGGGAAGATGTAGAGGAAGAGGGAGGGAAGGAAAGAAGGAAAGAGAGAAGGAAGAAAAAAGAGACAGCAGAAGAGAAAGAAAAAGGGGGAAGGAAAGAAATAGAGAAGGAAGGAAGAAGAGAAGGAAAGACGGGAAGGAAAGAGGGAGTGAAGGAAGTAGGGAAAGAAGGAGAGAAAGAGGGAAGGTTGGCCACAGCACTGCGTGGCGGGTACAGCTAGTAGAATCATATAAACTGTTGGAAGGGATCCCCAAAGACCACCCAGCCCAACCCCTTCTGCTATGCAGGAAGGCACGATCTGAGCCCTCCCTACAGATGGCCACCCAGCCTCCAGAGAAGGAGACTCCACCAGACTCTCAGGCAGCATACTTACTTACTTAATAACTTAGGTGATCCCTCGTTGACCAAGTAAGATTGTCCTCCAAGTGCAGGGTCCTGGCGGTAGGTACATAGGTGAATGTGGAGCCCTATTCTTGACCTGCATCTTCTCCCACAGTGAGGGCATTAGTTTCCAGGTGGAAGGCGGTCCCGGTCAGGGTTGGCTTGATGCACCTTCCTCTTGACATGTTTCTCCCTTTTGCCCTCCATTCATGCCTTTTTAAATTCTACAGCACTGCTGATCACAGCTGACCTCCAGCTGGAGCACTTCCCAGTTCTCAGTGTCTATGCCAGAGTTTTTAAGGTTGGCTTTGAGCCCATCTTTCAATCTCTTTTCCTGTCCACCAACATTCCATTTTCCATTCTTGAGTTCAGAGTAGAGCAACTGCTTTGGGAGATGGTGGTCAGGCATCCGGACAACGTAGCCGGTCCAGCGGAGTTGATGGCGGAGGACTATCACTTCAATGCTGGTGGCCTTCACTTCTTCCAGAACGCTGGCATTTCCCCACCTGTCTTCTCAAGAGATTTGCAGAATTTTTCAGAGGGAGTGCTGATGAAATCGTTCCAGGAGTTGCATGTGATGTCTGTAGACAGTCCACGTCTCGCAGGCATATAGCAGGGTTGGGAGGACAATAGCTTTATAAACAAACACCTTGGTCTCCCTACGGATGTCCCGGTCCTCAAACACTCTCTGCTTCATTCCGAAGAAAGCTGCACTCGCAGAGCTCAGGCAGTGTTGAATTTCAGTGTCAATGTTGACTTTGGTGGAGAGGTGGCTGCCAAGGGAGCGGAAATGGTCCACATTTTCTAATGTGACACCATTAAGCTGTATCTCTGGCATTGGAGAGGGATTGGCCGGTGTCTGCTGGAAGAGCACTTTGTTTTTCTCGATGTTCAATAACAGGCCGAGCTTCTCGTATACGTCTTGTGTGCTTCTGCGAAGGTGTTTAGAGTGGCTTGTAGGTCTTCTTCTGAATGCACTCAGGCAGCATATTCTACTGTTGAACAGGTATCCCTGTACATAAGTTCTTCCTAATGTTTAGATTGAATCTCTTTTCCTGCAGTTGGAATCCATGACTCAGTTATGCCTTAGTTTCCAGAGCAGCAGAAAATAAATTTCTATAGTCCCCAATGAGACATCCTTTCAGATACTTAATCATGGCTCTCATGTCCCCTCCAAGCTAAACATCCCTAAGTTGGTCCTTAGAGGAATTCATGGTTTCCAGACCATTGATCATTTTGGACACCTTCCAGCTTGTCAATATTATTCATGAATTCTGATCCCCAGAATTATTCCAGGTTTAGTCTGATCAAAGCAGAATTGAGCAATACTATGCAGGCCTGTAGGCAGAAAATGTCTCTTAATTGGTAATTTAGTAGTTACAAAAGAATACCACAACACCAGTTGGAAACATTTGAAAACTGTGTCAATACATTTTGAGGCTCCATTGATAAACTTTGGTGGACACTCAAGAGTGCAATTCCAGTCAGTCTTTCTTAACTCATTGTGCTTCTTCTTTGTTTTCAAACATTTAAGAGTTGACAACGACCTTTCATTTGTAGCTGTTGACACTGGCAATGTTGCAGAAATCTGAAGAAGTTTCTTCACATTGCCGAAGGCTTTCATGGCCGGAATCACTGGGTTGTTGTAGGTTTTTTCAGGCTAAATGGCCATGTTCTAGAGGCATTCTCTCCTGACGTTTTGCCTGCATCTATGGCAAGCATCCTCAGAGGTAGTGAGGTCTGTTGGAAGTAGGAAAAAGGGTTTATATATCTGTGGAATGACCAGGGTGGGACAAAGGACTCTTGTCTGTTGGAGCTAGGTGTGAATGTAAAATCACAACAGCACAACAACAGAGGGGTCCTTTGTCTCACCCTGGTCATTCCACAGATATATAATCCCATTTTCCTAGTTCCAACAGACCTCACTACCTCTGAGGATGCTTGCCATAGATGCAGGCAAAACGTCAGGAGAGAATGCCTCTAGAACATGTCCATATAGCCCGAAAAAACCTACAACAACCCAGTTTCTTCACATTCATAGAAAATTGCCCATCACAGACAAGATAGACTTTTTGATTATTTTTCTGCAGGTGCAATTTTTTCCAATTTTCTACAGCACAGGTCACAGTCTTCCATCAGTGTGTCAGTACCTTGAAGGCCATCATTGTAAAGTTCTGTGCACTTGTTTAAGTTGGATTTGAAATGGCCACAATTAATTGGGAGGAGCACTTGCAGTTCCTGAATTATTTATTTATTTATGTATTTATTTCCTGCATTTCTAACCCGCCTTTCTCACCCCTGAGGGGGGACTCAGGGTGACCTAACAGCAAGAATCAACCGGTGCTGTCCCAATTATAAACATTCAACAATACAATTTAAAGCATTAAACAACTAACTAAAAACAGTCAGTTACTCAATCGATTAAAACACGCCAATTAAAACTCAAATCCAGTTCCGGGTCAGTTCATTATCACGAGTTGTGAAAATCTTCTTCCCACATTGTTGTTATTCAATGGTCGAACGCTTGGTCTCATAGCCAAGTCTTGAGTTTACTTCTAAAAGACAGGAGGGAGGTGGCTAGTCTGATGTCCTTGGGGAGGGAATTCCACAGATGGGGGGCCACTGCTGAGAAGGCCCTGTCCCTTGTCCCCACCAATGGTGTTTGCAATGGCAGTGGGATCGAGAGCAGGGCCTCTCCAGATGATCTTAGACTTCGTGATGGTTCATAACAGGAGATACATTCGGACAGGTAAACTGGGTCAGAACCATTTAGGGCTTTAAAGGTTAAAACCAGCACTTTGAATTGTGCTCGGAAGCAGACCGGCAGCCAGTGGAGCTGGCGCAACTACTTCTCTGTACCTTGTAAACCTTTATTGGAAACCTTTACTGCAGAAAAAATCCAGAAATGGGATGTACACTGTGCTGGTACGGCTGTACCAGGAGCTCCAACTTTATTTTCTTTCTTTATCTGTTTGCAGTCATAGGGCAGGCCTCCTGTCCATCATAATTAAGCTTTGGTTCCGCCCCTTGTTCAGGGCTCTGGGAGGGAAAGGAGCCATTTTTGGGGCAGTCTCACACAAGGAAGCTAAACTATAGGACGTAGACCAGCTCGTCCCGTAGAAAAGCTTCTTTTCTCAATAACATCCGGGGAAACAGAAACAGAAATTCCAGGGAAAAGGTCCCAAGGCTCTGGCTGAGAGCTCACAGCCTCTCAGCCTCACAGCAATCAGAGGGAAAACAACCCTGAGGTTTTCAAAGAATTCTCTGAGGGAGGACAGCACTACAGATCCATGGAAATCCATCTGCAATATCTACAAGCCTCGGCTGGTAGGTCTACTCGATATCCAGATGCATTTGGAATCGGTAGTAGGACCCACACAGATGAGGCATAGATAGTAAACTGCCTGGGAGAGGTCAAATAGGGCTTTTTCCTACAGAGAAAGTACAGTTAATTGAAGTCAGGTGCCAGTCCATTGAGGACTAGACTAAGAAAGCCTTGAAGTGTTGTTTGAACAATTGAAGATTTGTTGTTTGTTCCATAATAAAGACTTTGTTGTATCATTAAAGACTCTAAAGACCATCACTTCAGAAAAATCCCTGAGAACCTCTCTTTGTGGCACCCTGGCTTCCAGCTGGGCTTAAAGTATATGCCCTATAGAAAAGACAGCTGTTACAGGCCCAGCGCGCGACAGAACATACACATTTAGCCTACAGTACTGCATTGGTGTTTATGAAGTTGCCTGCATGTTGCTTTTAGAAGTCTGCCTTGGACAGATATGAGGAATCCTCATTTCTCCACCCATAGACTCCACCACTGATCTTCCTGTTCAAATATCTCCTGAATTTCTTTCATAGATTCCATGCGCATCTCCCTAGCTTTTTCTAAGAGACTGTCAACATGTTACAGACTACAAAAATATCCATATCTATTCTTTGTAATGTTTTGTAAGCTGAAGGGATGATGACAGAAGCTATCATAGAATCATAGAATCCAAGAGTTGGAAGAGACCTCATGGGCCATCCAGTCCAACCCCATTCTGCCAAGAAGCAGGAATATTGCATTCAAATCACCCCTGACAGATGGCCATCCAGCCTCTGTTTTAAAGCTTCCAAAGAAGGAGCCTCCACCACACTCCGGGGCAGAGAGTTCCACTGCTGAACAGCTCTCACAGTCAGGAAGTTCTTCCTCATGTTCAGATGGAATCTCCTCTCTTGTAGTTTGAAGCCATTGTTCCATTGCGTCCTAGTCTCCAGAGCAGCAGAAAACAAGCTTGCTCCCTCCTCCCTGTGGCTTCCTCTCACATATTTATACATGGCTATCATATCCCCTCTCATCCTTCTCTTCTTCAGGCTAAACATGCCCAGCTCCTTAAGCCGCTCCTCATAGGGCTTGTTCTCCAGACCCTTGATCATTTTAGTCGCCCTCCTCTGGACACATTCCAGCTTGTCAATCTCTCTCTTGAATTGTGGTGCCCAGAATTGGACACAATATTCCAGGTGTGGTCTAACCAAAGCAGAATAGAGCATGGGGAGCATGACTTCCCTAGATCTAGACATTATGCTCCTATTGATGCAGGCCAAAATCCCATTGGCTTTTTTTGCCGCCATAGGATGTGTATGGTTACTACAAATTCAGCCTTCAGAACAGCTATAAAGAAGATGTCCAGCTTGGGAAGAAGTCTCACTGTTGTATAGAGGACTCTCTTTTAGTTCTTTAAGTGTTCTCACCACCACACTGTATAGTTCAGCAAAATGTAAACATGCATCATTTTGCTCAACCCATTGGGTTTCACAACATTGCAACAGGTTGTTTGCTCTTGATTCAGGAAAACAGTTTTTTATATTTCATTTCAACAGTTCCAGTTTGATGAATGATGCTCTGAAGTAATTGCACACAGAGATATTGTTCCTTGTCAGTTTCCGAGAGATGGAAGTCTTTGCAAAGGCTAGATTTAGTGAGTGAGCACTGCCGTGGATGTCGACAACCATTGGATACTTCTGCGATATAATTGCCTATGCTCCACTAATATGACCACTCATATTAGCAGCTCCATCATAAGCCTGTCCACACAAGGATTGCAAGTTCAGTCCATTTTTTCCAGTATTTTCAAAATAATGCCTGCAAGTCCTCCACCTTTCATATCACTTATCTTTCGTGTGCACGGGCAATACACCTCCCCAGTCTACCCAAGAAAATGCTCACACAAGGTAGTTGGGTTAAACAATGGCCACAACTCAATTTATTGATAACAGGAACGAGGGTTGGCGGCTATGCATGGGTCCTGGATCAGGATTGGGCAGCCTGCTGCTGTCTGATACCGTTTAGCCTACAAGGTGCCGCTGGCACAATACCAGGCCCACGTAAACTCGGCACCCCTGCACCACAAGACATTCCCCCCTCCAATAGGGGGGGATACCAAGCCAGATCCAGGTCCCATGCCCAATGCCAACCATGAGTTGCGACGAATAGCACCAAAAAAAAAAAAAAAAAAAGCAAACAGATCATAGAATCATAAAATCAAAGAGTTGGAAGAGACCTCCTGGGCCATCCAGTCCAACCCCCTGCCAAGAAGCAGGAATATTGCATTCAAATCACCCCTGACAGATGACCATCCAGCCCCTGTTTAAAAGCTTCCAAAGAAGGAGCCTCCACCACACTCCCTCCGAGGCAGAGAGTTCCACTGCTGAACGGCTCTCACAGTCAGGAAGTTCTTCCTCATGTTCAGATGGAATCTCCTCTCTTGTAGTCTGAAGCCGTTGTTCTGTGTCCTAATCTCCAAGGAAGCAGAAAACAAGCTTGCTCCCTCCTCCCTATGGCTTCCTCTCATATATTTATACATGGCTATCATATCTCCTCTCAGCCTTCTCTTCTTCAGGCTAAACATGCCCAGCTCCTTAAGCCGCTCCTCATAGAGCTTGTTCTCCAGACCCTTTATCATTTTAGTTGCTGTCCTCTGGACACATTCCAGCTTGTCAATCTCTCTCTTCAATTGTGGTGCCCAGAATTGAACACAATATTCCAGATGTGGTCTAACCAAAGCAGAATAGAGGGGTAGCATTACTTCCTTAGATCTAGACACTATGCTCCTCTTGATGCAGTTCAAAATCCCATTGGCTTTTTTTGCCGCCACATCACATTGTTGGCTCATGTTTAACTTGTTGTCCACGAGGACTCCAAGATCTTTTTCACACGTAGATACAATTTTAACCGTGACAAGCTAACCAAAACAAGCCAACCAGGAAACAAGACACAATAAGCATACAGGGTGGGTGGGATGGATCAGCTGAAACACACCCAGTGTCTATCGGGGAGCTTGGGGCAACCTTAAATAGGCTGCCCGAGAGGAGGGAGAGGCCAGCACTGGCCTCTCCAGTGGCAGGGCGTGGCAAGCTGGCCATTGGCCCTCCAGCTGGACAGCGGAAAACTTTCCTGCCGTCCAGGGGCTCCTGAGAGAAAGAAGCCCCCTGAGGCCATAATGGCGGCGGAGGATGGCCTGCACCGCAATGTTTCCGTCCCTGTAAGTCTGGCCATGCCTTTTCACAAAGCCTACAAAATCTTCTCTTATTCCTTCAGCTTCAACATCAACACCCCTTACCAAGAGTGATAACTGTTCTGAGGTACTCACATCCAAAGTTTCATCTATCAAAACAAAGAAATGCTGCGATGCATTGCCTCTTTCAACAAATCTTTGTATCATCTTGTCACTACAAATGTCTATTAGTTCATTCTGTATTTGAGAACTAGTATACTTGTGCTGGTACGGCTGTACCAGGAGCTCCAATTTTATTTGCTTTATATTAAATGTTTGCTTGCAGTCCAAGGTTTCACAAAGGTGGCTTCCTTTGGTTGCAGTCGTAGTCACCTGTCCATCATCGTTAAGTTTTGGTTCTGCCCCTTGCTCAGGGCAATTGGAAAGGGAGCCATTTTTTAGTTACTCTCAGCAAGGAAAGCTGATGTACAGGACGCGTGCAAGCTTCCCCTGTACAAAAGCTTCAACCCTTAAGACCTTCCGGGGGAAACAGTCTTAAGAGCATCAAGACCTTCTGGGGGAGAACAGTCTTAAGAGCACTCAAAGATTTCCAGGGAAGCAGTCCTAAAGCTTTGAGGAATTTTGGAGGGTGAACAGTTTGAAAGACCAAAGAACTCCAGCTGGAGAACATCTAAGCCTTTACTGGTAGGTCCACTTGGCGTTCGAGAAGCAGTTCGACCTGGTAGCGGAGCCCACATCAGTAAGGGTTAGATTACAGTCAGCCTGGGAGAAGTTAAAAAGGAGACTTTCCTTTAAAGTAAAGAAGAAGTTATTGAAGACAGTTGCCTGTCCTTCGTAGGCAAGTTAAGGAAGCTCCCAGTTGCATAAAAGCCTGGAGTCATTTGTTTAACTTTCTGAAGACAAAAGAAGTTTCTGTTTGATTGTTCATTAATAAAATACTTTGTTATACTTCACAAGCCATCTAAAGACTATTTGTGGTGGAAAACCTCTGAGAACTTCTCCTTGGGCCCCCTGGCTTCCCGCTGGGCAAAGGTTGCACATCCTGTTCTAAAGGAAATTCTTTACAGGCCCAGCGCACGACAGAACAATACTGGACATTCAAAGCTGCAGTTTAAAGATGACTTTTCAGGTCAGTGTTTCCTAATTTGGCATGAGACCCCAACAAAGCCCTGAAATTACTGTCATTGTGCAAAGGTTATTCACAGGTACTAAGTACTGAATCTTTACTCCTTCTTAAAGCCAGATTTGTCAGCCACAAGGGACAATAGTTTCCACAATTGACAGAAGTTTCTTTCTGATGCCTCCCAACAAATACCACCTACCTGTGTGGCAAAGGAAGAACACATCGATGGCAAGGAGGAGAACTCCACATGTCAATGGCGGCATATTTTGCATCCGGGCAGCCCGGGTTTGGGGAGAGCTGTTCTCACATGCAGGATGAGAGTTGCGAGGTCAAGGCAGCTGCCACAGGTTCCCTGGAAAAGAAAAAAGAAAAGCTATCTGTCTGAATGGGATATTTAATGCAAGAACCACAGAGTTGGAAGGGGTCCCCAAAGCTCATCTTGTCTCAATGCAGCATCTCCAGACAAAGCATCCACAGCAGGGAGCTATCCAGCCTTTTTCTGAAGACATTCAGAGGATTGGTTCCATTGTCTTGCCACCTATTTCAACCAAAACCGTATCCCATGCAGCTGTGGACAAGTCTACATAGGGACCACCAAACGCAGTTCCCAAACACGCATCAAGGAACATGAAAGGTACTGCAGACTACTTCAACCAGAGAAGCCAGCCATAGCAGAGCACCTGAGGAACCAGCCTGGACACAGCATATTATTTGAGAACACAGAAATGCTGGACCACACCAACAACCACCATGTCAGACTACACAGAGAAGCCACTGAAATCCACAAGAAGCATGTGGAGTTGTGGACAATTTCAACAGAAAGGAGGAAACTATGAAAATGAACAAAATCTGGCTACCAATATTAAAAAACTCTAAAATCACAACAGCAAAACAACAGAGAGGAAACAATCAGGGACAGCTAATCACCTCTCAACAAAAGATTCCCCCAGGCACTGCCAAGCCATCAAATGCTAATTAAGGTGGTCAGTTGAAACATTCACACCTAGCTCCAGCAGACAAGAGTCCTTTGTCAATCTGCACCTGGCTGCTATCTTCAGTTTCCACACTCTCATGCCTTGCTGTGGGAAACCACTTCTTCTTCACTGTCTATAGCAGGGACATCTTGAACCAAACTGTGAACCTGAGTCCCATCATCCTCGTCAGAAACACTCTCTGATTCCAGCTGTGTCACAACATTTGGGCTGCAAAGGTTGACAGCGAGCTACGCAATGGTCAGAAGGCCAATCCAATCTGGGCTTCATCTTTCTCCCAACAATGGGATCCACATATTTTTGGAACAGGAATTTGAAATTGCTCGTATTGCACCCTGTTATTTCCGCGCCGTCTTTCTGGGTATATCTACGCCAGGCACGCGGAAACTTCAGCCCTCTAGGTGTCTTGGACACCTGGAGCGCAGAAATTTGCCTATGCCTGATCTACACTGTTGAATGAATGCTGTTTGAAATCACATTTATTGCCATTGTTCTGGTACGGCTGTACCAGGAGCTCCAACTTTATTTGCTTTGTATTAAATGTTTGTTTTCAGTCCTAGGTTTCAGGGACTCTGCAGATAGGTGGCTTCCTTTGGTTGCAGTCATAGGGCAAGTCACCTGTCCATCATCGTTAAGTTTTGGTCCCGCCCCTTGCGCAGGGCCATTGGGAAGTGAAGGGAGCCATTTTTTTGTTAGTCTCAGAAAGGCAAGCTAATGTACAGGATGTGTGCAAGCTTCCCCTGTACAAAGCTTCAACCCTTAAGACTTCCCGGGGGAAACAGTCTTAAGAGTCTCCAAAGATTTCCAGGAAAACAGCCCTAAAGACCAAAGAACTCCAGCTAGAGAACAATGTGATGTGGCGGCAAAAAAAGCCAATGGGATTTTGACCTGCATTAATAGGGGCCTAGTGTCTAGATCTAGGGAAGTCATGCTCCCCATGCTCTATTCTGCTTTGGTTAGACCACACCTGGAATATTGTGTCCAATTCTGGGCACCACAATTCAAGAGAGATATTGACAAGCTGGAATGTGTCCAGAGGAGGGCGACTAAAATGATCAAGGGTCTGGAGAACAAGCCCTATGAGGAGTGGCTTAAGGAGCTGGGCATGTTTAGCCTGAAGAAGAGAAGGCTGAGAGGAGATATGATAGCCATGTATAAATATGTGAGAGGAAGCCACAGGGAGGAGGGAGAAAGCTTGTTTTCTGCTTCCTTGGAGACTAGGACGTGGAACAATGGCTTCAAACTACAAGAGAGGAGATTCCACCTGAACATGAGGAAGAACTTCCTGACTGTGAGAGACGTTCAGCAGTGGAACTCTCTGCCCCGGAGTGTGGAGGAGGCTCCTTCTTTGGAAGCTTTTAAACAGGGGCTGGATGGCCATCTGTCAGGGGTGATTTGAATGCAATATTCCTGCTTCTTGGCAGAATGGGGTTGGACTGGATGGCCCATGAGGTCTCTTCCAACTCTTTGATTCTATGATTCTATGATCTAAGCCTTTACTGGTAGGTCAACTCGGTGCTTCTAGACGCAGTTCGACCCGGTAGCAGAGCCCACATCAGTCAGGGTTAGATTACAGTCAGCCTGGGAGAAGTTAAAAAAGGGACTTTCCTTTGAAGTAAAGAAGAAGTTATAGAAGTTGCCTGTCCTTCGTGGGCAAGTTTAAGAAGCTATCAGTTGCATAAAAGCCTGGAACCATTTGTTTAACTTTCTGAAGACAAGAGAAGTTTCTGTTTGATTGTTCATTAAGAAAAGACTTTGTTATACTTCACAAGCCATCTAAAGATCATTTGTGGTGGAAAACCTCTGAGAACTTCTCCTTGGGCCCCCTGGCTTCCCGCTGGGCAAAGTTTGCACATCCTGTCTAAAGGAAATTCTTTACAGGCCCAGCATGCAACGGAACAGCCATCAGTCAGTGCTATGGAGTCCTGGAAGTTGTAAGTTGGTGAGGCTCCAGCACCATTTAGCAGCAACAAATAAAGACTTTGGGAAACTACACCTCCCAGGATTCCATGCCGTTGAGCCACAACAGTTGAAGTGATGTTAAACTGTATTAGTTTAATAGTATATATAGTTTCTTCTATTTGCATTCCCTTGGTCAATTCACTTTCCCGTTTTCTTAGAATGCATAAACTCTATTCCTTAAGAGAAGTTTTAACTGACTGCAATACTAGACATTTGGGTAGGATGTCTATTCCTCCTGCTCTTCCCCTTCTGGACTCCTTCCATTCTCCTCCTTGACCTCCATTCCAGGCTTTTGCACAGATTTCGAGGATGTAAAGCTCTATAGCATGAAAGGAGCCAGCTGGCACTTCCGAACTTAATCCAATTTCCTTCCGTTTTGTTGTCCAAATTCTACTTGAAGGCCTTGGGGATTTTGCAGCCCAGGGAAACCTCCACTTCTGAGGAGGAAGAAGCTTGCATGCAGAGAAAGATGGACTTAATCTAAGCTGGAGAGCCCAGCCCTTGTTTTCAAAACTAATGTAGAAATGTATTAGCTGTGTCTAGATCAGTGTTTCTCAACCTGGGGGTCGGGACCCCTGGGGGGGTCATGAGGGGGGTGTCAAAGGGGTCGGCAAAGGCCATCAGGAAACACAGTATTTTCCGTTGGTCAAGGGGGTTCTTTGTGGGAAGTTTATTCCAATTCTATTGTTAGTGGGGTTCAGAATGCTGTTTGATTGTAGGTGAACTATAAATCCCAGCAACTACAACTCCAAAATGTCAAGGTCTATTTTCCCCAAACTCCACCACTGTTCACAATTGGGTGTATTGAGTATTTGTGCCAAGTTTGGTCCGGATCTAGCATTGTTTGCAGTGTTCTCTGTGAACTACAACTCCCAAACTCAAGGTCAATGCCCACTAAACCCTTCCAGTATTTTCTCTTGGTCATGGGAGTTTATTTATTTATTTATTATTTATTTACTATGCTTATATACCGCAATTCTCAGCCTACTGGCGACTCATTGCGGTGTTGGCGACTCATTGCGGTGTGTGCCAAGTTTGGTACAATTCCATTGATGGTGGAGTTCAGAATGCTCTTTGATTATGTGAACTATACATCCCAGCAACTACAACTCCAAAATGTCAAGGTTTTTTTTTTCCCCCAAACTCCACCAGTGTTCACAACTGGGTGTATTGAGTATTTGTGCCAAGTTTGGCCCGATTTATCATTGTTTGCAGTGTTCTCTGTGAACTACAATTCCCAAACTCAAGGTCAATGCCCACTAAACCCTTCCAGTATTTTCTCTTGGTTGTGGGAGTTCTGTGTGCCAAGTTTGGTTCAATTCCATTGATGGTGGAGTTCAGAATGCTCTGTGATTGTAGGTGAACTATAAATCCCAGCAACTACAACTCCAAAATGTCAAGGTCTATTTTCCCCAAACTCCACCAGTGTTCACAATTGGATGTATTGAGTATTTGTGCCAAGTTTGGTCCGGATCTATCATTGTTTGCACAGTGTTCTCTGTGAACTACAATTCCCAAACTCAAGGTCAATGCCCACTAAACCCTTCCAGTATTTTCTCTTGGTTGTGGGAGTTCTGTGTGCCAAGTTTGGTCCAATTCCATTGATGGTGGAGTTCAGAATGCTCTTTGATTGTAGGTGAACTATAAATCCCAGCAACTCCATCTCCCAAATGACAAAAGCAATCCCTCCCCACAACCCCACCTCACTACCTCTGAGGATGCTTGCCGTAAATGCAGGCAAAACGTCAGGAGAAAATGCCTCTAGAACATGGCCATATAGCCCGAAAAAAACCTACAACAACCCAGCAGTATTTATATTTGGGCACATCAGGCATTTGTGCCAAATTTTGTCTTGTTGTTGTTCATTCGTTCAGTCCCCTCCGACTCTTCGTGACCTCATGGACCAGCCCACGCCAGAGCTCCCTGTCGGCCGTCACCACCCCCAGCTCCTTCAAGGTCGGTCCAGTCCCTTCAAGGATGCCATCCATCCATCTTGCCCTTGGTCGGCCCCTCTTCCTTTTGCCTTCCACTTTCCCCAGCATCCTTCCCTTCTCCAGGCTTTCCTGTCTCCTCATGATGTGGCCAAAGGACTTCCACTTTGTCTCTAGTCTCCTTTCCTCCAGTGAGAAACCAGGCTTCATTTCCTGGAGGATGGACTGGTTGGATCTTCTCGCAGTCCAAGGCACTCTCAGAACTTTCCTCCAACACCACAGCTCAAAAGCATCTCTCTTCCTTCCCTCAGCCTTCCCGAAGGTCCAGCTCTCACCTCCGTAGGTGACTACAGGGAATAATACCATGGCTTTGACTAGGCAATGGATCTTGGTTGCCAGTCTGATGTCTCTACTCTTGACTATTTGATCGAGACTGGACATTGCTCTCCTCCCAAGAAGGAAGCGTCTTCTGATTTCCTGGCTACAGTCTGCATCTGCACTCATCTTTGCACCTAGAAATACAAAGTCTGCCACGGCCTCCACGGTTTCTCCCTCTATTTCCCAGTTGTCAATCATTCTTGTTGCCATAATCTTGGTTTTTTGACGTTTAGCTGCAACCCGGCTTTTGCGCTTTCTTCTTTCACCTTGATGAGAAGGCTCCTCAGCTCCTCCTCGCTTTCGGCCATCAGAGTGGTGTCATCCGCATATCTGAGGTTGTTAATGTTTCTTCCAGCAATTTTCACCCCAGCTTTGCATTCCTCAAGCCCCGCACATCCTCGCATGATGTGTTCTGCATACACGTTAAAGAGGTTGGGTGAGAGGATGCAGCCTTGCCGTACGTCAATTTTGTCTAGTGAATGAGAATATGTCATGCATATGAGAAACTTACATTACTATTCATAACAGTAGCAAAATAACAGTTATGAAGTCGCAATGAAAATAATGTTATAGTTGGGGGTCACCACAACATGAGGAACTGTATTAAGGGGTCGCAGCATTAGGAAGATTGAGAACCACTGGTCTAGAATGCTACCATGTGGAAATAAAGGTGCAGAGTTTAGTTCTGCTCAAACGAAATCAATACTAAACCCAACCAAGTGTGTAGCTATGGAGAAGCCCAAAAATAAGGGCAACGACCTGGGTGTTTCTGGCCAAGCGCAGAGTTTATTTCTGTCCAAACTGTTAAATAGAAAATGGCGCAGCATTTCTAATCTTCTGTATAAATAAAAATGTAATGTTCGTTTGTGGTATTCACAGAACTCAAAAACCACTGGACAAATTGAAACCAAATTTGGAAACAAGTCATCAAACAACCCAATGCATGTCCTTCACTCAAAGAAACTGATTTTGTCATTTGGGAGTTGTAGTTGCTGGGATTTATAGTTCACCCACAATCAAAGAGCATTCTGAACCCCACCAACAAGCACTGTGAACTCAAATAATGATGGATCTGGACCACACTTGGCATGAATCCTCAATATGCCCAAATGTAAACACTGGTGGTGTTTGGGGAAAATAGACCTTGACATTTGGGAACTGTAGTTGCTGGGATTTATAGTTCACCTACAATCAAAGAGCATTCTGAACCCCACCAACAAGCACTGTGAACTCAAATAATGATGGATCTGGACCACACTTGGCATGAATCCTCAATATGCCCAAATGTAAACACTGGTGGTGTTTGGGGAAAATAGACCTTGACATTTGGGAACTGTAGTTGCTGGGATTTATAGTTCACCTACAATCAAAGAGCATTCTGAACCCCACCAACAAGCACTGTGAACTCAAATAATGATGGATCTGGACCACACTTGGCATGAATCCTCAATATGCCCAAATGTAAACACTGGTGGTGTTTGGGGAAAATAGACCTTGACATTTGGGAACTGTAGTTGCTGGGATTTATAGTTCACCTACAATCAAAGAGCATTCTGAACCCCACCAACGAGCACTGTGAACTCAAATAATGATGGATCTGGACCACACTTGGCATGAATCCTCAATATGCCCAAATGTAAACACTGGTGGTGTTTGGGGAAAATAGACCTTGACATTTGGGAACTGTAGTTGCTGGGATTTATAGTTCACCTACAATCAAAGAGCATTCGGAACCCCACCAACGATGATTAAACCAAACTTGGCACACAGAACTCCCATGACCAACAGAAAATACTGGAAGGGTTTGGTGGGCAGTGTCCTTTGGTTTTGGAGTTGTAGTTCATCTACATCCAGAGAGCACTGTAGACTCAAACAATGATGGATCTGGACCAAACTCTACACGAATACTCAATATGCCCAAATGTGAACACTGGTGGAGTTTGGAGGAAATAGAGTCTTGATATTTGGGAGTTGTGTTTGCTGGGATTTGTAGTTCACCTACAATCAAAGAGCATTCTGAACCCCACCAACGATGAAATTGAACCAAACTTGGCACACAGTTCTCCCATGACCAACAGAAAATACTGGAAGGGTTTGGTGGGCAGTGCCCTTTGGTTTTGGAGTTGTAGTTCACCTACATCCAGAGAGCACTGTAGACTCAAACAATGATGGATCTGGACCAAACTCTACACGAATACACGATCCTCTCACCTCTGCAGGAGTCTACCGTATACCATGCAGCTGTGGACAAGAAGTCTACATAGGGACCACCAAACGCAGCGCCCAGACACGCATCAAGGAACATGAAAGGCACTGCAGACTACTCCAACCAGAGAAGTCAGCCATAGCAGAGCACCTGATGAACCAACCTGGACACAGCATTTTATTTGAGAACACAAAAATGCTGGACCACTCTCACAACCACCATGTCAGACTACACAGAGAAGCCACTGAAATACACAAACATGTGGACAATTTCAACAGAAAGGAAGAAACCATGAAAATGAACAAAATCTGGCTACCAGTATTAAAAAGAAACTCTAAAATTACAACAGCAAAACAACAGAGAGGAAACAACCAGGCACATCTTAACACCTCCCAGCAAGAGATTTTCCCAGGCTCAGGCAGGCCTTCAAATGCTAATGAAGGTGGTCAGTTGAAACATTCACACCTAACTGCAGCAGGGAAGAGCTCCTTGCCCCACCCCAGCCATTCCACAGATATATAAACCCATTGTCCTAATTCCAACAGACCTCACTACCTCTGAGGATGCTTGCCATAGATGCAGGCGAAACGTCAGGAGAGAATGCCTCTAGAACATGGCCATATAGCCCGAAAAAACCACAAGAACCTAGTGATTCCAGCCATGAAAGCCTTCGACAATACATCTCTACACAAATACTCAATATGCCCAAATGTGAACACTGGAGGAGTTTGGGGAAAATAGAGTCTTGATATTTGGGAGTTGTAGTTGCTGGGATTTGTACTTCACCTACAATCACAGAGCATTCTGAACCCCACCAACAATAGAATTGGGCCAAACCTCCCACACAGAACCCCCATGACCACCAGAGTGGGCCACAGCAACGCGTGGCGGGGGACGGCTAGTCTATATAAATAAAAATGTAATGTTTGTTTGTGGTATTCACTGAACTCAAAAACCACTGGGGCAATTGGCACCAAATTTGGACACAATACACCTAACAACCCAATGTATGTTCTCCACTCCTTCCTTCCTGTCCCTCCCCCTTCCTTTTCCTTCATTCCCTTCATTCCCTTCTTTCCCTCCTTCCCCTCCTTCCTGTCCCTTCTTCCTTTCCTTCCTCCCTTCCTTTCCTCCTTCTTTCCCTTTCTTCGTTTCCTTCCCCTTAATTTCCCTCCCTCCTTTCTTCATCCCCCAATCAGGATAGGCAGATCCACTTTCTGTCTTGTACTTGCAAACAATTAGAGTAATCAAATAGTCACATACAGAAGAGGGAGATACTCACACTGAGTCACACAGGAGAGAGAAACATGGATCCTTTCTTCCCCTTTATATAGCCATCTGCTGATAGAGAATCAGTAAGGGACACTGGCTGATGCAACCAGGCCTGTAGCAAGGGGGGGGGGGGTTTAGGGGTTCAACCCCCCCCCCCAAAATGTTTCAGAATTTTTTTAAAAAACCTAGTTTAAACTGGTTAACCCAATCCCCATGCTGCTAAGTCTGTGAGATGCAAAAAATCAAGAGTCCCTCCAGAACTGCAAGCACTATCTCAAGCAAATATTGGCAATTTATTCACACTGTCCTTACTTGCAGCAATAGCCGATGTAGTTGTTCTGGTACAGCTGTACCAGGAGCTCCAACTTTATTTGCTTTGTATTAAATGTTTTCTTGCAGTCCCAGGTTTCAGGGACTCTGCAGATAGGTGGCTTCTTTGGTTGCAGTCATAGGGCAAGTCACCTGTCCATCATCGTTAAGTTTTGGTCCCGCCCCTTGCTCACGGCAATTGGGAAGGGAGCCATTTTTAGTTAGTCTCAGCAAGGTAAACTTATGTATAGGATGTGTGCAAGCTTCCTCTGTACAAAAGCTTCAACCCTTAAGACTTTCCGGGGGAGAATAGTCTTAAAAGTCTCCAAAGAATTTCCAGGAAAACAGCCCTAAAGACCAAAGAACTCCAGCTGGAGAACATCTACTGCCTTGCTGGTAGGTCCACTCGGCGTTCAAGATGCAGTTCGACCCGGTAGCGGAGCCCACATCAGTAAGGGTTAGATTACAGTCAGCCTGGGAGAAGTTAAAAAGGGGATTTTCCTTTAAAGAATAAGTTATTGAAGACAGTTGCCTGTCCTTCATGGGAAAGATTAGGAATTCACCAGTTGCCTAAAAGCTTGGAATCATTTGCTTAACTTTACTGAAAACAAGAGAAGTTTCTGTTTGATTGTTCATTAATAAAAGACTTTGTTGTACTTCTCAAGCCATCTAAAGACTGTTTGTGGTGGAAACCTCTGAGAACTTCTCTTTAGGCCCCCTGGCTTCCTGCTGGGCAAAGGTTGCACATCCTGTTCTAAAGACAATTATTTACAGGCCCAGCGCTCAACAGAACAGTAGTGAAGCAACCAAGTTGGGGGGGGGGGGTGTTGAATGCTCTCATTAAGGAGGCCAGATTTGGTGGAGGTGGTTGACAGGGGCGGAGCTGCAGGCTATGGAAGGCTGCTTTGCCCCCTGCTGTGCTGTTTGCTTCAGCGTGAGCTAGGAGGCAGGTTTCAACCCCCCTCTGTGAAATTTTCAACCCCCCCCCCCCCGAAAATGTCAACCCCTCTCGAAATTTTTTTCTGGCTACGGCCCTGGATGCAACCCCTTTGCAATAATCCCCATATAGTTTTGACTCAGCCATTAACACACACACAAACACACACCCCTTAGGTATTGCATCGTGACATTCACAATCACTACCGTGCTGCTATCAATATTCTACATGTTCATCAAACAGTATTTTCTTCACGATTAGAAATGCCGTGCTATTTCTATCTAACATGACTCAGCCATTACCACATTCACACCCAGGTACTATTCATCCAGTCCAACCTCCTTCTGACAATCAGGAAGACACAATCCAAGCCCTCTTGACAGATGGCCATTCAGACTCTGCTCAAAACCCTCCAGAGAAGGAGACTCCACGTGACTCTCAGGCTGCAGCAGCTTCTGCTACTGAACAGTATTATGAATCAATCAATCAATCATTTGGACAGAATCTCAAGGGCCATCCAGTGCAATGTCCTGCCATGCAAGGACACAATGAAAGCGCTCCTGACAGATGGCCATCCAGTCTCTGCTCAAAAACCTCCAGAGAAGGAGGACTCCCAGACAAAGGCATATTCCACTGATGAGCAGCTCTTATGAACAAATGAATGAATGATAAGATTTGGGGGGACTCTGAGTGGCATCCAGGGGCGGCTCATCCATTACGCAAAGTAAGCGGTCGCAGTACACTTTTTTTTGCCAGGGGCGCCTCTGTAAATCCCCCTCGACCACCACTTGAGGAGCGCCTCCTTGGCTCACAACAGCCCTAGAAGTCTGGGGGGAGCCTCAGCAACCTATTACGCAAAGTAAGCATTTGCAGTATAGTTGATTATGTCCAGGGGCACTCTTGAGGCGCTCTTGGGGGAAAATAGACCTTGACATATGTGAGTTGTAGTTACTGGGATGTATAGTTCACCTACAATCAAAGAGCATTCTGAACTCCACCAATGATGGAATTGAACCAAATGTGGCACACAGTACTCATACAGAAAATATATATCAATAATTGGTTGTGGGGGGGGGGGGGTGCCAAAATACTGTTTGCTTACCATTGAAAATTACCCAGGGCCGCCTCTGGTGGCATCTACTCAATTCCATCCTGCCAAGTGGGATAACCCAATCCAAGCCCTCACGACAGATGGCCATTCCGTGTCCAGAGAAGGAGACTCCAAGGGAATAATATTATATTCCATTGCTGAACCACTCTGAACATCAGAAAGTTCTTCCTACTGATTTGGTGTAATTTTTTCCCCCTGAAGCTTGAATCCATTGCTCCCCTATGTCTTATTCTCTGGAGTAATCTGCCCTTGACCCTTGCTGCTGGCGTCTCTACCAGTGCCCTTAGTTTTTCAAAGCCCAGGATGGGGTCTGGTGTCAATGCCAGGCTGTGGGATTACAACAGGGATTGAGGAAAGATCCTCCAGGAAGGTGTCAAAAGGCTTCACCGAGAACACCAGCCTTGGCAGGAGGCCTTGGGCTCATCCACAATGCAGAATCAATGCAGATTGACCCCATTTTAACTGACTTGGATGCAAGCTATGGGATTCTGGGATTTGTAGTTTGGTGAGACACTGTCAGAAGAAATTCAATGTGCAGATTTGATAAATGTAAAGTTAATATGATATGTGGGAATGAATGGAAAAATGGACGGATGTATGGATTTTGGAAACACCAGTAAAAGACCCTGCAATGACTACCTGCTTGCTAGACTGTAATTAAAAGTTGCTAATAAGAACTGAAAAGTAAAGGACTGTGAAAATTGTTCTTTCAAGTTAAGGAAATGTTTTCAACGTTCCTTATGTTTATTAATGACTTAGATGAAGGGCTAGAAGGCATGATCATCAAGTTTGCAGACGACACCAAATTGGGAGGGATAGCCAATAGTCCAGAGGACAGGAGCAGGACTCAAAACGATCTGGACAGATTAGAGAGAAGGGACAAAATTAACAAAATGAAGTTCAACAGTGACAAGTGCAAGATACTCCACTTTGGCAGGAAAAACGAAATGCAAAGATACAGAATGGGTGACACCTGGCTCGAGAGCAGGACGTGTGAAAAAGATCTTGGAGTCCTCGTGGACAAGTTAAACATGAGCCAACAATGTGATGTGGCAGCAAAAAAAGCCAATGGGATTTTGGCCTGCATCAATAGGAGCATAGTGTCTAGATCTAAGGAAGTAATGCTACCCCTCTAT
Source organism: Anolis sagrei (assembly GCF_037176765.1). Lineage (NCBI taxonomy): Eukaryota > Metazoa > Chordata > Lepidosauria > Squamata > Anolidae > Anolis > Anolis sagrei. Next base: position 196,452,927 of record NC_090025.1, on the reverse strand, counting down.
TCTGCTTTGGTTAGACCACATCTGGAATATTGTGTCCAATTCTGGGCACCACAATTCAAGAGAGATATTGACAAGCTGGAATGTGTCCAGAGGAGGGCGACTAAAATGATCAAGGGTCTGGAGAACAAGCCCTATGAGGAGCGGCTTAGGGAACTGGGCATGTTTAGCCTGAAGAAGAGAAGGCTGAGAGGAGATATGATAGCCATGTATAAATATGTGAGAGGAAGCCACAGGGAGGAGGGAGTAAGCTTATTTACTGCTTTTATGGAGGACAAGGAACAATGGCTTCAAACTACAAGAGAGGAGATTCCATCTGAACATGAGGAAGAACTTCCTGACTGTGAGAGCCGTTCAGCAGTGGAACTCTCTGCCCCGGAGTGTGGTGGAGGCTCCTTCTTTGGAAGCTTTTAAACAGAGGCTGGATGGCCATCTGTCAGGGATGATTTGAATGCAATATTCCTGTTTCTTGGCAGAATGGGGTTGGACTGGATGGCCCAGGAAGTCTCTTCCAACTCTTTGATTCTATGATTCTATGATTCTATGAAGGAAGTCAACACAAGCCTTGTGTTTGTCAATACCAACCAAGAAGATCAACATCTGGCCAGGAAACTGAGATGGAGCCAGGATGGAAGATGTCTATCATTAATGTACAACTTTGGGACTACATCAGCAGAATATTCCTATAAAAGACTCAGTCTAATAATGCTCAAGTTGTGGCAGACCTGAGGAGTCTGGTTCACCCGCCATGCTCTGCTCCATGGGAAGGAGAGAGATAATGTACCTAAGGAGAGTGACAGATATGCTATGAGAAAGAATGATTCTGGACAATTTGGGGCTTCTTTCGCAAGGGAAGAGGAAGAAGTGCGCTTTTGGAGTCTTGGATTTTGTTCAGGGAGTCATGTTTTGCTGTATGGAAAACACAGATCTGGTCCTTGGCATTGTGCTTAGGGAAAGAAGTTTTGGCATTTCAGCGTTTTGGTGTTATGGAAGTTTTGGAACTCTGCATTGGCAGGCTGCAGGGAAGCAGGGTCTGGCCTAAGAGGTCCTTCTCCAAGGAGGGAGAAAAGGATATGGGAATATTTGAATGCCTGAGGATGAATGTGTGAAAATGTGGTGTGAATGTTGAGTAAAAATGTAACTCCCCTTTGTTTGTTTGTTTGTTAGCCTTGTAATTGTAATTCCAATGTAGTTGCATAGAATCTGCATGTCTGTATGCCCAATGTCATTCTTTGTCTAAATGTTTTTCTGTAATCTGATGTACCTTCTCACATTGGAAATTGCAATAAAAACAACCTAGGCTCTAAAGCAGTGGTTCCCAACCTGGGTTCCCCAGACGTTTTTGGCCTACAACTCCCAGAAATCTCAGCCAGTTTATCAGCTGTTAGGATTTCTGGGAGTTGTAGGCCAAAAACATCTGGGGACCCCAGGTTGAGAACCACTGCTCTAAAATTATTGAAAAGTCATTCATGACAACACCAGCCCTCTTTAGCAGAGGAGGCTGAAGACCTTGTAAAACTGCAAATCCCGGGAATCCATAGGATTGAACCATGGCAGGTAAATGGATGTCAAAAGTGCATTGATTCTGTAGTGTGATTTTTGTGTGTGTAAGGCATTGAATGTTGCCATTGACTATGTTGTGAACTGCTTTGAGTCCCCCCAAGGGTGACAAAAGTAGTCTGCCATCCCAATTCAAGGTGCAGGTACTTACCTACAAAGCCCTAAACGGTTTGGAACCTGCCTACCTGCATGACCGCATCACTCGATCATCTGGAGAGGCTCTGCCCACGCTCCCGCCTCCATCGCAAGCACAATTGGTGGGGACGAGGGACAGGGCCTTCTCGGTGGTGTAACTCAGTGATGTAACTATTGCCTCAAATGTTCCAAAATCAAATCTCAATCTCACCATTTTATAAGTGATTCCATTTTATGGCACCATTGTATATAATAGGAGTTTAGAATCTGCAGACTTGGCAAGTCAATATTTTTTTATTATTGTTTTTAATATTATTTTTATGTGAGGATGCTTGCCATAGATGCAGGCGAAATGTCAGGAGAAATATTGCCTCCAGAACATGGCCATATAGCCCGGAAAAACCTACAACAACCCAGCCTTCAACAATACATTGAACATCTCTACGGGGAGAAACTGTTCCAAGACACATGGAAATTGGAAAAACTAAGGACCAGGAAAGCACATCTACTGTGCTCCCTGACTTTCCTTCTACGCTGCAGAGACACAGATACCATCCCACAATTTCTCGCAGCCAAAAGGACTTTCAAAACACCACAGGCTCATCGGATCTATGACCGCCTGGAACGCAACCTCTTACGAGAGAGAATCCACACCATCCGCAAAGAACTCACAAACACAGACAAGGAACTGCTGCACCTCCATATCAACATCAGCCAGAAGATGAATTCTCAGGACTGGGACAAAATAGACAACCTCACTTACAGGAAAATGGAGAAAAACATGGCTGTCCACACCAACAGACAAAAACAAAAATTCCAGAAACGCCAAAAGCAACAACCGAAACCAGAACTGGATACATCACGGACCATCATCAACCTGACAGACAGACAACTCTCTGAAGACCAAATATCCATACTAGCGAAAGGAGGAAATTTTGCTGTAACTGCGACCTCACTACCTCTGAGGATGCTTGCTATAGATGCAGGCGAAACGTCAGGAGAAAAATTGCCTCCAGAACATGGCCACATAGCCTGGAAAAACCTACAACAACCCAGTGATCCCGGCCATGAAAGCCTTCGACAATACAATATTTTTTTACCCTGATTAAATGATGGATGTTAATATCACAACTTCTTCCCAGTTTGGGACTCAAGATGGCTTACAAAAAATAAAGCAGATGGAGGCTCGCATCATACAAAAGTTTAAAATAGAATTAAACTGTAACAAAATAAAAAACAGATTTTCATTGAATCCATTAGAACAGGGGTCCTCAAACTAAGGCCCGGGGGCCGGATACGGCCCTCTGAGGTCATTTACCCGGCCCTCGCACATGGTCAACCTAAGTCTGAAACTACTTGAAAGCAGACAACAACAACAACAACAATCCTATCTCATCAGCTAAAAGCAGGCCCACATTTCTCATTGAAATACTAATATGTTTATATTTGTTAAAATTCTTCTTCATTTTAATTATTGTATTGTTTTAAAGTGTTTTTGCACTACAAATAAGATAAGTGCAGTGTGCAGAGGAATTCATTCATGTTTTTTTCAAATTATAATCCGGCCCTCCAACAGTTTGAGGGACTGTGACCTGGCCCTCTAGTTAAAAAGATTGAGGACCCCTTCATTAGAACCTTTTGGTAGGGATATTAACTCCCAAAATTTGACCTTTGGACAACCAGGAAATCCCAGTTTCTACAGTTTTTTGTTCCACTTTAGACAAATTCTTCACCAAAACAGTTGTTAATTTATTTTAAATCCTGGCATCTTTCCATGTTCTTTCAGAATAGAATTCAAACTCCCACCTGTATACAAGGGATCATCTGAGAATATCACTACATCATCTGCAAATGCTATAAATGCATAGCTTTGACCCTTTATGTTTACGCCTTTAATATCTTTTTCCACTCTTATTTCTCTGTTTAATAGTAGACGCTCAGTTAACTCTCACTTATAGGTATTGGTAGAGGCCAGATAAATATAGTTTCTGTTCACTTGAGATTTACTATGTCAAACAATCTAATACTATATTCTATACTACACCATATCATAAATTCTCTATTGATATTACTATTTATTTTTATTTTTTTGTCATGTCAGGAGCGACTTGAGAAACTGCAAGTCACTTCTGGTGTGAGAGAATTGGCCGTCTGCAAGGATGTTGCCCAGGGGATGCCCGAATGTTTTGATGTGTTACCATCCTTGTGGGAGGCTTCTCTCATGTCACCGCATGAGGAACTGGAGCTGACATAGGGAGTTCATCCGTGTTCTCCCCAAATTCAAACCTGCGACCTGTCGGTCTTCAGTCCTGCCGGCACAAGGGTTTAACCCACTGAATACTGTAATTAAAAGCAAATGAAGACAACTATAGATAACCTTAACTTAATGCTACTTAGTTTCACTGTATAATTAAATTGATTTCATTGCATTATAAAAATGATTTTATTTAAAATTTTATTTAAAGAACTATTTCTTTGCTTTTTTATGATTGCCAATGCTTAATAGTTCTGGTTGCTTGAGTTGTGTTTAACAAAATTTCTACTATACCTCTATCATCATTTTAAAAAAGCAATGGTGAAAGTTGGCATCCTTATGCAGTTCTCTTCTGTATTTTACATGGTTTTCTCAGTTGTCTATTAATTAAGATTTGAGTGGTTTGGTTGATGTAAACTTGTTTGATCCATTTGTGAAAATCTGATCCAAAATTCATCTTCTTAATGACAGCTCACATAAATGGCCAAGATACATTGTCAAAAGCTTTTTCTGCATCTAAAAATATCAATGCAACCTACTTTGCACTAAGGACCTTGCCTGTAAAATCTTCTCTATGACAGCCACATAAATGGCCAAGATAAATTGGCAAAATATCTGGAAATAAACCACCGTGGGTCCTCTTTGGAGAGTGGGATGGGATATAAATAAAGTTTATTATTATTTATTATAAATATAAAGCAACCTGCTTTTCATTATTGGTTTTGTCTGCATAATTCTGAAGTTCTATAAAATACTGATGCCTGGACGCTAGCTATTTCAACTAGTGTTATGAGTGTGTTTACTGTAAGCACTGCTAAACTTGGTAGATCCTTTGGCCACATTATTCTTTGTTTGTCGGCTTGCTCATTTTCTGGGCTTATTCCAACTATGCCTTTTACTTAAGAAATACAGTAGAACTGATACTTCAGTGCTACCTAACAACACATGAGTTACTACACCAGGTGACACCAACCCTAGTGAAGCCACTGATGAGGATTGGTAATATGAGCCAGGTGATTGTCTCTCTCAAGATGGAGGCATGGATTTCCCAACCTTCACCACCTTCCCTCAAGTTTCCACTGAGGACTAAGCCTGACACGTGCCCTTCGTCTGACCCAAAGGGAGCCAAAGTGGGGTTGGTCGTTGGAGGAAGGTCATCCCTAGAGGGACCTGGCATTGAGGGAGAAGGTGGGAGAGAGGGCAGCGGAGGAATCCCTGAGCCCTCGCTTCCCCTGACCGCCCCGTTGGGCTAAGAATAGCATCCACCCTCCCTCCGGCTGGCGACACAGGATGGGATGTTCTCCCGCCCGCGGTGCCTAGCGTCAAGGGCTAAAAGGAGGCCGCAACACACTTGGCCAATGGAGGTGCTTGGGCTTCAGCCGCCAGGTAATTGGGATCAACACGCACTTTGTGGGCCTCAGCACAGACAGAATTAAACCGTCACGTATGTGGCCGAGAGCGGAGATGTAAGGAACGATGGCCAACGTAGTGAAAAAAGCAACAGTAACTACAGGTACATCTACACAATAAAAGAGACACAGTTTTACCCCACTTGAACTGCCATAACTCCATGCTATGTTCATCTACAACTCCAAGGATTCCACAACATTGAGCTATGGCATTTAGAGTCAAGTTGAACAAATTCTACAGTATCTATAGTGTTGACTAGAATGGTTTTTCAGCAAGGCCCAAAGACCCTGTTGGATGCCCACTTCCATACCAAGGGAGAGAAGCTTTGTGGATCTGCTCTGGGTTTTAGCCTGAACCTTAAAGGAGTTCTCCAAGAGGGTTGAACCCGACCCGCAAAGGGCACTCAACATATCGGTTGCATTCCTTTAAAGTTCAAGCAAAATTCACTACTTTATGAACCCAGAAGATCTAACCAACATCAAGTTGGGATACTGCTGGCCCTCTACATTTGTACCTTTGAGGATTTGTGGATTTGATTGACGAGCCAACAATGTGATGTGGCAGCAAAAAAAGCCAATGGGATTTTGGCCTGCATCAATAGGAGTCTAGTGTCTAGATCCAGGGAAATCATGCTCCCCATGCTCTCTTCTGCCTTGGTTAGATCACACCTGGAATATTGTGTCCAATTCTGGGCACCACAATTCAAGAGAGAGATTGACAAGCTGGAATGTGTCCAAAGGAGGGTGACTAAAATGATCAAGGGTCTGGAGAACAAGCCCTAGGAGGAGCGGCTTAAGGAGCTGGGCATGTTTAGCCTGAAGAAGAGAAGGCTGAGGGGAGACATGATAGCCATGTATAAATATGTGAGAGGAAGCCACAGGGAGGAGGAGGGAGCAAGCTTGTTTTTTGCTTCCCTGGAGACTAGGACACAAAACAATGGCTTCAAACTACAAGAGAGGAGATTCCATCTGAACATGAGGAAAAACTTCCTGACTGTGAGAGCCATTCAGCAGTGGAACTCTCTGCCCCGGAGCGTGGTGGAGACTCCTTCTTTGGAAGCTTTTAAACAGAGGCTGGATGGCCATCTGTCAGGGGTGCTTTGAATGCAATATTCCTGCTTCTTGGCAGAATGGGGTTGGACTGGATGGCCCATGAGGTCTCTTCCAACTCTTTGATTCTATGAAGGTTCTCTGAAAATCTCTAGGTCCTCCAGTGCCAACCTATGCTCACATTTAGAGAACCAAGAGATTCCCTAAAGAGGACACCTCTCCAGGAATCTCTGGGTTCTCCAGCACAGCTCTGTATTTAGCTTCTGGCAGAAGACCTAGTGCTGGTGGACCCACAGGTGGTGGTGATGATGATGATGATGAATGAATGGACAAGGATCCACCCAGAGGGAAAGGGTTCTTGCCAGACATCAAAGGAACCACTGACCGCAGAGGGAAGCTGATGAGGAAACACAACATACAAACTATCTCCAGACCCACCAAGAAAATCCAACAAATGCTACGTTCAGCAAAGGACAAGAGGGATCCTCTCACCTCTGCAGGAGTATACCATTGTATACCATGCAGCTGTGGACAAGAAGTCTCCATAGGGACCACCAAACGCAGCAGCATTGCCCAAGGAACATGAAAGGCACTGCAGACTCCTTCAACCAGAGAAGTCAGCCATAGCAGAGCACCTGAGGAACCAGCCTGGACACAGCATATTATTATTTGAGAACACAGAAATGCTGGACCACTCTCACAAACACCATGTCAGGCTACACAGAGAAGCCATTGAAATCCACAAGAAGCATGTGGACAATTTCAACAGAAAGGAGGAAACCATGAAAATGAACACAATCTGGCTACCGGTATTAAAAAACTCTATAATTATAACAGCACAACAACAGAGAGGAAACAAACAAGGGCATCTAATCACCTCTCAACAAACGTTTGCTCTAGGCACTGTCAGGCCATCATATGCTAATCAAGGTGATCAGTTGAAACATTCACACCTAGCTCCTTTGTCCCACCCAGGCATATAGCCGGGGGGGGGGGGGGCTTGGGGGGGGGGCTAATCGCCTCTCAACAAAGGATTCCCCCAGGCACTAACGAGCCGCACCTAAAAACTGTCAGGCCATCAAATGCTAATCAAGGTCAGTTGACAGATTCACACCTAGCTCCAACAGACAAGAGTTCTGAAACCCAGCCAGGAAGAAAACAACACATTTTCCCTGTTTTCTCCCAACATCAGCACCTCTTGAAATATTTTGATGATTTTTTTTCTGAAAAAAATATTTTCTGATTGTTTTTCTATGAAAACCAATGGAGTAATGCAAAAAAAAAAACCCGTTTTTTTCTGCACAGTTTTTATTTTTGTGCTGGAAAAAGCGCGTCTGCCGAAATGATCTGTTTTCTGTGCAGAAATTTCAGGTTTTAAAGCCAGAAATACAAAATTGCATAGACATGGACTTTTTGTGCAAAAGACAGACAAACAGTGTTTACTATGTATTGTCAAAGACTTACATGGCCACAATCAATGGGTTGTTGTAGGTTTTTCTGGTTGTATGGCCATGTCCTTGAAGCATTCTCTCCTGACGTTTCACCTGCATCTATAGCAGGCATCCTCAGAGGTTGTGGATGACAACAGACAACAAACACAGGGGAAATCCAGACAAGAAACAATCAGGGACAGCTAATCACCTCTCAACAAAGGATTCCCCCAGGCAGTAACAAGCCACAGCTAAAAACTATCAAGCCATCAAATGCTAATCAAGGTGGCCAGTTGAAACATTCACACCTAGCTCCAACAGACAAGAGTTCTTTCTCCCACCCTGGACATCATTCCACAGATATATAAATTCATTTTCCTAGTTTCCAACAGACCTCACTACCTCTGAGGATGCTTGCCATAGATGCAGGTGAAATGTCAGGAGAGAATGCTTCTAGAACATGGCCATACAGCCCAAAAAACCTACAACAACCCAGTGTTTACTATGCAAAAAGAAAGGATCGCTTAAAAATAATTAATTAATTAGCTCAGCCTACTTATTAAAGAGGACTTAGGTAAATTAATGATTGACGGAATAATTAAAAGATTATTTATTTATTATTTATTTACTATATTTATATCCCACTTTTCTCGACCCCGAGGGGGACTCAAGGCAGCTTACAGCACAGGCAATAATTCAATGCCTTAAACACAATATACATCCAATATACAGTTAAATAAACATTTCAATTAAAAATTTAGATGAGATTAAGAGCATTAAAACATTGCTATTACAACTATAAAACCACATTATCCGCAATCATAGTCAGGCCATTCTGGTAATAATTATGCATAAACCCGAGTCCATTTATTGCACTGTGTTATTTACCAAAGGCTTGATCCCAAAGCCACGTTTTCACCTTCTTTATGTAGATCAGGAAGGGAGGGGCTGATGTAATATTGATATAATATTCTACAGCCGAGGGGCTACTACTGAAAAGGCCCTGTCTCTCATTCCCACCAGTCACACCTCCAAAGGAAGCAGGACCAAGAGCAGGGCCTCTCTGGACAATCTTAATCTAATTAATTGGCAATCAATTAAAGCAAACTAACTGCCTCACTTGATTGGCAACTAATGTATTAAGGTCTTAAGGAATTCATGTCATTAAGTTAATTCCCATTATATTCAACAATGTGATATGGCGGCAAATAAAAGCCAATGGGATTTTGGCCTGCATCAAGAGGAGCATAGTGTCTAGGTCCAGGGAAGTCATGCTCCCCATGCTCTATTCTGCCTTGGTTAGACCACATCTGGAATATTGTGTCCAATTCTGGGCACCACAATTCAAGAGAGATATTGACAAGCTGGAATGTGTCCAGAGGAGGGCGACTCAAATGATCAAGGGTCTGGAGAACAAGCCCTATGAGGAGCGGCTTAAGGAGCTGGGCATGTTTAGCCTGAAGAAGAGAAGGCTGAGAGGAGACATGATAGCCATGTATAAATATGTGAGAGGAAGCCACAGGGAGGAGGAGGGAGCAAGCCTGTTTTCTGCTTCCTTGGAGGCTAGGATGCGGAACAATGGCTTCAAACTTCAAGAGAGGAGATTCCATCTGAACATGAGGAAGAACTTCCTGACTGTGAGAGCCGTTCAGCAGTGGAACTCTCTGCCCCGGAGTGTGGTGGAGGCTCCTTCTTTGGAAGCTTTTAAACAGAGGCTGGATGGCCATCTATCAGGGGTGCTTTGAATGCAATATTCCTGCTTCTTGGCAGAATGGGGTTGGACTGGATGGCCCAGGAGGTCTCTTCCAACTCTTTGATTCTATGATTCTATGCAAGCAACTTGCTATCTGCATGAAAAATGCCAGTTATGGGATGACAAACAAACAACAAACAACTCATAGAATCATAGAATCATAGAATCCTAGAGTTGGTAAGAGACCTCATGGGCCCTCATCCAGTCCAACCCCATTCTGCCAAGAAGCAGGAATATTGCATTGAAATCACCCCTGACAGATGGCCATCCAGCCCCTGTTTAAAAGCTTCCAAAGAAGGAGCCTCCACCACACTCCGGGGCAGAGAGTTCCACTGCTGAACGGCTCTCACAGTCACGAAGTTCTTCCTCAGTTCTTCCTCAAATAGATGTGTTTTGATCACAAAATAAGTCCTAACAGCAAAGATGTATACCTGCTCAGGCTCAATGCTATGTTGTTGTTGTTTGTTGTTGTTGTTGTTGTTGTTGTTGTTGTTGTTGTTGTTGTGGGCTGATGCTACACCAAAGAAAGCCTTCCAGGATTCCATAGCATTGGCCCAGGACAGTTAAAGTAGAATCAAACCATGTTCATTCAACAGTGTAGATGCACCCTCAATCAATCCATATATCTCATAGATCTCCTTTGAGTTCTGAGTAGATGCCCAAAGGCTTTTAGTGCAGCAAAACTCCTTGATTTCATGTTGGAATAGGTAAATAGTCACCCTCCATCATTCAGCCACTGGTCAATCGTACTGCCTTTCCCGCATGTGACTGTGTGCCTCAGCAATGCCAATTCCAAGAAGATGTATTTTTGGAATACAGGCCTAAATCTCATTGTTAGTCCCCATTAGAGTAAAGCCATTGAATCAATTGGATTTACTTGCATGTTGACTCAGCACTGGACCATGGATTTACTGTATCTGCTCCAATTGGGACACAACGAAGGATAAAGACCTAGGGAAACTCCAACTCCCATGATTTTGCAGTATTGAGTCATGGCAGTTCAAGTGGTGCCAAGTTGCATCAGTTCCAGAGTGTAGATGCACCATCCTATACCAAAGACGAAGACACTGTCTGGATCTACACTGCCATATAATGCAGTTTAATGTAGTTAATATTAGGGGTGTGCAATTAAAGTCGGATTAAATTTGTTAAATTCATACTTATGACATGCTATTCTTACGTTTTTGGCCTGCACCAAAAACTTAAGAAACAAAACTCACCCTAAACTTTTTCGTTTAAATTTAATTTCATTTAAAGCCCCCCCAAAGTCAGTTTCATGTTCAGCACAAGAAAGCAAAACAAAGCCAAAAAGGCTGCCTTTCCTCTCTAAATGAATGGTCTTTCATATGAATTTTTAAAGCTCAGAAGCCTCCCAAAGTCAGTTTCATGTTCAGCACAAGAAAGCAAAGCCAAAAAGGCTGCCTTTCCTCTCTAAATGAATGGTCTTTCATATGAATTTTTAAAGCTCAGAAGCCTCCCAAAGTCAGTTTTATGTTCAGTGCAAGGAAGCAAAGCAAAGCCAAAAAGGCTGCCTTTCCTCTCTAAATGAATGGTCTTTCATTTGAATTTTTAAAGCTCAGAAGCTTCTCAAAGTCAGTTTTATGTTCAGCACAAGAAAGCAAAGCAAAGCCAAAAAGGCTGCCTTTCCTCTCTAAATGAATGGTCTTTCATTTGAATTTTTAAAACTCAGAAGCTTCCCAAAGTCAGTTTCATGTTCAGCACAAGAAAGCAAAGCCAAAAAGGCTGCCTTTCCTCTCTAAATGAATGGTCTTTCATATGAATTTTTAAAGCTCAGAAGCCTCCCAAATTCAGTTTTATGTTCAGTGCAAGGAAGCAAAGCAAAGCCAAAAAGGCTGCCTTTCCTCTCTAAATGAATGGTCTTTCATATGAATTTTTAAAGCTCAGAAGCCTCCCAAATTCAGTTTTATGTTCAGTGCAAGGAAGCAAAGCAAAGGCAAAAAGGCTGCCTTTCCTCTCTAAATGAATGGCCTCCCGCAATGAGGAGAGGGAAGCAGCAGGGAGGAAGCAGAGTTCGCTTTGAAAGAAACTGAGAAAGCACAGGATTCTGGGAAATTTAGTTTGGGAAGGCAAGGAGCCCTATGCCAGAGAATGTAAGAGGCCCTGCCCTAAATACATTTCCCAGAATTCTGCTCAGCACCAGAAAGCCCCAATCAGGAAAGAAGAGAGATGTGTCCCTCCATCACAGCAGCCAATCAGAGTTCCAATCAATGGTTGAATCTGCAAAGAGGAGGACTGACTGGGATTTCTAGTAAGTCAATCCCTGTGCTGGGCTGGGAAGAAATTCCTTAATGGAAGTCTATATACATAAAAATGTCATGTTCATTTGTGGGATTAACAGAACTCAAAAACCACTGGACGAATTGACACCAAATTTGGACATAAGACACCTAACAACCCAATGTATGTCCTTCACTCAAAAAATTGATTTTGTCAGTTGGGAGTTGTAGTTGCTGGGATTTATAGTTCACCTACAATCAAAGAGCATTCTGAACTCCACCAACGATGGAATTGAACCAAACTTGGCACACAGTTCTCCCATGACCAACAGAAAATACTGGAAGGGTTTGGTGGGCAGTGTCCTTTGGTTTTGGAGTTGTAGTTCACCTACATCCAGAGATCACTGTGAACTCAAACAATGATGAATCTGGACCAAACTCTACATGAATACTCAATATGCCCAAATGTGAACACTGGTGGAAAATAGAATCTTGACATTTGGGAGTTGTAGTTGCTGGGATTTATAGGTCACCTACAATCAAAGCACATGCTGAACCTCACCAAAGACCGAATTGGGGCAAACTTCCTACACAGGGCCATCCAGTCCAACTCCCTTCACCAGAGCAAGAAAACATACTCAAAGCCCTCCTGACAAATAGCCATCCAGCCATAGAGATAGATAGATTTGATTCACACACACACCCCGATATAGTATCATAGATTTGTAAGGGACTCCTAAAGAAGGACAATGTCCATGTTGCCTGTTCCAGGGTGGGCAAACCAGACCATCTCCACATCAACACTGACAAAGAAACAGCAAGAAATACCATTTACCCACAAGCATAAAGACATTACATATATTAGAAACCAACACTCTCTCATTACTTTATTTTCCAGATCACCAGACTGGGCCACAGCAACGTGTGGCAGGGTACAGTTAGTCTATAAATAAAAATGTAATGTTTGTTTGTGGAATTAACAGAACTCAAAAACTACTGGACGAATTGACACCAAATTTGGACACAAGACACCTCTCAGGCCAACGAGTGACCATCACTCATAAAACACTGAAAAACACAACAGAAGAGACTTTAAAGGCCAAAAAATAAAATACATTACAGCACATGCACAAAGCATATATATATATATCCACACACACAAACACATATATACACATATACACAAATATATATACACACATATATACACACAAAACACATATACACAGACTGGGCCACAGCAACACGTGGCAGGGGATGGCTAGTTGGTTAATATGAGAGACATTCCATGAGATAGCTGTCTCTCATAGTTTTTTAAATTCCCTAAAATCAGTAAATGTATGAATATTTCTGAAACTTGGGAAAAATTATCCCCTGTTATCTTGTGACATTGCATAGAAAATCCAAAGAGATAATTCTTGTAGATTTTTTAAAAGTTGTTTATAAAACACATTCACCACTGTTAGTCCATCAAGTTTCAGAAAGTTTCACTTATCAACGGAATTTTGGGGAATTTTCAAAGTTGTTTATAAAAACTTTGAAAATTCCCCAAAATTCCATGGATAAGTGAAACTTTCTGAAACTTGATGGACTAATAGTGGTGAATGTGTTCTACCTTTGTAGCAAGTTTCACCCTAATAGCTGTGAAAATGAGGGAGATGGGAACCCCTGAAGTTTCCCCACTTGCGCTATTATGATAATGAAAAATGAACTAAAATTTGTTACTTTTGTTATAGTGACGACATTTCCACTAACTACACTTTAGAAACACTTTAGAAACAAAACACTGGCTCCCACCCCCCCACACTGGCACTCCCCTGGTCACCGCTGAAACCTGGGGTTCCAGGCTCAGCGACGAGTCCAAGCTCACTCCCAAGCTGCGAACCTGCGTCTTCAGGGGGAGTGTGACCCCATCCAACACAGGCTGTAACCCTATGCCCTGTTCGGCCTTGCGACTGACCAGGAGGACCTCTGTCTTGTCGGGATTCAATTTCAATTTGTTCGCCCTCATCCAGACTGTTACAGCGGCTAAACACCGGTTCAGAACCTGAACAGCCTCCTTAGTAGCGGGTGGGAAGGAGTGACAGAGCTGGACATCATCCGCGTACAGATGACACCGTACTCCGAAACTCCGAATGATCTCCCCCAGCGGCTTCATTATGACGTAGCAATGAAAATAATGTTATGGTTGGAGGTCACCACCACATGAGGAACTGTATTAAGGGGTCGTGGCATTAGGAAAGTTGAGAACCACTACTACAACTGTTGTACTAAGTGCAGTAGCACTGGGTTTATGTTATATAAACTTGTAATTATTTGCCTGTATACAATATTTAATGTATATAATACCATACTTAAAGTCAAATTTAGAATTGTTATTTAAATAAAGAGCAGCCAGAAATTAGAAGTAACATCTCACCTCTGTTTATTTAACTTAGTGTTATAGGTTTAGCGTTTAGTGTTTCAGTGTAGTTTACTATAACCTTTCGTCTTCTATTAGTTGTGCAAGCAAGTATACTTGTTACTCTCTCTGTTTATAAACAGTCCGATTCATGTTGTTCATTCGTTCAGTCGTCTCCGACTCTTCGTGACCTCATGGACCAGCCCACGCCAGAGCTCCCTGTCAGCTGTCACCACCCCCAGCTCCTTCAAGTAGAGTTGGAAGAGACCTCCTGGGCCATCATCCAGTCCAACCCCATTCTGCCAAGAAGCTGGAATATTGCATTCAAAGCACCCCTGACAGATGGCCATCCAGCATCTGTTTCAAAGCTTCCAAAGAAGGAGCCTCCACCACACTCCGGGGCAGAGAGTTCCACTGCTGAACGGCTCTCACAGTCAGAAGTTCTTCCTCATGTTCAGATGGAATCTCCTCTCTTGTAGTTTGAAGCCATTGTCCGCGTCCTAGTCTCCAGGGAAGCAGAAAACAAGCTTGCTCCCTCCTCCCTGTGGCTTCCTCTCACATATTCATACATGGCTATCATATCTCCTCTCAGCCTGATGTTGTCTAAAATCCATATGTTAAATATATTGTCGAAGGCTTTCATGACTGGAATCACTAGGTTCTTGTAGGTTTTTTCGGGCTATATGGCCATGTTCTAGAGGCATTTCTCCTGATGTTTCACCTGCAACTATGGCAAGTATCCTCAGAGGTAGTGAGGTCTGTTGGAAGTAGGAAAATGGGTTTATATATCTGTGGAATGACAGGGTGGGACAAAGGACTCTTGTCTGCTGGAGCTAGCGGTGAATGTTTCAACTGAGCACCTTGATTAGCATTTAATGGCTTGGAAGTGCCTGGGGGAATATTTTTTTGAGAGGTGATTTGATGTGCCTGATTGTTTGCTCTCTGTTGTTTTGCTGTTGTAATTTTTGAGTTTTTTAATAGCCAGATTTTGTTCATTTTCATGGTTTCTTCCTTTCTGCTGAAATTGTCCATATTCTTGTGGATTTCAATGGCTTCTCTGTGTAGTCTGACATGGTGGTTGTGGGAGAGGAAGAAACCATGAAAATTCACACCTGGCTCCAGCAGACAAAAGTCCTTTGTCCCACCCTGGTCTTTCCACAGATATATAAACCCTTTTTCCTAGTTCCAACAGACCTCACAACTTCTGAGGATGCTTGCCATAGATGCAGGCGAAACATCAGGAGAAAATGCCTCTAGAACATGGCCATATAGCCCGGAAAAACCTACAACAACCCAGTGATTCCGGTCATGAAAGCCTTCGACAATACGTCAACATATTTCAGCATAAAGGTCTCACTGCCGACAAACAATGCCTTTGAAGAGGTCTTTAAAGGCTCAGAAACCTCTAAAAGCCCATCATGGTGGAGGACACGTAGCTATGGGGAGCAACCAAGAGCAAATCTGATCCCTGCCAAAATACAACAAGGAAACATGGAGGAATCGAAGGAAGAGAAGGGAGCAAAATGGAGTCTCGGCGTCCCGCTGGCGTATGTGTGTGTATATATGTGTGGCGGCTTTCGCACCTGGCCCTGACAACTGTGCCTTTTGCAGAGAGGTGATTAGAGGGATTTGGAGGTGATCCTGTTTATGGAAAGGTTCACCTGGTGATCACGTTCCTGTTCAATGCGCCACTCAAGGCGGGGAGGAGGGGCGGCTCTTTGCTGGGTTGGGCGCCATGGAAGAACACAGAGCGCACATAGACACCGTTATCATGGAATCATAGAATCATAGAGTTAAAAGAGACTGTGTAGACTAGTGTTTCTCAACCTCTTAATACCCCTTAATACACTTCCTGTTGTTGTGGTGACCCCCAACCATAACATTATTTTTGTTGCTACTTCACAACTGTAATTTTTCTACTGTTATGAATTGTCACATAAATATCTGATATGCAGGATGTATTTTCATACGCTGGACCAAATTTGCCACAAATACTCAATACATCCAAATTTGAATACTGATGGGGTTGCGGGGAGGATTGATTTTGTCATGTGGGAATTGTAGTTGCTGGAATTTATAGTTCACCTACAATCAAAGAGCGTCTGAACTCCACCAATGATGGAATTGAACCAATCTTGGCACACAGAACTCCCATGACCAACAGAAAATACCTGAAGGGTTTGGTGGGCATTGACCTTGAGTTTGGGAGTTGTAGTTCACCTACATCCACAGAGCACTGTGAACTCAAATAATGATGGATCTGGACCACACTTAGAATCATAGAATCATAGAATCAAAGAGTTGGAAGAGACCTCATGGGCCATCCAGTCCAACCCCATTCTGCAAAGAAGCAGGAATATTGCATTCAAATCACCCCTGACAGATGGCCATCCAGCCTCTGCTTAAAAGCTTCCAAAGAAGGAGCCTCCACCACACTCCGGGGCAGAGAGTTCCACTGCTGAACTTGGCACGAATCCTCAATATGCCCAAATGTAAACACTGGTGGTGTTTGGGGAAAATAGACCTTGGCATTTGGGAACTGTAGTTGCTGGGATTTATAGTTTACATACAATCAAAGAGTACTCTGAACCTCACCAATGATAGAATTGGGCCAGACTACCCATACAGGACCCCCATGATCAATAGAAAATACTGTGTTTTCTGATGGTCTTTGGTGACCCCTCTGACACCCCCTCATGACCCCTCCAGGGGTCCTGACCCCCAGGTTGAGAATCATAGAATCATGGAATCCAAGAGTTGGAAGAGACCTCGTGGGCCATCCAGTCCAACCCCATTCTGCCAAGAAGCAGGAATATTGCATTCAAATCACCCCTGACAAATGGCCATCCAGCCTCTGCTTAAAAGCTTCCAAAGAAGGAGCCTCCACCACACTCCGGGGCAGAGAGTTCCACTGCTGAACGGCTCTCACAGTCAGAGAAACACTAGTGTAGACCATATAGTCCATCCCCCTCTCATACAGGAAAACACAATCAAAGTACCCCCGACAGATGGCCATTCAGCCTCTGTTTCAAAGACTGCAAGGAAGGAGATTCCACCGGACTCCAAGGCAGAGAGTTCCACTGTTGAACGGCTCTCACAGTCATAGAAACACTGGTGTAGACCATATAGTCCAACTTCTTATGGTTGGGAAGTTCTTCCTAATGTTCAGGTGGAATCCCCTCTCCTGTCATATGAACCCATGTCTCCAAGTCCTAGTCTCCAGGGCAGCAGAAAGGAGGCCTACTCCATCTTCGTTTAGACATCCTTTCACATATTTATACATGGCTCTCATGTCTCCTCTCAACCTTCTCTTCTGCAGCAACGCAGACCCAGTTCTTTAAGACGTTCCTCAGAGGGATCCGTGGTCTCCAGACCTTTCACCCTTTTAGTTCCCTCTTCCTCTGGATGCCTTCCAGCTTAGAGTCTATATCTCTTTTATACTGTGGTGTCCAGAATTGGACACAGTCTTCCAAGTGAAGAGGTCTGACCAAAGCAGAATACAAAGGCACCATCACTTCCTTCGATCTGGACACTAGAGTCCTTCTGATGCAGACCAAAATCCCATTGGCTTTGTGAGCTGCTGCATCACACTCTTGGTTCATGTTCAGCTTAGATGAACAGATTAGATGTGGACATATTAGAGAGATGATGGGCCAAAAATAACAAAATGAAGCTCAACAGGGACAAATGCAAGAGACTCCACTTAGGCAGAAAAAACGAAATGCAAAGATACAGAATGGGGGACGATGAGGCCTGGCTCGAGAGCAGGACATGTGAAAAAGATCTTGGAGTCCTCATGGACAACAAGGTAAACATGAGCCAACAATGTGATGCCTGCATCAAATTGAGTCTAGAGATCCAGGGAAGTCATGCTCCCCATGCTCTATTCTGCCTTGGTTAGACCACACCTGGAATATTGTGTCCGATTCCAGGCACCACAATTGATGAGAGATGATGACAAGCTGGGATGTGTCCAGAGGAGGGCGACTAAAATGATCAAGGGTGTGGAGAACAAGCCCTATGAGGAGTGGCTTAAGGAGCTGGGCATGTTTAGCCTGAAGAAGAGAAAGTGGAGAGGTGTCATGATAGACATGTATAAGTATGTGAGAGGAAGTCATAGGGAGGAGGGAGCAAGCTTGTTTTCTGCTTCCCTGGAGACTAGGACGCAATGGAGCTATGGCTTCAAACTACAAGAGAGGAGATTCCATCTGAACATGAGGAAGAACGTCCTGACTGTGAGAGTCGTTCAGCAGTGGAACTCTCTGCCCCGGAGTGTGGTGGAGGCTCCTTCTTTGGAAGCTTTTAAGCAGAGGCTGGATGGCCATCTGTCAGGGGTGATTTGAATGCAATATTCCTGCTTCTTGGCAGAATGGGGTTGGACTGGATGGCCAGGAGGTCTCTTCCAACTCTAGGATTCTGTGATTCTAAGACTCCAAGATCTGTCTCACATGTCCTGTTGTGGAGTCAGGAGTCACCCATCCTGTATCTTCACATTACACTTTTACATTTGTCCTTGTTGAAATTCCTTTTCTTATTTTTGGCCAATCAGTTCTCTATTCAGAAACCAGGCACCCAAAGTCAGTCATTGTGGTGCACCAATGCCCTAGTATCTGAACGGTGCCAGTTAGAGCATCCAAAGGCCAAGGGAGAGGAAAGTCACAAGGCACACATGGAAAATATTCTGTTTAGACCAAAGGTGGGCAATATGTCCAAGACCAGGGGGCACTGGTCTGGCCTTGGGGACCATTGGTGGCTCAACAGGTGACCAAAGATGGAGGTGAACCCCAAAGACCAGCTGCTGCTCTTGAAAGTAATACATATTGTCGAAGGCTTTCATGGCCAGAATCACTGGGCTGTGGTAGGTTTTTTCGGGCTATATGGCCATGTTCTAGAGAACCTCACAACCTCTGAGGTTGCTTGCCATAGATGCAGGCGAAACGTCAGGAGAGAATGCCTCTAGAACATGGCCATATAGCCATGTTTTGTTTAAGAGAAGAAAACAGGACATAAATAAAATTATTATTATTATTATTATTATTATTATTATTATTATTTGAAACACAACAAGATGCCTCCATAGCAGACATTTTGCTGGCTGTTGTAATAGATCACACGTCAGATTATTATTATTATTATTATTATTATTATTATTATTATTATTAGAGCCCCCGGTGGCGCAGTGGGTTAAACCCCTGTGCTGGCAGGACTGAAGACCAACAGGTCGCAGGTTTAAATCCAGGGAGAGGCCGATGAGCTCCCTCTACCAGCTCCAGCTCCTCATGCGGGGACATGAGAGAAGCCTCCCACAAGGAATATAAACCATCAAATTATCCGGGCCTCCCCTGACATTAAGTCTAGTCGTGTCCGACTCTGGGAGTTGATGCTCATCTCCATTTCCAAGCCGAAGAGCCGGCGTTGTCCATAGACACCTCCAAGGTCATGTGACCAGTATGACTGCATAGAACATCGTTAATTTCCCGCCAGAGTAGTACCTATTGATCTACTCACATTTGCATGTTTTCGAACTGCTAGGTTGGAAGAAGCTAGGGCAAACAGTTGGGGCTCACACCACTTCCAGGATTTGAACCTGCGACCTATCGGTTAGCAAGTTCAGCAGCTCAGTGCTTTAACCTACTGCCCATTATTATTATTATTATTATTATTATTATTGACACAAAAGCACATTATGTCACAGTGAACCAGATCTCTATGCTGGATTTCGTATCCCAAAATCACAAGTCGAACACTTCCCAAGCGTCTAGGACTGTGTGATGTATTTTCGAATGTTGCGCACAGATCCAAGTCAGGTGGCCTTTTCCAGTTGACAGATCGTGATTTTGTCGATGTTTATGGTTTCCAAATGCTGGCTGAGTTCTTTTGGCACAGCACCTAGTGTACCAATGACCACTGGGACCACCTGGACTGGCTTCTGCAATCAGAGCCTTTGCAGTTCGATTATTATTATTATTATTATTATTATTATTATTATTATTATTATTATCCCATGCCTTTGCAACAAGTGGAAGGACAGAAATCAAAATGACCAAATGGAGACCAAATTCCATTGCAAGGATACCAAAGTATTTACTTAAAGAGATCACCTTTCCTGTAATGGAAATGGGAGAATTTAAACAAAATCCACCCAAACCAGGTAAAATTGGCCCCAGTACAGCTGAATTTGCTTAAAATTTAGAATTTTTTTTCTTTATCCTTCTGTCCAGAATTTAGATTCCAGGGTAAAAGCAACTAGTATGGATAAATACAAATACAACAATGAAATCAGAAACAATGACCAAACAAAAGAGTGGCATTTCAGAGATAGATGGATAGGTAGGTAGGTAGGTAGGTAAGTAGATAGATAGATAGATAGATAGATAGATAGATAGATAGATAGATGATAGATAGAGATGATAGATAGATGGATAGATAGATAGATGATAGATAGATAGATGATAGATAGATAGATAGATAGATAGATAGATAGATAGATGATAGGTAGGTAGGTAGATAGATAGATGATAGATAGATAGATAGATAGATAGATAGATAGATGATAGATAGGTAGATGATAGATAGGTAGATAGGAAGGTAGATTAGATAGATAGATAGATAGATAGTAGATAGATGATAGATAGATAGATAGATAGATAGATGATAGATACATACATAGATAGATAGATAGATAGATAGATAGATAGATGATAGATAGGTAGGTAGATATGTAGATAGGTAGATTAGATAGATGATAGATAAATAGATAGATAGATAGATAGATAGATAGATGAGTGATAGATAGATAGATTAGATAGATGATAGATAGATAGATAGATAGATAGATAGATAGATAGATAGATGAAAAGAATCCAACCAACTTTCCAAAAACTGTCAGGATAAAGAAAAAGCTATTAATGTTTTTAAAAAAGAGGGATTTTAAAAAGTGGAATTATTTCCACCTGAGGACCTCACGTTGTTGTTGTTGTTGTTGTTGTTAAATACTTTCCTTTATTTTTATCCCACCTTTCTCATTATTATTATTATTATTATTATTGAGCTCCCAATGGCGCAGCGGGTTAAACCACTCTGCTGCTGAGCTTGATAACCAAAAGGTCAGCAGTTCAAATCCAGGGAGTGGGGTGAGCTCCCGCTGTTAGCCCCAGCTTCCGTCAACCTAGCAGTTTGAAAACATGCAAATGTGAGTAGATCAATAGGTACCGCTCCGGTAGGAAGGTAATGATACTTCATGCAGTCATGCTGGCCACATGACCTTGGAGGTGTCTGCAGACAACGCCGGCTCTTCAGCTTAGAAATGGAGATGAGCACCAACCCCCAGAGTCGGACACGACTAGACTTAATGTCAGGGGAAAAACTTTACCTTTTACCTGACCTCACTACCTCTGAGGATGCTTGCCATAGATGCAGGCGAAATGTCAGGTAGGTTTTTTCAGGCTATATGGCCATGGTCTAGAGGCATTATCTCCTGACGTTTCACTTGCATCTATGGCAAGCATCCTCAGAGGTAGTGAGGTCTGTTGGAACTAGGAAAAAAAGTTTATATATCTGTGGAATGGCCAGGGTGGGACAAAGGACTCTTGTCTGCTGGAGTGAGGGGTGAATGTAAAATCACAACAGCACAACAACAGAGAGGAAACAAACAAGGACTCCACCAGACTGAGGATGCTTGCCATAGATGCAGGTGAAACGTCCGGAGAAAATGCCTCTAGAACATGACCATATAGCCCGGAAAAACCTACAACAACCCAGTGATTCCGGCCATGAAAGCCTTCAACAATACAAGGACATCTAATCACCTCTCAACAAAAGTTTGCTCCAGGCACTGTCAGACCATTTTATGCAAATCAAGGTGGTCAGTTGAAACATTCACACCTAGCTCCAGCAGACAAGAGTCCTTTGTCCCACCCTTCTCATTCCACAGATATATAAACCCTTTTTCCTAATTCCAACAGACCTCACTACCTCTGAGGATGCTTGCCATAGATGCAGGCAAAATGTCAGGAGAGAATGCCTCTAGACCATGGCCATATAGCCCGAAAAAACCTACAACAACGCATTTATTTGTTTGTCTGTTTTATACCCCACCTTTCTCTAGTAAGCTCTATGACTGCCAACTCCTTGGTGCATTGGTTCAAAGATTTGGGGAGTTGTAGTCTAGCAAAGGAATGGGTTTTAAGGACAAGATCCTCATTATTATTATTATTATTATTATTATTATTATTATTTACCATATTTATATACTGCCTTTCTCAGCCCGAAGGTGACTCAAGGTGGTTTACATTCGGCACAACAACAGTAGATGACTTCCATACCAGTGGGACAATTAATCCGCTCCGGGTTTTAGACCAAACTTGAAAGCGACTATCCAGAGTCCCCCAATCCAGAATAATTAGATTCATGGCTTTCTGTAATTTTGGGGAATTTTGCCCAAAAACATGAATACAAAATGAAATAACGTTGTCCTGATTGGATCCAAAACCTGAGGTTCCTGGCCACAAAGATTGGGAGTTCTAGTCCAACCAAGTAATTTGGGGTTGATATAGACTGTAGAACGAGTGCCACTTGACACCACTTCAATTGCCGTAGCCCAATACTATGAAATTCTGGGAGTTCCAGTTTGATAAGGTCTTCCCTAAAAGTGCTAGCACCTAACCAACTACAACTCCCAGGACTCCATAGCACCAAACCATGGCAGCTCAAGTGCTGTCAAACTGCATTCATTCTGCAGTGTAAATGCACCCTGGCTCTGGATGCAAAGGGCAGCGCTATGCCTTCCGCACCATTGCTTTGGCTTAAGCCACATTACGTCTATCGACTCTCCATCCTCCGGCATTCTGGGTCTAAATGCAGGCAGATCAGATCTTTGAGCATAACTTGGGAAGGGATGCATTAATGTCTGCAAAGGGTTGGGGCTCCACAACGCTCCAAGGGAGTCCTGGTGCCAAACTACAACTCCCGGAATGCATATACACGGTGCACAAGGTTGAGCATAGCTTGAGAAAGGATGCATCGCTGTCTTGGGAAGGGATGTATTGCTGCCTGCAAAGAGTTGTGGCTCCACAGAGCTGGAAAAACCTTCAGGGGGTTGTTGGTGCACAATCAAACTACATCTCCCATGATCCATGCTCTGCCACAGGTGCATACAGTTGCTCTTTGTTCACAAGGTTGAGCAAAGTATGAGAAAGGATGCATCGCTGTCTTGGGAAGGGATGTATTGCTGCCTGCAAAGAGTTGTGGCCCCGCAGAGCTGGAAAAACCTTCAGGGGGTTGTTGGTGCACAATCAAACTACATCTCCCATGATCCATGCTCTGCCACAGGTGCATACAGTTGCTCTTTGTGCACAAGGTTGAGCAAAGTATGAGAAAGGATGCATCGCTGTCTTGGAAATGGATGTATTGCTGCCTGCAAAGAGTTGTGACTCCACAGAGCTGGGAAAACCTTCAGGGATTGTTGGTGCACAATCAAACTACATCTCCCATGATCCATACTCTGCCACAGGTGCATTGCATGCAGTTGCTCTTTGAGCACAGCTTGGGAAAGGATGCATTGCTCCAGGTTGCCCTTTGTGCACAGCTGCCTTGCTATTTGGAAAGATTGGGGGTCACACAAAGCTGCAAGGAGGTGCTGGTGCCCAAACTATAACTCCCAAGATCCATGCTGTATAAGGTTGTTACCTGGGAGTTGGGGATGCGGTCCCTCGTTGTCTCACCTGGACAGGTATCTCCTCCTCTCAGGAAGCCAAGCTCTGGCACCAAGTAGCCCAAGGCCTCATGGTGAGGCCGGCCGTGGCTCAGCCCAGGATTGCCACTCCATCCTTCGGCTGAGCCAACCTGGACCACTGCGGAAAGGCTCTCTAGTTCCTCCCAAGGCGGCCGAGGGAGCAAAGCAAGCAACAGCTGTGATACAGAAGGAGAAGGACGAAGAGGAGGAGGAGCAGAAGGAGGAGGCGGCAACTGAGCATTAACCCTCTGGGCCCGGCTGGTCAGGTGGGCGTCCAGCTAATGCCCTCCCGCCAGCCGAGTAATTGGATTCGGCCTGGCTGCACATGGAGGATTGACCTGCATTTACTCCAGCGGAGCCAGGGCACAGCAGAGCGGCCGCCACTGGCACCCAGCGGCCCCAGCAGGACAGGCATTTCCAGGAGAGTCCGAATGCCCACATACAATGCATCTCTGCCTCGGAGTAGGACTATCACATTGAGAAATTTCCCCATCGTAAGAGGCTTCAGCCTATTTCCAAGCATGAGAAGCACCGAGCTCATCACATGTTTAGGGTTGAAAAGAGGCAGAAATGTCTTGAAAGGAGGGAACTCCAGCAATCGACCTCATCACATTGAGACATTTCCCCCTATTAGGACACTCCATCCTCTTTCCTTCTGGTTGCTTCTTCTTCTGGTTGCACATCACAAGTGCTGAACCTGACTCAGCACATAGAAGATGGCTTTGAAAGGGAGCAGATCACAGGAGCTGTCTTCATAGACCTGTCAGAAGCTTATGATACTGTGAACCACTGCCTCTTCCTGAGAAAAATGTATAGTATCACAAAGGACGACCACCTCACCCACCTCATAGGAAACCTGCTACAAAACAGGAGCTTTTTTGTTGAGTTCAGATGGCGGAAACAGAAGAACGGCCTGCCTCAGGGGAGCGTGCTTGCTCCATCCATGTTCAACATCTACACAAATGACCAGCCCCTGCCAGAAGAGACAGAGAGTTTCATCTATGCTGACGATCATGCCATTACTGCTCAAGCAGGGAGCTTTGAGATGGTTGAACAGAAGCTCTCCGAAGATCTAGGTGCTCTTACTGCCTATTACAGGGAAAACCAGCTGATCCCTAATCTATCTAAAACACAGACATGTGCTTTTCATCTCAAGAAGAGACAAGCATCCCGAGCTCTGAGGATTATTACCTGGGAAGGAATCCCACTGGAGCATTGCAGCACACCCAAATACCTGGGAGTCGCTCTGGACCGTGCTCTTACCTACAAGAAGCACTGCCTGAATATCAAGCAAAAAGTGGGCGCTAGAAACAATATCATACGAAAGCTGACTGGCACAACCTGGGGATCACAACCAGACACAGTGAAGACACCTGCCCTTGCGCTATGCTACTCTACTGCATCTCACCACGCTAAAACAGTGGATGTGGCTCTTAATGAGACATGCCGCATTATCACAAGGTGTCTGCGCCCTACACCACTGGAGAAATTACATTGTTTGCACCACCTGACATCCACCGGGGAGTAGCAGCTTTTTTCCAAGCATAGAAGGGCACAGAGCTCATCCCATGAGTTAAACTACTTCTGGCCATCATGCATAGCCCTCCATAGTTGGAAAGAGGCAGAAGTGTCCTGGAAGGAGGGGACACTAGCAATCAATCTCATCACATGGAGACATTTCTCCCTGAAAGGACACTTCAGCCTCTTTCCAAGTATGAGAAGCACAGAGCTCGTCACATGTTCAGGGGTTGAAAAGAAGTGGAAATGTCCTGAAAGGAGGGAACTCCAGCAATCGACCTCATCACATTGAGACATGTCCCCCTTTTAAGACACTCCAGCCTCTTTCCAAGCAGGGAGAAACATGCTCATCACATATTCAGGGGTTGATAAGATGCAGAAATGTCCTGAAAGGAGGGAACTCTGCAATCAACCTCATCACATTTGTCACTTGTAGAACACTTCAGTCTTTCCAAGCATGTAGAGGTATGGAACTCATCACATGTGTTAAACTACTTCTGGTCGTCATGCAGAGCCCTCCGTGGTTGGAAAGAGGCAGAAGAGTCCTGAAAGGAGAAGACTCCAGGAATCAACCTCATTACATTTAAATATTTCCTCCTGGGAGGACACTTCAGCCTCTTTCCAGGCATGAGAAACACGGAGCTCATCACATGTTCAGGGGTTGAAAAGAGACGGAAATGTCCTGAAAGGAGAAAACTCCAGCAATTGACTTCATCACATGGAGACATTTTCCCCTTTTAGGACCTCTTTCCAAGCATGGAAAAACATACTCATCACATGTTCAGGGGTTGAAAAGAGGTAGAAATGTCCTGAAAGGAGGGAACTCTGCAATCAACC
Organism: Anolis sagrei; assembly: GCF_037176765.1. Taxonomy (NCBI): domain Eukaryota; kingdom Metazoa; phylum Chordata; class Lepidosauria; order Squamata; family Anolidae; genus Anolis; species Anolis sagrei. Next base: position 196,426,613 of record NC_090025.1, on the reverse strand, counting down.
TCATCACATTGAGACATTTCTCTTTCCAAGCATGGAGAGGTACAGAGCTCATCCCATGAGTTAAACTACTTCTGGCTGTTATGCATAGCTCTCCATAGTTGGAAAGAGGCAGAAGTGTCCTGAAAGGAGGGAACTCCAGCAATCAACCTCATCACATAGAGACATTTCCCCCTGGGAGGACACTTCAGCCTCTTTCCAAGCATGGAGAAACATGCTCATCACATGTTCCAGGGTTGAATAGAGGCAGAAATGTCTTGAAAGGAGGGAATTCTGCAATCAACCTCATCACATTGAGGCATTTCTCACTTGTAGGACACTTCAGCTTCTTTCCAAGCATGGATAGACATGGAGCTCATCACATGTTCCAGGGTTGAAACGAGGCAGAAATGTCCCGAAAGGAGGGAACTCCAGAAATCAACCTCACCACATGGAGACATTTCCCACTGGAAGGACACCAGCCTCTTTCCAAGCATGGAGAGGTACGGAGCTCATCACATGTGTTAAACTACTTCTGGTCCTCATGCAGAGCCCTCCGTGGTAGGAAAGAGGCAGAAGAGTCCTGAAAGGAGAAGACTCCAGAAATCAACCTCATCACATTGAAACATTTCCCCCTGGGAGGACACTTCAGCCTCTTTCCAAGCATGGAGAGACAGGGAGCTCATCACATGTTCAGGGGTTGAAAAGAGGCAGAATTGTCCTGAAAGGAAGGAACTCTGGCAATCAACCTCATCACATTGAGACATGTCCCCCTTTTAAGACATTCCAGCCTCTTTCCAAGCATGGAAAAATGTGTTCATCACATGTTCAGGGGTTGAAAAGAGGCAGAAATGTCCTGAAAGGAGGGAACTCTGAACATGGGCCAGCCATCCTGTTCAAAACTCCTGTCTCTTATCATACTTAACTCTCGTCTTTAAAACTGAAAAACAGGTGGGATGGGAACCATCAAAGTTTCTCATCCTGTTTCACTGTCTAGCCATCAGCAATGGTTTAACTTGGATCACTGTGTCTTGTATGCTATGGGCTTTGATGCAAGACCATAGATTCCCATGGAAAGAAGCGGTTTTAACCTGGTGCCAGTCTCCTTTAATGTAAGGGGTTTTGGGCAGGGCAAGGGATCTCTTGACTTTTGGATATTATTGTTTCTTGTATTGTCAAAAGCTTTCATGGCTTTCTTGCCATGTTCCAGAAGCATTCTCTCCTGAGGTTTCACCCACACCTATGGCAGGCATCCTCAGATGTGAGGTCTGCTGGAAACTAGGCACATGAGGTTAATATATCTGTGGAATTTGTTGTTATAGGTTTTTTGGGCTTTATGGCCATGTTCTAGAAGCATTCTCTCCTGATGTTTCGCCTGCATCTATGGCAAGCACCCTCAGAGGTTGTGAGATCTGTGGAATGCCCAGCAGACCTCACAACCTCTGAGGATGCCTGCCATAGAAGCAGGCGAAACATCAGGAGAGAATGCTTCTGGAAAATGGCCAAACTGCCCAGAAAACTCACAACAACCCATTGTTGTTTCTCCTGATGAAAAATAAAAAGTAATATTGACCTTGTGGTGAATGTAAGATTAAATGTATTGCCAGCTCTTGGGTTTCCATGTCTGAGTCTAATGGGGAGGCAGAAAGTGAAATGGGACTGCCGATGGGATTTTGGCCTGCATCAATAGGAGCCTAGTGTCTAGATCTAGGGAAGTAATGCTACCCCTCTATTCCGCCTTGGTTAGACCACACCTGGAATATTGTGTCTCATTCTGGGCACCACAATTCAAGAGAGATATTGACAAGCTGGAATGTGTCCAGAGGAGGGCAACTAAAATGATCAAGGGTCTGGAGAACAAGCCCTATGAGGAGCGGCTTAAGGAGCTGGACATGTTTAGTCTGAAGAAGAGAAGACTGAGAGGAGATATGATGAGAGCCATGTATAAATATGTGAGAGGAAGCCACAGGGAGGAGGGAGCAAGCTTGTTTTCTGCTTCCCTGGGGACTAGGAAGCAATGGAACAATGGCTTCAAACTACAAGAGAGGAGATTCCATCTGAACATGAGGAAGAACTTCCTGACTGTGAGAGCCGTTCAGCAGTGGAACTCTCTGCCCCAGAGGGTGGTGGAGGTTCCCTGTTTGGAAGCTTTTAAGCAGAGGCTGGATGGCCATCTGTCAGGGGTGCTTTGAATGCAATATTCCTGCTTCTTGGTCGAATGGGGTTTGACTGGATGGCCCATGAGGTCTCTTCCAACTGTAGGATTCTATGCTGAGGATATCAGAGGGGTGATTCTCAACTCTTAAAGGGATGCTCACCCATGCTCCCCACACTCAATGTGATGAGGTGGAGAGTCTCCTTCCCCGGAGACTTTTAAGCAGAGGCTGAATGGCCATCTGTTGGGAGGGCTTGGATTGGGTGTTCCTGCAGTAGAATGGGGTGGCACTGTATGACCTTAGAGGCTCTCTTCCAACTCTAGGATAGGATTCCATGATTCTATACACCATAGAACTAATGCATTTTCGCACCATGGCTCAAGGCTATAGGATGCAAAGTTTAGTAGTATATTGGAGTGCTCTTCCACTGTAGAATGAATGAAGTTTGGCACCACGCAACCTGCCATGACACCAGGATTGTGGCGCAGCTGGCTGAGTGTCAGCTGCATTAAGATCACTCTGACCAAAAACGTCATGAGTTCGAAGCCAGCCAGGTTGGAGTGGGCTTCCAACCAATTGTGTGTAGCCTGTTGTTGACCTTTGCAACCCGAAAGACAGTTGCATCTGTGAAGTAGGAAAATAAGGTACCATCTTAAAGTGTGGGGAGGCTAAATTACCTGATTTATGAGGCCATAAAGAAGACTCCAGCAAAGCATTCCAGCGGGGAAGCATGCGGGGAATGCGGAAGTGCTTCATCAGCGTTGCAGGTGGACGAGGAAAGCGACAGCTCCCCTGGTGGCCAGAAAAATTAAATAGCCTCTGTGTATGTCTGTATATGTTTGTATGTCAAAAATTGGCATTGAATGTTTGCCATATATGTGTACACTGTAATCCGCCCTGAGTCCCCTCTGGGGTGAGAAGAAGGGCGGAATAGAAAAGCTGCAAATAAATAAATAAATAAATAAATAAATAAAAATGGCACCGGTTAACTGCCGTGACTCAATGCTATGGCGTTTATGGTTTTCTGAAATATTTAAGATGCACCTAGACTGTAGAAAGAATGCAGTTTGGCATGACTTGAGCAACCATACCTCCATGCTATGGGATCCTAAGAGTTGTAGTTTACAATTCTAGTCTTATATGATTTCAAAATATTAATGTGTAGCTGAAAGACTAATGGGAAAGGACCTCAAAGGATCTGTCCAAGGTGCTGAACCTGTTGAGGGTTAAATGAAGAGTCTTGGAGAGCGCTCTTCAGATAAAGTCCAGATTCCTTCTCCTATTAACATGGGAGAGGCAGGTAAGAAATAGAAGTTGTTGTTGTCGTTGTCGTTGTTGTTCTTGTTGTTGTTGCAATCTCAAGATTTCCAGCACTGCTATCAACACTGAAGGTTCACTAAGAATCCAGTTAGCATGGGAGAGGCAGGTAAGAAATAGATGTTGTTCTTGTTGTTGTTGTTATTGTTGTTGTTGTTGCAATCCCAAGCTTTCCAGCATTGTTGCTGTTGCTGTTGTTGTTGTTGCAATCCCAAGCTTTCCAGCATTGTTGTTGTTGTTGTTGTTGTTGTTGTTGTTGCAATCCTAAGCTTTCCAGCATTGTTGTTGTTGTTGTTGTTGCAATCCCAAGCTTTCCAGCATTGCTATCAACACTGGAGGTTCACTAAGAATCCAATTAACATGGGAGAGGCAGGTAAGAAATAAAAGTAGTAGTAGTTGTTGTTGTTGTTGCAATCCCAAGCTTTCCAGCATTGTTGTTGTTGTTGCTGTTGTTGCAATCCCAAGCTTTCCAGCATTGCTATCAACAATGAAGGTTCACTAAGAATCCAGTTAGCATGGGAGAGGCAGGTGAGAAATACATGTTTTTTTGTTGTTGTTGCAATCCCAAGCTTTCCAGCATTGCTATCAACACTGAAGATTGACTAAGAAACCAATTAACATGGGAGATTCAGGTAAGAAATAGAAGCTGTTGTTGTTATTGTGGTTGTTGCAATACCAAGCTTTCCAGCATAGTTGTTGTTGTTTTTGTTGTTGTTGTTGCAATACCAAACTTTCCAGCATTGCTATCAACACTGAAGGTTCACTAAGAATCCAATTAAAATGGGAAAGGTAAATAAGAAATAGAAGTTGTTGTTGTTGTTGCAATCCAAAGCTTTCCAGCATTGTTGTTGTTGTTGTTGTTGTTGTTGCAATCCCAAGCTTTCCAGCATTGTTGTTGTTGTTGTTCTTGCAATCCCAAGCTTTCCAACATTGCTATCAACACTGAAGGTTGACTAAGAATCCAATTAACATGGGAAAGGTAAATAAGTAATAGAAGTTGTTGTTGTTGCAATCCCAAGCGTTCCAGCATTGCTATCAACACTGAAGGTTCACTAAGAATTCTGTTAACAGAGGCTGGATGGCCATCTGTTGGGAGGGCTTGGATTGGGTGTTCCTGCCTGGTAGAAGGGGGTTGCATTGTTGTTGTTCTTGCAATCCCAAGCTTTCCAACATTGCTATGAACACTAAAGGTTCACTAAGAATCCAGTTAACAGGGGAGAGACAGGTAAGAAATAGGAGTTGTTGTTGTTGTTGTTGTTGTTGTTGTTGTTGTTGTTGTCATCCAAAGCTTTCTAGCATTACCATCAACACTAAGGTTCACTAAGAATCCAAGAGAATACATTACTGACTGGACGACACTATCTGAAAACCATAAATTTGACTCACTGCTATTAAATTACATGACTGGTGACCCTAGCTTACCATAGAATTACATTGGAGGATCCAAAAAAAAAAAAACTCCCACAGAGGGTTGCCGTTGTATTACACAAGCCAGAAACAACTGGAATGCATAGCACAACAATGCTTTCTTTTCCATTATTTGCAAGCCTACGCAAAGAGAAAGATGGGATATGGATTAATTAGTTAATAAATGAGATACATAAATTCCATAGCAATGAGTCATGGCAGTTAAAAGTGGTGCCAAAATGCATTCATTCAACAGTGTGGACGCACCCTTTTACAGGAGGAGGGCAAATTAGGAGCGCATCTAACACTGTCATATGATTTAGTTTGGCCAGAATAGACTTATATAATACAAGTCAATGCATTTCAACTGCATTATGTGGAGCTGTCTTCATAGACCTGTCAGCGGCTTATGATACTGTCAACCACCGCCTCCTCCTGAGAAAAATGTATAATATCACAAAGGACGACCACCTCACCCGCCTCATAGGAAACCTGCTACAAAACAGGAGCTTCTTTGTTGAGTTCCAGGACCAGAGAAGCAGATGGCGGAAACAGAAGAACGGCCTGCCTCAGGGGAGCGTGCTTGCTCCATCCATGTTCAACATCGACACAAATGACCAGCCACTGCCAGAAGGGACAGAGAGTTGCATCTATGCTGATGATCGTGCCATTACCACTCAAGCAGGGAGCTTTGAGATGGTAGAACAGAAGCTCCCCGAAGCTCTAGGTGCTCTTACTGCCTATTACAGGGAAAACCAGCTGATCCCCAACCCATCTAAAACACAGACATGTGCCTTTCATCTCAAGAACAGAGAAACATCCCAAGCTCTGAAGATCACCTGGGAAGGAATCCCACTGGAGCATTGCAGCGCACCCAAATACCTGGGAGTCACTCTGGACCGTGCTCTGACCTACAAGAAGCACTGCTTGAACATCAAGCAAAAAGTGGGTGCTAGAAACAATATCATACGAAAGCTGACTGGCACAACCTGGGGATCACAACCAGACACAGTGAAGGCATCTGCCCTTGCGCTATGCTACTCTGCTGCTGAGTACGCATGCCCAGTGTGGAACACATCTCACCATGCTAAAACAGTGGAGGTGGCTCTTAATGAGACATGCCACATTATCACAGGGTGTCTGCACCCTACACCACTAGAGAAACTACTGTCTAGCCGGCATTGCACCACCTGACATCCGCCGGGAAGTAGCAGCCAATAGTGAAAGGACCAAGGCAGAGACATCTCCAGCTCATCCTTTGTTTGGGTATCAGCCAGCACGTCAATGACTTAAATCAAGAAATAGTTTTCGAAGATCTACAGACACACTCGCTGGAACACCTCAGCAAGCGCGAGTCCAAAATTGGCAGGCTCAAACCCAGAAGCTCAATCTGTGGGTGATACCAAATGAGAGACTCCCCCCTGGGCACACAGAAGACTGGGCGACTTGGATGGCGCTGAACAGACTGCGCTCGGGCACCACGAGATGCAGAGCCAACCTTAAGGAATGGGGCCACAAAGTGGCCCATGCCTGGTCTACATTGATCATACACTGAAAGGACTATAATGCCTATCATCCTGGCTGTGGATGCTGGGAGCTGTAGTCCAACTTGCCTGAAGATCCCAGTCCTCCTCTTCACTCATTTGGCAATACATTGAGAATGGAGGAGCCTGTTGTTGATCAGAAGTCCCCGGGGATATTGAGGAGCCTGTTCGGAGACGACCTCGGAGGGCTTTAATTCAGGCCAGCTGTTCCTGGAGTTTGCATGTGGAACAAACAGACCCCGGAGCAAAACACGGAGAGATTTTCCTGGAAAGCAACAGGCTGTGCTTGGATGCAAGCAGAGGGGGGCCCAGAGCTTATTTCCAGGCCTGGCCAGCGAGGAGCATTGGAAGGGGCCCAAAGAAAGGCCACCAAAATGGCCAAAGGTCTGGAAGCCATGAATCCCCCTGAGGAGTGGCTGAAGGAGCTGAGGATGTTTGAGAGAAAGGGACATATCAGCCATGTCTAAAAAATTCACATTGAGGAGGAAACAAGCTTGTTTTAATGTATTGTCAAAGGCTTTCATGGCCGGAATCACTAGGTTGTTGTAGGTTTTTTTGGGCTTAATGGCCATGGTCTAGAGGCATTCTCTCCTGACGTTTTGCCTGCATCTATGGCAAGCATCCTCAGAGTTGTGAGGTCTGTTGGAACTAGGAAAATGGGTTTCTATATCTGTGGAATTGCCAAGGTGGGACAAAGGACTCTCGTCTGCTAGAGCTAGGTGTGAATATAAAATTACAACAGCACAACAACAGAGAGGAAAAAACAAGGAAATCTACCAGAGGAAACAAACAAGGACTCCACCAGACTTAGGATGCTTGCCATAGATGCAGGCGAAACGTCAGGAGAAAATGCCTCTAGACCATGGCCATATAGCCTGGAAAAACCTACAACAACCCAGTGATTCCGGCCATGAAAGCCTTTGACAATACAAGGACATCTAATCACCTCTCAACAAAAGTTTGCTCCAGGCACTGTCAGGCCATTATATGCTAATCAAAGTGGTCAGTTGAAAATTCACACCTAGCTCCAGCAGACAAGAGTCCTTTGTCCCACCCTGGTCATTCCACAGATATATAAACCCATTTTCCTAGTTCCAACAGACCTCAATACCTCTGAAGATGCTTGCCATAGATGCAGGTGAAACGTCAGGAGAGAATGCCTCTAGACCATGGCCATATAGCCCAAAAAAACCTACAACAACCCAGTGATTCCGGCCATGAAAGCCTTCGACAATACAAGGACATCTAATCACCTCTCAACAAAAGTTTGCTCCAGGCACTGTCAGGCCATTATATGCTAATCAAAGTGGTCAGTTGAAACATTCACACCTAGCTCCAGCAGACAAGAGTCCTTTCTCCCACCCTGGTCATTACACAGATATATAAACCCCTTTGTCCTAGTTCCAACAGACCTCACTACCTCTGAGGATGCTTGCCATAGATGCAGGCGAAACGTCAGGAGAAAATGCCTTTAGACCATGGCCATATAGCCCGAAAAAACCTACAACAACCCAGTGATTCCGGACATAAAAACCTTCGAAAATAATAATATTAATAATAATGCCATATTTCTTCTATTCTAAGGGGTCATCGGTAGTAAAATGCACATTAAATTCAGTAGCACCAATAGAAAAAATAGTATGCATCTTATAATCAATGTCCTCTTAGAATCATATTATTATTATTATTATTATTATTATTATTATTCTGTTGGAACTAGGAAAAGGGTTTATGTTGTTCATTCGTTCAGTCATCTTCGACTCTTCATGACCTCATGGACCAGCCCACGCCAGAGCTCCCTGTCGGCCGTCACCACCCCCAGCTCCTTCAAGGTCAGTCCAGTCACTTCAAGGATGCCATCCATCCATCTTGCCCTTGGTCGGCCCCTCTTCCTTTTGCCTTCCACTTTCCCCAGCATCATTCCCTTCTCTAGGCTTTGCTGTCTCCTCATGATGTGGCCAAAGGACTTCCGCTTTCCCTCTAGTCTCCTTCTCCCCAAAGAGCAGCCGGGCTTTCTTTCCTGGTTGGATCTTCTCGCAGTCCAAGGCACTCTCAGCACTTTCCTCCAACACCACAGCTCAAAAGCATCAATCTTCCTTCGCTCAGCCTTCCCGAAGGTCCAGCTCTCACATCCGTAGGTGACTACAGGGAAGACCATGGCTTGGACTAGGCAATGGATCTTTGTTGCCAGTCTGATGTCTCTACTCTTGACTATTTTATCTCCTCCCAAGAAGGAAGCGTCTCCTGATTTCCTGGCCACCGTCTGCATCTGCAGTAATCTTTGCGCCTAGAAATACAAACCCTGTCACGGTCTCCACGTTTTCTCCCTCTATTTTCCAGCTGTCAATCATTCTTGTTGCCGTAATCTTGGGTTTTTTTATGTTTAGCTGCAACCCGGCTTTTGCGCTTTCTTCTTTCACCTTGATTAGAAGGCTCCTCAGCTCCTCCTCGCTTCGGGCCATCAGAGTGGTGTCATCTGCATATCTGAGGTTGTTCATGTTTCTTCCAGCCATTTTCACCCCAGCTTTGCATTCATCCAGCCCCGCACATCCTCGCATGATGTGTTCTGCATGCAAGTTAACAAGGTTGGGTGAGAGGATGCAGCCTTGCCGGACGCCTTTCCCAATCTTGAACCAGTCTCCTGTTCCGTGGTCAGTTCTGACTGTGGCTCCTTGGTCCTTGTACAGATTCCTCAGGAGAGAGGGAAGGGGGCTTGGGATGCCCATCCCACCAAGAACTTGCCACAATTTGTTATGATCCACACAGTCAAAGGCTTTAGAATAGTCAATGAAGCAGAAGTAGATGTTTTTCCGAAACTCCCTGCCTTTCTCCATTATCCAGCATCCGGATATTGGCAATCTGGTCTCTCGTTCCTCTGCCTTTTCTCAACCGAGCTTGTCCATCTGGCCACTCTCTCTCCATGTCTTGCTGGAATCTACCTTGCAGGATCTTGAGCATTCCCTTACTGGCATGAGAAAGAAGTTGTACTGTATGCAAGTTTGAGCATTCTTTAGCATTTCCCTTTTTGGGTATGGGGATATAAGTTGATTTTTCCCCCCAATCTGATGGCCATTCTTGTGTTTTCCATGTTTGCTGGCATATGGCATGCATCACCTTGACAGCATCCTCTTTTAAGATTTTGAACAGTTCATCTGGGATCCCGTCGTCTCCTGCTGCCTTGTTGTTAGCAATGCTTCTTAAGGTCCATTCAACCTCACTCCTCAGGATGTCTGGTTCTAAGGGTTTATATATCTGTGGAATGACCAGGGTGGGATCGACCCTCCAGGAAGGACCGGAGCCACAACAAAACTGTGCCCCCGAGACCCATCTCAGAGAGACGACCCAGAAGGATACCATGGTCGATGGTATCGAAAGCCGCTGAGATGTCCAAGAGAACCAATAAAGTCACACTCCCCCGTCCAGCTCTCTGCGGAGGTCATCCACCAAGGCGACCAAGGCCGTCTCAGTGCCGTGACCAGGCCTGAAACCAGACTGTGACTGATCTAGGTAGTTGATGTCATCTAGCATACAGTGCTTCTTGTTGGTGGCCCAGCGCTATTCAGCATCCTTATCTGTGATTTGAATGTTGGAATGAAGTGTGTTCTGATCAAAAGGCAGATGTATTCAACAGCTTCTTTGCCTCAGTCATCTCCCAAATGCTCAACTGTGCACGACTTGGAGAAGATGGAGGAGAAGGCCGAGTTGGGGAAATGAAGCACAAAATAGGTAAGGAGGCAATATAGAAATATCATAGAATCATAGAATCAAAGAGTTGGAAGAGACCTCCTGGGCCATCCAGTCCAACCCCATTCTGCCAAGAAGCAGGAATATTGCATTCAAATCACCCCTGACAAATGGCCATCCAGCCTCTGCTTAAAAGCTTCCAAAGAAGGAGCCTCCACCACACTCCGGGGCAGAGAGTTCCACTGCTGAACGGCTCTCACAGTCAGGAAGTTCTTCCTCATGTTCAGATGGAATCTCCTCTCTTGTAGTTTGAAGCCATTGTTCCATTGTGTCCTAGTCTCCAAGGAAGCAGAAAACAAGCTTGCTCCCTCCTCCTCCCTGTGGCTTCCTCTCACATATTTATTCATGGCTATCATGTCTCCTCTCAGCCTTCTCTTCTTCAGGCTAAACATGCCCAGCTCCTTAACCCGCTCCTCATAGGGCTTGTTCTCCAGACCCTTGATCATTTTAGTCTCTTTCCTCTGGACACATTCCAGCTTGTCAATATCTCTCTTGAATTGTGGTGCCCAGAATTGGACACAATATTCCAGGTGTGCTCTAACCAAGGCAGAATAGAGCATGGGGAGCAGGACTTCCCTAGATCTAGACACTAGGCTCCTATTGATGCAGGCCAAAATCCCATTGGCCTTTTTTGCCGCCACATCACATTGTTGGCTCATGTTTAACTTGTTGTCCACGAGGACTCCAAGATCTTTTTCACACGTACTGCTCTCGAGCCAGGCATTGTCCCCCATTCTGTATCTTTGCATTTCATTTTTTCTGCTTAAGTGGAGTATCTTGCATTTGTCACTGTTGAACTTCATTTTGTTAGTTTTGGCCCTTCTCCCTAATCTGTCAAGATCGTTTTGAATCCTGCTCCTGTCCTCTGGAGTATTGGCTATCCCTTGGCTATCTTGGCATTTGGTCCCGTCTGCAAACTTGATGATCATGCCTCCTAGCCCTTCATCTAAGTCGTTAATAAAGATGTTGAACAGGACCGGGCCCAGGACGGAACCCTGCGGCTTACTTACTTACTTAGGCAATCCCTCGTTGGTCGAGTAAGATGGTCTTCCATCATGGGTTTCCTTGTGGGTCCGTAAGTGGCTGTGGAGCCCTATTCTTGCTCTGCATCTTCTTCCGCAGTGAGGGCATTGGTTTCCAGGTGGAAGGCGGTCCCGGTCGGGGTTGGCTTGACGCGCCTTCCTCCTGGCACGTTTCTCTCTTTCACCCTCCACTCGTGCCTCCTCGAATTCTGCAGCACTGCTGGTCACAGCTGACCTCCAGCTGGAGCGCTCAAGGGCCAGGGCCTCCCAGTTCTCAGTGTCTATGCCAGAGTTTTTAAGGTTGGCTTTGAGCCCATCTTTAAATCTCTTTTCCTGTCCACCAACGTTCCGTTTTCCATTCTTGAGTTCGGAGTAGAGCAACTGCTTTGGGAGACAGTGGTCAGGCATCCGGACAACGTGGCCTGTCCAGCGGAGTTGGTGTTGGAGGACCATTGCTTCAATGCTGGTGGTCTTTGCTTCCTCCAGCACGCTGACGTTTGTCCGCTTGTCTTCCCAGGAGATTTGCAGGATTTTCCGGAGGCAGCGCTGATGGAAACGTTCCAGGAGCTGCATGTGACGTCTGTAGACAGTCCACGTCTCACAGGCATATAGCAGGGTTGGGAGGACAATAGCTTTATAGACAAGCACCTTAGTATCCCTACGGATGTCCCGGTCCTCAAACACTCTCTGCTTCATTCGGGAAAAGGCTGCACTTGCAGAGCTCAGGCGGTGTTGTATTTCGGCGTCGATGTTGACTTTGGTGGAGAGGTGGCTGCCAAGGTAGCGGAAATGGTTGACATTTTCTAATGTTACACCATTAAGCTGTATCTCTGGCATTGGAGAGGGGGCGGCTGGTGACTGCTGGAACAGCACTTTGGTTTTCTCGATGTTCAGTGACAGGCCAAGCTTCGTGTATGCTTCTGCAAAGGTGTTGAGAGTGGCTTGTAGATCTTCTTCTGTATGCGCACAGACGACATTGTCATCAGCATACTGGAGTTCTATAACAGATACTGTTGTGACCTTGGTTTTGGCTTTCAGTCTGCTGAGGTTGAATAGCTTGCCGTCTGTCCGATAGATGATTTCCACTCCGATGGGAAGCTTCCCATCACCAAGGTGTAGTATCATGGCGATGAAGATGGAGAATAAAGTTGGGGCAATAACACATCCCTTTTTGACACCCGATTCCACCTTAAATGGGTCACTTTGGGAGCCATTGCTGTCCAAGACTGTTGCCATCATGTCATCGTGGAGGAGCCGCAGGATGTTCACAAATTTGCTTGGGCACCCGATTTTTTGGAGGATGGTCCAGAGAGCGCTGCGATTCACTGTGTCGAATGCCTTTGCAAGGTCGATGAATGCCATGTACAGAGGTTGGTTTTGTTCCCTGCATTTTTCTTGGAGCTGTCGTGCAGTGAAGATCATGTCCACAGTTCCTCTGGAGGGGCGGAAGCCGTTCTGGGATTCTGGGAGGGTGTCTTCTGAGAGGGGCAGAAGGCGGTTTGCAAGGATTCTTGCCAGGATTTTCCCAGCAGAGGTTAGAAGGGAGATACCTCGATAGTTTCCGCAGTCTGTTCTTTCCCCTTTTTTGAAGAGGGTGATGATGGTGGCATCCTTGAAGTCTGCTGGGATTTTCTCGGTCACCCACACTTTTTCTATGAGCTGGTGGAGTTGGTGTGTCAGCGCAGGTCCTCCCTCTTTAAAGATTTCAGCAGGGATCCCATCTGGTCCGCTGGCTTTGTTGTTCTTTTGTTGGCTGATGGCATTGCTGACTTCTTCCAAACTAGGCAGTGCTGCAAGCTCATCCCTGGTTTGTTGTTGCGGGATTTGTGAGAGGACCTCTTCGGCCACACTGGAGCTGCGGTTTAGGAGGCTTTGGTAGTGTTCTTTCCAACGTAGTGCAATTGACTTTTGGTCCTTCAGGAGTTTGGTTCCGTCTGATGAGCGTAGAGGCTGTATGCCATGGTTTCTTGGCCCATAGATGACCTTTGTGGCTTTGAAAAATCCTTGAGCATTATGGGTATCTGCCAGGTGTTGGATTTCTTCAGCCTTCTTTGTCCACCAGATGTTCTTGAGTTCTCTTGTCCTTCTTTGGACCTCAGCTTTTGCACTGGCATAGATCTTTTTCTTAGCAGCACAGTTGATGTCTCTCTGCCATATTTGGAAGGCTTTCCTTTTCTTGTGGATTAGCTGTTGGATCTCGATGTCATTTTCATCAAACCAGTCTTGATGTTTCTTGGCTTGGTATCCAATAGTTTCTTCGCAGGCTTGGATGATGGAGGTCTTCAGTTTGTTCCAATGTTCCTCAACATTTTCGGGGTGTATTGTGGGTAGATGGTCCTTGAGTGCTGTTTGGAGATGGGCTCGCCTGGAGGGCTCCTGAAGGGCTTGGGTGTTCATTTTGCGCCTGGTCTTTCTTCCTTGGAGTCTGCGCTTGGGGGCAATCTTGATAGCCATCGTGGATCGGATTAGCCTGTGGTCGGTCCAGCAGTCGTCAGCACCTGTCATGGCTCTTGTGAGGAGTACGTCACGGCGGTCTCTGACACGTGTGATTACATAGTCTAAGAGGTGCCAATGCTTTGACCGGGGGTGCTTCCATGATGTCTTGAACTTGTTTTTCTGGCGGAAGAGCGTGTTGGTGATGACAAGGTTGTGTTCCGCACATTTGGTGAGAAGCAGGATGCCATTCGAGTTGCTGTTTCCAACCCCGTCTTTTCCTATGGTGCCTGGCCACAGGTCGAAGTCTCGCCCGACTCTTGCATTGAAGTCCCCCAGAAGGATGATTTTGTCCTCCTTAGGTATCCCCGATAGGACAGTGTCCAGCTGATAGTAGAATTTCTCCTTGATGTCTTCATCAGCGTCTAGTGTTGGTGCATAGGCACTTATGATGGTTGCCCGTTGGTTTTTGGCAAGATCAATTCGGAGGGTGGAGAGTCGTTCGTTGATGCCAGTGGGTGCTTCGGACAGATGTTTTATCAGATCACTTCTTATAGCGAAGCCAACTCCGTGCATTCTTTGGTCTTCTTTGGGCAGTCCCTTCCAGAAGAAGGTGTAGCCTCCTTTTTCTTCCTTCAGCTGTCCCTCTCCTGCTCTCCGGGTCTCCTGAAGGGCTGCTATGTCGATGTTGAAGCGTCCCAGCTCCCTTGCAATGATGGCAGTTCTGCGTTCGGGGCGTTCACTGCCACTGTTGTCCATCAGTGTCCGTACGTTCCACGTACCGAAGTTCATTTTCCTTTTTTGGCCGCAGGATGGTGACCCCACTGGACGCGGCAGTCCAGTCAGGGATGAGAGAGGCAGACTATGTTTAGGGCACCTTTTCTAGCCCCCTCCCCATGTGGGGTGAGCAGAGTGGGTCCTAAAAAGGGCTGCTCAGTCGCGGATACAGCTGCCGAACTACTCAACTGCCTCGGACCTTGAGGTAGAACGACTGAGTCCGTACCCACCGCCCATGTGCCAGTCTGTGACTAGGGGCTTCCAGATTTCACAGTCCTGCCCCCGTCGCCACTCGCTGATCGCCATGGGACTTTGGTTGCTTGGTTTTTATTTTATTTGGAAGACGCCTGTGCGTGGGTTTTTTTAATGTGTGGAGGTCAGTGCACAACTGATCAACACACAGTCTTCACAGATGAGGTTCCACTGGTGATGTAGTTTAACACAATGACCATGGCTTCTCAGTCTGTTGCAGCCTTCTTCCGCCTTCGCAGCCGTTGTAACATGGGCCATGTTATCCTCCGCCTGCTCCGCCGTTGAGGTCTTTGGGTCTTCGGACTGTGCTTGGTCTGGAACCTCCCCCGCGGCCACTCCTGGGAGTGCACGACTCCAGTTGTTGTGCCCACAGGTTCATCGGAACACGCAAGCCCCCTCACCACGACAAGGTGACAGTCCATCGAGGGGGCCTGCGGCACTCCACTTGTCACTTCTTTCCAAGATGAAGAGGAAGCATTAGTGAGCACTGGCTATTCCAAATGAATTCAAGTCTCCAGGGCCAGGTGAACTCCACCCAAGAGTAGGACTAAAAGAACTATCAGAAGTCATTTCAGAAGAGAAGAAGTTCCAACAGACTGGAAGAAAGCAAATGTTGTCTCATCTTCCAAATGGGACCCAGTCAGTAGTTTCTTCCAACCATCTGAGTCTACGATGTTGCAAATGGTGGTCAATGCAAAGATGATGACAATGGGAGGTCTGATCTGTGGATAGAAGGAAGGAAGGGTGATGGAAGCAGACAAGCAAGGATGGATGGAAGGAGGGATGGAAGGAAGGAAAGAGGGAGGGAGGGGGCCAAGGGTTGTGGGGAGGGGGAGGACCAGTCCTGCTGGCAAGGTGGGAGTCTTGGCGGCTGCGCCCATTCTAACTTAACATTGATCCCCGGGTAATAGGCTTTGCGGACAAAGCGGATTAAGGGCTCCCAGCAGCTGGAGGTATGGAGAGGGTAGGCAAGGGTGGCCCGTGGGGCTGGAGTGGGCCAGCTGGGGGTCAGTGGGGGAGGCCGATTGACCAGACAACGGAGGAAGGGAGAGGTGGAACTCGCTTCCTATCATCAAGAGCCGCCCTGAGATGCCTAAGGAGGAGATGGACCCCACAGTCCTTCTCCTCCTTAGGGCAAACTGGACCAGACATCATTGCTCATGTTCAGACATGAACTTGAGTGGGGAATGGGTGGACTTTATTGCTCACTAGCATATTAACCCAACACTGTCTTACAGAATCATAGACTCCTAGAGCTGGAAGAGACCTCATGGGCCATCCAGTCCAACCCCATTCTGCCAAGAAGCAGGACAATCGCATTCAAAGCACCCCTGACAGATGGCCATCCAGCCTCTGTTTCAAAGCCTTCAAAGAAGGAGCTTCCACCACACTCTGGGGCAGAGAGTTCCACCGCTGAACAGCCCTCACAATCAGGAAGTTTTTCCACATTTTCAGGTGGAATCTCCTTTCCTGTAGTTTGAAGCCCTTGCTCCATTGCATCCTAGTCTCTCTCCAGGGCAACAGAGAGGAAGCCTGCTCCCTCCTCCCCATGAGTTCCACTCACCTCTTGATTAGACAGATGGCAAGCTGTTTAACCTCAGCAGATTGAAAGCCATAACCAAGGTTACAACAACATCTGTTATAGAACTCCAGTATGCTGATGACAATGTCATCTGTGCGCATTCAGAAGAAGATCTACAAGCCACTCTAAACACCTTCGCAGAAGCATACATGAAGCTTGGCATGTCACTGAACATCGAGAAAACCAAAGCGTTGTTCCAGCAGACACCATGCAATCCCTCTCCAATGCCAGAGATACAACTTAATGGTGTAACATTGGTGTAGAAAATGTTGACCATTTCCGCTCCCTTGGCAGCCACCTCTCCACCAAAGTCAGCATCGACATCTTCTTCTGCAGTGAGGGCATCGGTTTCCAGGTGGAAGGCGGTCTCGGTCGGGGTTGGCTTGACATGCCTTCCTCTTGGCATGCTTCTCCCTTTCGCCCTCCACTCGTGCCTCCTCAAATTCTGCAGCACTGCTGGTCACAGCTGACCTCCAGTTGGAGCACTCAAGGGCCAGGGCTTCCCAGTTCTCAGTGTCTATGCCAGAGTTTTTAAGGTTGGCTTTGAGCCCATCTTTCAATCTCTTTTCCTGTCCTCCAACGTTCTGTTTTCCATTCTTGAGTTCGGAGTAGAGCAACTGCTTTGGGAGACAGTGGTCAGGCATCCGGACAACGTGGCCTGTCCAGCGGAGTTGGTGTTGGAGGACCATTGCTTCAATGCTGGTGGTCTTTGCTTCTTCCAGCACGCTGACGTTTGTCTGCCTGCCTTCCCAAGAGATTTGCAGTATTTTCCGGAGGCAGCGCTGATGGAATCGTTCCAGGAGTTACATGTGACGTCTGTAGTCAGTCCACGTCTCACAGGCATAGAGCAGGGTTGGGAGGGGAATGGCTTTATAGACAAGCACCTTGGTATCCCTACGGATGTCCCAGTCCTCAAACACTCTCTGCTTCATTCGGAAAAATGCTGCGCTCACAGAGCTCAGGCGATGTTGTATTTCGGTGTCAATGTTGACTTTGGTAGAGAGGTGGCTGCCAAGGTAGCAGAAATGATCAACATTTTCTAATGTTACACCATTAAGCTGTATCACTGGCATTGGAGAGGGGTTGGCTGGTGTCTGCTGGAACAGAACCTTGGTTTTTTCAATGTTCAATGACAGGCCGAGCTTCTCATATGCTTCTGTGAAGGTGTTTAGTGTGGCTTGTAGATCTTCTTCTGAATGCGCACATACGACGTCATCAGCATACTGGAGTTCTATCACAGATGTTGTTGTAACCTTGGTTTTGGCTTTCAGTCTGCTGAGGTTAAACAGCTTGCCATCTGTCCAATAGATGATTTCCACTCCGGTGGGAAGCTTCCCATCAACAAGATGAAGTATCATAGCTATGAAGATGGAGAATAGAGTTGGGGCAATAACACATCCCTGTTTGACACCGGATTCCACTTTAAATGTGGTACAAACAGATGGACATCCATACAGTACTTTGACTTTCACAAGAAAGTGGAAAACCTCAATTATTTTTGAAAAATCTACCTTTTTCTTGAAAGAATGATTCTTTAGGAATTTCTAGGTCTTCTGCAAACTGAATAGCACTGGAAGGCTTACAGTTTCCTACAAAGGTGTTCTCTCCAGAAATTTCTAGCTCCTCCAGCATGACTGGAGGAAGTTGGCCATCAAGTCCCTCTGGAAGATGTAGAGAGAACATTTCCTTCTCATATCAATAAATAATCATATCCACAAAAGTTAAAACTGCAAACATGGGAGTCAGGACTGTATACTTGGGCTGTATATACAAAAGTATGGCATCTACCCAGCATGGCATCTACATCTGTCCAGCAGAGGGCGGCAGCAGCATGCCAATCAACTCCTGACTTGCAGGTACACAAGAACAATAAAAACAACAGCATCATTCATTATATCTTTATCATGCTTTCTTTCTATTTGTATTACACCAAATAAATACTTCTATGTGACCAATCCATTTTTGTGTCACCTATCTCAATCTCTCAGTTGGAACTAACCAATGATGAAGGATCTGGAGAACAAGCCCTATGAGGAGCGGCTGGAAGAGCTGGGCATGTTTAGCCTGAAGAAGAGAAGGCTGAGAGGAGACATGATAGCCATGGATAAATATGTGAGAGGAAGTCATAGGGAGGAGGGAGCAAGCTTCTTTTCTGCTGCCCTGGAGACTAGGATGCAATGGAGGAATGGCTTCAAACTACAGGAAAGGAGATTCCACCTGAGCATTAGGAAGAACTTCCTGATAGTGATAGAAAGCTGTTCAGCAGTGGAACTCTCTGCCCCAGTGAGTGGTAGAGGCTTCTTCTTTGGAAGCTTTGAAGCAGAGGCTGGATGGCCATCTGTTGGGGGTGCTTTGAATGTGATTTTCCTGCTTCTTGGCAGAATAGGGTTGGACTGGATGGCCCAGGAGGTCTCTTTCAAAAGGGAAGAAGAGGGAGACTCTTCTGGGAGAGGGCAAAGAAGGAAGGAAGGAGGGAAAGAGAAAAGAAGAAAAAGAGAGGAATAAAAGAGTGTTGTCTCTTTCAACAAGGAGGGATAGAGAGAAGCAGATAAGGAGAAAGAGAAGGAAGAGAGAAAAAGAGGAAGGAGGGCAAAAAAGAAAGAAACACTGTGTTGAAAGAGAGAAGGGGGAAGAGAGGAGAAAGAGAAGAAAGAAAAAAAGAAAAAAAAGAGAACCCTCCATTGAAAGAGAGAGGAAGGAGGGAACGAAAAAGGAAGGCATGAAGAAAAGAGAGCAAATAGAGGAAGCAAAAGAGGCTCTTCTGGGAGAGGGCAAAGAAGGAAGGAAGGAGGGAAAGAGAGAAGAAGAAAAAGAGAGGAATAAAAGAGAGGGTCCTCTATTGAAAGAAAGAGAGAGAAAGGAGTTGAGGAGGAGAGATCAGGGAAGAAAAGAAGACAGAGAGGAAGGGAGGGAAGAAGAGAAAGGGCAGAAGAGAGGAAGGAGAAGAAAGAGGGCGAGGGGAAGAAATGAGGCCCCTGTGTCGGAAAAGAGAAGGAGGGAAAGAAAGAGGGAAGAAGTAAAATAGGTGGAGAAAAGAGTCCTTTATGACCACCAGCTGTTGAATGAGAGAGGGAAGAAAAAGAAGAAGAGAGAGAAGGGGGCAGGAAAGAAAGATGACCCTGTGTTAAAAGAGAAAGCGAAAAAGGAGGGGAGGAGAAGAAGAAGGAGGGACCCAAACAGAGGGCAGGAAGGAGGGGAAAAGAGAGGGACCCTTTGGAGAGAGAGGGGGGGAGAAAAGGAGGAGAGGGGAAGAGAGAGATAGAGAGAAGGAGGGAAGGAAAGAGAGAGCGGAGGAGAGGAGAAGAGAGGGACCCTTGGGGGGGGGAGGGGGGAAGAGAGAGAGAAGGAGAAAAGGAGGAGAGGGAAGAGAGACAGAGGAAGGGAGAGAAAGAGAGAAGGAGGGAAGGAAAGAGAGAGGGAAAGAGAGGAGAAGGAGGGAGTGAGAGAGGGAGGGAGGCGGAGGAGAGAAAGAAAGGGAGAGAAGGAAGGAGGGAGGGAGGGAAGAAGAAGAAGAAGAGGAAGAAGAAGAGAGAAGGGGGCAGGAAAGAAAGATGACCCTGTGTTAAAAGAGAAAGCGAGGAAGTAGGAAAGAAGGAGGAGGGACCCAAACAGAGGGCAGGAAGGAGGGGAAAAGAGAGGGACCCTTCAGAGAGAGAGGGAGGGGGAAAGAGAGAGAGAATGAGAAAAGGAGGAGAGGGAAGAGAGATAGAGGAAGGGAGAGAAAGAGAGAAGAGAGGGGTCCTTTGCTGAGAGCGGAGGAGAGGAGAAGGAGGGAAGCCAAGTGTGGGCAGAGAGAGGAAGGTGAGGAAAGAAGGAAGAAGGGAGTGAGAGAGGGAAGGAGGCAGAGGACAGAAAGAAAGGGAGAGAAGGAAAGAGGGAGGGAAGAAGAAGAGGGCGAAGTGGGCAGGAAAGAAAGATGACCCTCTGTTAAAAGAGAAAGCGAGGAAGGAGGGGAGGAGGAGAAGAAGGAGGGACCCAAACAGAGGGAAAGAAGGAGGGGAAAAGAGAGGGACCCTTCGGAGAGAGAGAGAGAGGGAGAAAAGGAGGAGAGGGGAAGAGATAGAGGAAGGGAGAGGAAGAGAGAAGGAGGCAAAGAAAGAGAGAAGGAAAGAGAGGAGAAGAGAGGGGCCCTTCGGAGAGAGAGGGAAAGAGAGAGAGAAGGAGAAAAGGAAGAAAGAAGGAGAGGGGAAAAGAGATAGAGGAAGGGGAAGAAAGAGAGAAGGAGGGAAGGAAAGTGTGAGCAGGGAGAAGAAGGTGAGGAAAGAGGGAAGAAGGGAGTGAGAGAGGGAGGGAGGCGGAGGACAGAAAGAAAGGGAGAGAAGGAAGGAAGGAAGGAAAGAAGAAGGGAGGGAGGGAAGCAAAATGTGGGCAGAGAGAGGAAGGCGAGGAAAGAGGGAAGAAGGGAGTGAGAGAGGGAAGGAGGCGGAGGAGAGAGAAAAAGGGAGAGAAGGAAAGAGGGAGGGAAGAAGAAGAGGGCGAAGTGGGCAGGAAAGAAAGATGACCCTGTGTTAAAAGGGAAAACGAGGAAGGAGGGGAGGAGAAGAAGAAGGAGGGACCCAAACAAAGTGGCAGGAAGGAGGGGAAAAGAGGGGGACCCTTTGGAGAGAGAGAGGGGGAGAAAAGGAGGAGAGGGGAAGAGATAGAAGAAGGGAGAGAAAGAGAGAAGGAGGCAAAGAAAGAGAGAAGGAAAGAGAGGAGAAGAGAAGGGCCCTTCGGAGAGAGGGGGAAGAGAGAGAGAAGGAGAAAAGGAAGAAAGGAGGAGAGGGGAAGAGAGATAGAAGAAAGGGGAGAAAGAGAGAAGGAGGGAAGAAAAAGTGTGAGCAGGGAGAAGAAGGTGAGGAAAGAGGGAAGAAGGGAGTGAGAGAGGGAGGGAGGCGGAGGACAGAAAGAAAGGGAGAGAAGGAAGGAAGGAAGGAAAGAAGAAGGGAGGGAGGGAAGCAAAATGTGGGCAGAGAGAGGAAGGCGAGGAAAGAGGGAAGAAGGGAGTGAGAGAGGGAAGGAGGCGGAGGAGAGAGAAAAAGGGAGAGAAGGAAAGAGGGAGGGAAGAAGAAGAGGGCGAAGTGGGCAGGAAAGAAAGATGACCCTGTGTTAAAAGGGAAAACGAGGAAGGAGGGGAGGAGAAGAAGAAGGAGGGACCCAAACAAAGTGGCAGGAAGGAGGGGAAAAGAGGGGGACCCTTTGGAGAGAGAGAGGGGGAGAAAAGGAGGAGAGGGGAAGAGATAGAAGAAGGGAGAGAAAGAGAGAAGGAGGCAAAGAAAGAGAGAAGGAAAGAGAGGAGAAGAGAAGGGCCCTTCGGAGAGAGGGGGAAGAGAGAGAGAAGGAGAAAAGGAGGAGAGGGGAAAAGAGATAGAAGAAAGGGGAGAAAGAGAGAAGGAGGGAAGAAAAAGTGTGAGCAGGGAGAAGAAGGTGAGGAAAGAGGGAAGAAGGGAGTGAGAGAGGGAGGGAGGCGGAGGACAGAAAGAAAGGGAGAGAAGGAAGGAAGGAAGGAAAGAAGAAGGGAGGGAGGGAAGCAAAGTGTGGGCAGAGAGAGGAAGGCGAGGAAAGAGGGAAGAAGGGAGTGAGAGAGGGAAGGAGGCGGAGGAGAGAAAAAAAGGGAGAGAAGGAAAGAGGGAGGGAAGAAGAAGAGGGCGAAGTGGGCAGGAAAGAAAGATGACCGTCTGTTAAAAGAGAAAACGAAGAAGGAGGGGAGGAGAAGAAGGAGGAGGGACCCAAACAGAGTGGCAGGAAGGAGGGGAAAAGAGAGGGACCCTTTGGAGAGAGAGGGGGGGAGAAAAGGAGGAGAGGGGAAGAGATAGATTAAGAGAGAGAAAGAGAGAAGGAGGCAAAGAAAGAGAGAAGGAAAGAGAGGAGAAGAGAGGGGCCCTTCGGAGAGAGAGGGAAAGAGAGAGAGAAGGAGAAAAGGAAGAAAGGAGGAGAGGGGAAGAGAGATAGAAGAAAGGGGAGAAAGAGAGAAGGAGGGAAGCAAAGTGTGAGCAGGGAGAAGAAGGTGAGGAAAGAGGGAAGAAGGGAGAGAGGGAGGCGGAGGAGAGAAAGAAAGGGAAAGAAGGAAGAAAGGGAGGAAGGAAGGAAGGAAGGAAGAAGGGAGGGAGGGAAGCAAAGTGCGGACAGTGAGAGGAAGGCGAGGAAAGAGGGAAGAAGGGAGTGAGAGAGGGAGGGAAGCGGAGAAGAGAAAGAAAGGAAGGAAGGAAGAAGGGAGGAAGGAAGGAAGGAAGGAGAAGGAGAAGGAAGGGAGACTCCCGGAACCTTCTCTTCTTTTCATCTGCGGGGGCGGGACGCCTTCCTTTCTTCCCTCCTTCCCTCCCTCCTTCTTTCCTTCCCCTCTCCCTCCTTCCTTCCCTCCTTCCTTCCCTCCTTCTTTCCCTCCTTCTTTCCTTCTTTCTTTCCTTCCTTCTTTCCTTCTTCCACATCCCTCCCTTTGAGCCCCGTCCGCTCTGCCCTGAAGAGTGGGGATGTCGGGGGTCCAGGGGTCCCCCCTGTCCTTCCTCCTCCTCCTCTTCCTCTTCCTCCTCTTCCTCGTCCCTGGACCCACCGCCCACCAGGACCCGCCTCTCCTGCACTACTACGCCGACAACGGTGAGCAAAGCCACTACAACTCCCATCCTCCCCTGCACTGGGTCCTGGGCTAGGGGCTCGTGTGTGTGTGTGGGGGGGGGGGCTTTGTGGTCCCTTCCCATCTTAGTTCCCATTCAGGTTTCCTCCTCGTTGGAACTTTGTGGCTGATGGGCATCCTACTCCAAAGACATCTTCATCACACTAGAGAGAAAAAAATCCACTTAAAATCCTGTTTCTGCCTCCTGCAGAATTCTGGGGTTTGTAGTTTAGTGAGGCTGTTAAGGGCTACCCCCTAAACTACAAACCCCAAAATTCTGCAGGAGGCAGAAACCGGATTTAAAATGGATTTTCCCCCCTAGTGTGATGAGCAAGGAAAGGGTGTGAGGTCAACTACAATCTTCATCCTCCCCTGCTATGGGATCCTGTGCTGGCTGGGGATGATGGGTATTGCAGTCCAAGCAGAATCTTGGGATTCTCTTCCAATTCCTCGGGAGATAAGGCAAAAGGCATGAAGTCAACTACAACTCCCATCTTCCCCAATGAATTGTCTGACTGAGGGATGATGGGTTTTGTAGTCCAACTGCCTCTGTGGTGCATAGGGGTGGCTCTATTCTCATTTCTGGGGCCAAGGAGCCAAAAAGGAATTAAGTGGTTAACTACAACTTCCATCATCTCCTGGATCTCATCTAATTGTACTTAGGGCTGATGGGTATTGCAGTCCAAACAGCATTATGGGATTCTCTTCCCATTTTGAGGGCGGCAAAGCAAAGGGCAGGAGATCAACTACAATTCCCATCCTCCCTGGTAAATATCCTTGTCTAGCTAGGGGATGATGAGCTTTGTAGTCCAACTGTCTTTATGACTGTTCTTTTCTGAGCGCCAAGGAAGCAAAAAGCAATGAAGAGGACAGATGGTTGACTACAACTCCCATCCTCTCCTGGATCTCAACTTGTCTGTGTTTGGGGCTGATGGGTATTGCAGTCCAAACAGCATTATGGGATTATCTTCCCATTTTGTGGGCGGCAAAGCAAAGGGCAGGATATCGACTACAACTCTCATCCTCCTTGGTAAATAACCTTGTCTTGCTGTGGAATGATGGGCTCTGTATTCCAACTGTCTCTATGGCACTTAGGGATAACTCTGTTCTAATTTCTGAGGGGCAAGGAAGCAAAAGGCAATGAAGAGAACAGACAGTTGACTACAACTCCCATCCTTTTCTGTACCTCAACTTGGCTATGTTTGGGGCTGATTGATATTGTAGTCCAAAGATCTCAGAGGCACATAGAGGTGGCTCCCTATTTCTAGAGGGCAAGAGGCCACAAAGAAGGGGTCGAAGGTGGACTCCAACTCCCATCATCCCCTGCCAAAGGATCCCAGTTTGGCATGGTTGCTAGTAGATGCATTGCGATCCAATGAGCTCCACTACAATCCAAGTAATGAAGAAGTGGTGGGTAGAGGGTAAACTACAACTCCCATCATTCCCTTTCAAAGGCTCCCAGGTTGTCATGGTGACTAGTAGATGCATTGCAATCCAATGAGCTCCACTACAATCCAAGTAATGAAGAGGTGGTGGGTAGAGGGTAGACTACAATTCCCATCATCCCCTTTCAAAGGCTCCCAGTTTGGCATGGTTGCTAGTAGATGCATTGCAATCCAATGAGCTCCACTACAATCCAAGTAATGAAGAAGTGGTGGGTAGAGGGTGGACTACAATTCCCATCATCCCCTGTCAAAGGATGCCAGGTTGGCGTGGTGGCTAGTGGATGCATTGCAGATTGATAAAGTAATAAAGAAGTGGTGGGTAGAGGGTGGACTACAATTCCCATCATCCCCTTTCAAAGGATCCCAGGTTGGCATGGTAGCTAGTGGATGCATTGCAGATTGGTAAAGTAAAAAAGAGGTGGTGGGTAGAGGGTAGACTACAACTCCCATCACTCCATGGCATAGGATACTGAGCTGGTGCTGATGGGCATTGTCGTCCAAAAGTCTCTGAAGATCAAGAAGCACAAAACAAGGAAAGAGTGGTTCCCACTACAACTCCCATCTTCGAAGTACAGCTCCCACGCTCGGGGATGATGGGATCTGGCATGAGATTTGAGTTCAGAAACTTCTATGGGGATGCATGAGATCCCACCAACTTTGAGCCCTTTTTTTTCCTAAGGAAAGAATTCCAGAACAAGTTTCCAGTGCTATAAAAATAGTATTTATCTGATCTGGCCCCATTGGCTTCAGTATGATGTTCGCACACATCCAGGGCTTTGTTGTGATGGGATATTTGTAATGATGTCAAGAGGACAACATATGTTTCCATTATGTTAAAATTCCCAAAGAAATCAAAGCACTCGAAGAAAAAGACACATCCTGGCCTTAATTGCATTGGTTCTGATGGCTTGCTCCTGGGCTGCAAGAATCAGGCCTTCTTCTGTCTCCTTCTTCAGGGATCCATTCATGAGCCTTCACCAGGTCTTCTCCTTGTCAACTTTTCCTTCAATCTTCTCAAGGAACTGCCCATGCAAGGCTTTGTGGTGCCAGCTGTCAGCTCTGGTTTGGAGCGCACTTTTCTTGTACTGACTCTTTGTCTGCTGTGCTTTGAGAAGTTTCTGATTACTGGCTTCAATTAAAGCAGGTTCTTGGCTTTCCTTGACATATTCTTCCAGGACATCATGTTTTTCTTCTTCAACTGCTTGTTTTCCTTGTAAGAGTCCTCTGCCACCAGACTTTCTAGGCAGATAGAGTCGGTCAACATCACTGCGAGGATGTAATGAATTATGAATGGTCATGAGTTTCCTTAGAATCATAGAATCATAGAATCAAAGAGTTGGAAGAGACCTCATGGGCCATCCAGTCCAACCCCATTCTGCCAAGAAGCAGGAATATTGCATTCAAATCACCCCTGACAAATGGCCATCCAGCCTCTGCTTAAAAGCTTCCAAAGAAGGAGCCTCCACCACACTCCGCGGCAGAGAGTTCCACTGCTGAACGGCTCTCACAGTCAGGAAGTTCTTCCTAATGTTCAGATGGAATCTCCTCTCTTGTAGTTTGAAGCCATTGTTCCATTGCGTCCTAGTCTCCAAGGAAGCAGAAAACAAGCTTGCTCCCTCCTCCTCCCTGTGGCTTCCTCTCACATATTTATACATGGCTATCATATCTCCTCTCAGTCTTCTCTTCTTCAGGCTAAACATGCCCAGCTCCTTAAGCCGCTCCTCATAGGGCTTGTTCTCCAGACCCTTGATCATTTTAGTCCTTATCAACTTTTCCTTCAATCTTCTCAAGGAACTGCCCATGCAAGGCTTTGTGTTGCCAGCTGTCAGCTCTGGTTTGGAGTGTAGTTTTCTTGTACTGACTCTTTGTCTGCTGTGCTTTGAGAAGTTTCCAATTATTGACTTCAATTAAAGCAGGTTCTTGGCTTTCCTTGACATCTTCTGCCAGGACATCATGTTTTTCTTCTTCAGCTGCCTGTTTTCCTTGTAAGAGTCCTCTCCCACCAGACTTTCTAGGCAGATAGAGCCGGTCAACATCACTGTGAGGATGCAGTGAATGATAAATGGTCATGAGTCTATTGTCGAAGGCTTTCATGGCTGGAATCACTAGGTTCTTGTGGGTTTTTTCAGGCTATGGGGCCATGTTCTAGAGGCATTTCTCCTGATGTTTTGCCTGCATCTATGGCAAGCATCCTCAGAGGTAGTGAGGTCTGTTGGAATTACGACAATGGGTTTATATCTCTGTGGAATGGCTGGAGTGGGGCAAAGAGCTCTTCTCTGCTGGAGTTAGGTGTGAATGTTTCAACTGACCACCTTCATTAGCATTTCAACAGAAAGGAAGAGACCATGAAAATGAACAAAAGTCCTGGCTGAGCCTGGGAAAATCTCTTGTTGAGAGGTGTTAAGATGTGCCTGGTTGTTTCCTCTCTGCTGTTTTGCTGTTGTAATTTTAGAGTTTTTTAATACTGGTAGCCAGATTTTGTTCACTTTCCTGGTTTCCTCCTTTCTGTTGAAATTAGAATCATAGAATCATAGAATCAAAGAGTTGGAAGACACCTCATGGGCCATCCAGTCCAATCCCATTCTGCCAAGAAGCAGGAATATTGCATTCAAATCACCCCTGGCAGATGGCCATCCAGCCTCTGCTTAAAAGCTTCCAAAGAAGGAGCCTCCACCACACTCCGGGGCAGAGAGTTCCACTGCTGAACGGCTCTCACAGTCAGGAAGTTCTTCCTCATGTTCAGGTGGAATCTCCTCTCTTGTAGTTTGAAGCCATTGTTCCCTTGCGTCCTAGTCTCCAGGGAAGCAGAAAACAAGCTTGCTCTCCCCTCCCTGTGGCTTCCTCTCACATATTTATACATGGCTATCATATCTCCTCTCAGCCTTCTCTTCTTCAGGCTAAACATGCCCAGTTCCCTAAGCCGCTCCTCATAGGGCTTGTTCTCCAGACCCTTGATCATTTTAGTCCTTATCAACTTTTCCTTCAATCTTCTCAAGGAACTGCCCATGCAAGGCTTTGTGTTGCCAGCTGTCAGCTCTGGTTTGGAGTGTAGTTTTCTTGTACTGACTCTTTGTCTGCTGTGCTTTGAGAAGTTTCCAATTATTGACTTCAATTAAAGCAGGTTCTTGGCTTTCCTTGACATCTTCTGCCAGGACATCATGTTTTTCTTCTTCAGCTGCCTGTTTTCCTTGTAAGAGTCCTCTCCCACCAGACTTTCTAGGCAGATAGAGCCGGTCAACATCACTGTGAGGATGCAGTGAATGATAAATGGTCATGAGTCTATTGTCGAAGGCTTTCATGGCTGGAATCACTAGGTTCTTGTGGGTTTTTTCAGGCTATGGGGCCATGTTCTAGAGGCATTTCTCCTGATGTTTTGCCTGCATCTATGGCAAGCATCCTCAGAGGTAGTGAGGTCTGTTGGAATTACGACAATGGGTTTATATCTCTGTGGAATGGCTGGAGTGGGGCAAAGAGCTCTTCTCTGCTGGAGTTAGGTGTGAATGTTTCAACTGACCACCTTCATTAGCATTTCAACAGAAAGGAAGAGACCATGAAAATGAACAAAAGTCCTGGCTGAGCCTGGGAAAATCTCTTGTTGAGAGGTGTTAAGATGTGCCTGGTTGTTTCCTCTCTGCTGTTTTGCTGTTGTAATTTTAGAGTTTTTTAATACTGGTAGCCAGATTTTGTTCACTTTCCTGGTTTCCTCCTTTCTGTTGAAATTAGAATCATAGAATCATAGAATCAAAGAGTTGGAAGACACCTCATGGGCCATCCAGTCCAATCCCATTCTGCCAAGAAGCAGGAATATTGCATTCAAATCACCCCTGGCAGATGGCCATCCAGCCTCTGCTTAAAAGCTTCCAAAGAAGGAGCCTCCACCACACTCCGGGGCAGAGAGTTCCACTGCTGAACGGCTCTCACAGTCAGGAAGTTCTTCCTCATGTTCAGGTGGAATCTCCTCTCTTGTAGTTTGAAGCCATTGTTCCCTTGCGTCCTAGTCTCCAGGGAAGCAGAAAACAAGCTTGCTCTCCCCTCCCTGTGGCTTCCTCTCACATATTTATACATGGCTATCATATCTCCTCTCAGCCTTCTCTTCTTCAGGCTAAACATGCCCAGTTCCCTAAGCCGCTCCTCATAGGGCTTGTTCTCCAGACCCTTGATCATTTGAGTCGCCCTCCTCTGGACACATTCCAGCTTGTCAATATCTCTCTTGAATTGTGGTGCCCAGAATTGGACACAATATTCCAGGTGTGGTCTAACCAAAGCAGAATAGAGGGGTAGCATTACTTCCTTAGATCTAGACACTAGGCTCCTATTGATGCAGGCCAAAATCCCATTGGCTTTTTTTGCCGCCATATCACATTGTTGGCTCATGTTTAACTTGTTGTCCACGAGGACTACAAGATCTTTTTCACACGTACTGCTCTCGAGCCAGGCATTGTCCCCCATTCTGTATCTTTGCATTTCATTTTTTCTGCCAAAGTGGAGTATCTTGCATTTGTCACTGTTGAACTTCATTTTGTTAGCATCTCTCTAATCTGTCAAGATCGTTTTGAATTCTGCTCCTGTCCTCTGGACTATTGGCTATCCCTCCCAATTTGGTGTCGTCTGCAAACTTGATGATCATGCCTTGTTTTTCTGTCCAAATTGTCCAGTTCTGCCTGCGTCCAGTTTATGATGCCAGCAGTGTATCTTATGACAGGTATGGCCCAGGTATTGATGGCCTTGATGGCTTCAAACTACAAGAGAGGAGATTCCATCTGAACATGAGGAAGAACTTCCTGACTGTGAGAGCCGTTCAGCAGTGGAACTCTCTGCCCTGGAGTGTGGTGGAGGCTCCTTCTTTGGAAGCTTTTAAGCAGAGGCTGGGTGGCCATCTGTCAAGGGTGATTTGAATGCAATATTCCTGCTTCTTGGCAGATGGGGTTGGACTGGATGGCCCAGGAGGTCTCTTCTAACTCTTTGATTCTAGGATTCTATGATTCTGTGATTCTATTGCCTCTATTGAAGTTGCTTTTGACCCTTTGAATGTATAATAAAATAATAATAATAATAATAATAATAATAATAATTTGATTATGAGGACATTGATTATAAGATGCACACTATTTTTTCTATTGGTGGTACTGAATTTAATGTGCATCTTACTATCGATGACCCTTTAGAATAGAAGAAATATGGTATTAATAATAATAATAATATTGTTGAAGGCTTTCATGGCCAGAATCACTGGGTTGTTGTAGGTTTTTTCGGGCTATATGTCCATGTTCTAAAGGCATTCTCTCCTGACGTTTTGCCTGCATCTATGGCAAGCATCCTCAGAGGTAGTGAGGTCTGTTGGAACTAGGAAAAAGGGTTTATATATCTGTGGAATGACCAGGGTGGGACAAAGAACTCTTGTCTGTTGGAGCTAGGTGGGACTGTTTCAACTGACCACCTTGATTAGCATTTGATTGCCTGACAGTGCCTGGGGGGAATCATTTGTTGAGAGGTGATTAGATGTCCTTGTTTGTTTCCTCTCTGTTGTTGTGCTGTTCTAATTTTGGAGTTTTCTTTAATACTGGTAGCCAGATTTTGTTCATTTTCATGGTCTCTTCCTTTCTGTTGAAATTGTCCACATGCTTGTGGATCTCAATGGCTTCTCTGTGTAGCCTGACATGGTGGTTGTGAGAGTAGTCCAGCATTTCTGTGTTCTCAGATAACATGTTGTGTCCAGGTTGGTTCCTCAGGTGCTCTGCTCTGGCTGACTTCTCTGGTTGAAGGAGTCTGCAGTGCCTTTCCTGTTCCTTGATTCGTGTTTGGGCAAAACTGAGTTTGGGGGTCCCCTTGTAGACTTATTGTCCACAGCTGCATGGTATACGGTAGACTCCTGCAGAAGTGAGAGGATCCCTCTTGTCCTTTGCTGAATGTAATAATAATAATAATAATAATAATAATAATAATAATAATGCAAAGGCTAATTGGAGACAGGCAGGTGGCCCTGGGGTTCATGCCGCTCCTTCGATGTAGAAGGCTTTCTATGAACCGCAAAACTACTTCTGGCTGGGCCCTTTTCCCAGAAATGCAATGCTACTTAATGAACTCCAGCTGGTGTTGCTCCAATGTTTGGGGAAGCCAGAAAAGGGAGGGAGGGGTGGAGGGTGGGAGCCGGTGTCCCTTTGACAACTCACTCTCCGCCTTGGAGAGGTTTGGAGAAGCAGCAGCTGGAATCAAGGCAGGGCTGTTGGCCTCTCCCTCTCCCAACCTTCGGTGTCTTTAGGAAAGTCCTTATTTTGTACTATGACCACCACCCCCCCCCCCCCCAGAAAAAAAGTTAAATAGCCTCTGTCTATGTCTGTATATGTTGTATGTCAAAATTGGCATTGAATGTTTGCCTTATATGTGTACACTGTAATCCGCCCTGAGTTCTCCAAGTTTGGGGGACTCAGCTCCAGACATAAGGAATGGCTGTGGCTGTTGCTGTTTGCCTTGTTCAAGCCATTATTTCCACAGAATGGGGCTTCCTGGGGCTGAGAGTGTGGGACTTGCCCAAAGCCACCAATGGGTTTCCATGGCCAAGTGTGGGATTGAAGCCTGGTCTGCAGTGTTGTATCCGAGCACTCAACGTCAGTGACCATTTTGGAATAGTTTCAAAGGCAGCAAGAAACCGCAGAACACAGGTCTGCAGTTTCAAATCTACAGTTTTCACTTGCCAGCATCCTGGCAATTCTGTGGTTTATTTCCCCCAGAAGTTCCGATAGAATTGATAGATGGATGGATGGGTGGATGGATGGATAGATAGATGATAGAGTGATGGATAGATGGATAGATTATTGGATGAATAGGTGGATGGATGGATAGATAGATAGATAGATAGATAGATAGATGATTGGTGGATAGATGGATGGGTAGATGGATGGATGGGTGGATGAATAAATAGATGATAGAGTGATGGATAGATAGATAGATAGATAGATAGATAGATAGATATAGATAGAAGATTGGTGGATGGATGGATGGATAGATAGATAGATAGATAGATAGATAGATAGATAGATAGATAGAAGATTGGTGGATAGGTGGATGGGTAGATGGATGGATGGGTGGGTGGATGGATGGATGGATAGATAGATAGATAGATAGATAGATAGATATAGATAGAAGATTGGTGGATGGATGGGTGGGTGGATGGATAGATAGATGATAGAGTGATGGATAGATAGATAGATAGATAGATAGATAGATTATTGGATGAATGGGTGGATGGATAGATGATAGATAGATAGATAGATAGAAGATTGGTGGATAGATAGATGGATGGGTAGATGGATGGATGGATGGATAGATAGATGAACAGATAGATAGATGATAGATTGTTGGATTTTTTGGGAAGGTTGGGGACATATGAACAAATGTTTAATTTTGGAGGACAGAATCTTATGGTCCTTTCAAATCTGGTTGAACTACAGAGCTGTTCAGCAGTGGAACTCTCTGCCCCAGAGTGTGGTGGAGGCTCCTCCTTTGGAGGCCAGATGGCCATCTGTCAAGGGTGCTTTGAATGTGATTTTCCTGCTTCTTGGCAGAATGGGGTTGGACTGGATGACCCACCAGGTCTCTTCCACCTCTTGGATTCTATGATTTGCTGGAATCCCTCAACATTGGCTGGGGATGCTGGGAGTCCCAATCCAAATACACCAAGGAAGTTGTTCTTTATTAAGAGATGCTAGCTGGACAAGGGAAAGTATGCCTTTGAAAGATGCCCAGGGCCCCTTCTCCATAACGGTTTGTGGCGTTCCTCAGTCACGGGTCAAAAAGAAATAGGAAGAAGGCAAGCGAAACAGTACTCAGGCATCATTCCAAGTCTGGATGAGTCTCAAGGGAGTAGTTAGAATCATAGAATCATAGAATCAAAGAGTTGGAAGAGACCTCCTGGGCCATCCAGTCCAACCCCATTCTGCCAAGAAGCAGGAATTTTGCATTCAAATCACCCCTGACAGATGGCCATCCAGCCTCTGCTTAAAAGCTTCCAAAGAAGGAGCCTCCACCACACCCCGGGGCAGTGAGTTCCACTGCTGAACGGCTCTCACAGTCAGGAAGTTCTTCCTCATGTTCAGATGGAATCTCCTCTCTTGTAGTTTGAAGTCATAGTATGTACTTTGAGCATAGTACATAGTCCTCAACAGCTGTTTGAAGAACTTTTGGTGAGATTCCACCTACATATTAGGAAGAACTTCTGACAGTTTGAGCTGTTCAGCAATGGAATGTGCTTCTGCCTGGGAGCCTGGTGGGGTCTCCTCTGGGTGTTATCAAGCAGAGTTTGGATAGACTTGTGTTGGGAAGGCTTGGATCGTGTCCTCCTTTGTGGCAGAAGGAGTTGGACTGAATTGTCAACAGGATTCATGCATCCTATAGTGCGGACCCTCTTGGGCCTAACCTCTCCTTTCTCCTTGTCTTCCTTCCTTCCAGTCCTTGACCTTCTGGAGGCGCTGAACATCACCCGCTCGGTGTTGGGGGTCACCAAGGCCAAGGGCCCCGATCCAGGTGTGCCGGCCTGGAAGTTCCGCCCCCGGGTTCCTCACCTGACGTTGCCCTGGGATTACTCGGTCTACTTGCTCTCCACGGTGCAAGGGGCTTTGGGCTTCCACTTTGTGGCCCGACAGAGCCGGGGCTCCGAGGGGACCCTCATCTCCCTGGTCTCGCCGGCCGCCCTCAAGCGAGATGGACACCCACTCTTGCAGTTGGTCTCCAACACCCGTGCTGACCACCTGCGGTTGGACTACCGCGCCGTCCACAACATGGAGCCTGCCCGGCTGGTCTTCCCTACGGGCAACCCCTTTGCCCACAGCCGCTGGGTCCGGCTGGCCCTCAACCTGGAGCCGCTGCGCATCACGCTCTTTGTGGATTGCCAGGAGCCCTTCGTCTTCGGGAAAAGCGGCGGGGAGGAGGTGCTGAGCCTTATCCTGCCCCTGGATCTCCAGATCACCTTCGCCAGCGTCTTGGGGGACAAGACCAGCAAGTTCCTGGTAAGGACACTTCCAGACAGCACAAAAATGCGGGTTTTTAAGAGAGGACAAAAAAAACCTGGGACCTGAGAACATGTTCCCATACAGACCTGTAGGTCCTGGGATTTCTTTCAAGTCGTGTCTGACTCTGGGGGTTGGTGCTCATCTCCATTTCTAAGCCGCAGAGCCGGCGTTGTCCATAGACACCTCCATGGTCATGTGGCCAGCATGACTGTATGGAGTGCCATTACCTTCCCTATTGATCTACTCACATTTGCATGTTTTTGAACTGCTAGGTTGGCAGAAGCTGGAGCTGACAGCGGAAGTTTACGCCGCTCCCTGGATTTGAACCTGCAACCTTTCGGTCAACAAGTTCAGCAGCTCAGCGGTTTAACCCACTGCACCACTGGGGGCTCCTATAATAATAACAATACACTTTATTTATATTCCACTCTATTTCCCCGAGGGGACTCAAAGACTAGGTACATAAATCCCAGGCAGGCAAAACCATGCCTCATGAAATCAGAACACAGAAATAGCTTGGCACTTGATTTCATGAATTTCACAGCCATTGACACCAAGAGGTCAGTGCCTGAATACAGCATTGCTCTCACAACAAATGTATCAACATGAACCACTTTTCAAAGCCAAAAATCCCTCCCATGACATCACTTCATTTGCACCTGGTCTCCTTATCTCTGAGCCATTTGGAGAAGCGAGTCTTAACTTCCAGCCCTCTTGTCTTAGCTCTCATCTTTCCGACCATGATGAACATTCATCTTCCCCTATTTCTCCTGAATTGCACTTCTGGCAGGTTACCATGGGAACAGACTTCACTGTTCTCCAGGAAAAAAATCAGGAAATTTCTTCCAGGAGATTCCAAAACATTTGTTTCTGAAACCCCTAATCTTTCCCAGCATCCCCTGCCTCATCTCCTGGACACTCAGAATCTGACCAGGCCACTACACATAGAATCCTAGAATTGGAAGACCCCTACAACCATCCAGTCCAACACTATTTTGTCAGGTAGGGTGACACAATCCAATCCCTCCTGACAGATAGCCATCCAGCTTCAGATTAAAAATGTACATAGATGGAGACTTCACTGTCATCCATTCCATTGTGAATGTTTCCATCTTGAAAGTTCATAGAATCCTAGAGTTGGAAGAGATCCTAAGTGTTATATAGTCCAACCCACTTCTGCCATGCAGGGAGACACAATCCAAACTCCCCTGATAGATGGCCATCCTGCCTTTGTTTAAACCAGTGGATCTCAACCTGTGGGTCCCCAGGTGTTTTGGCCCACAACTCCCAGAAATCCCAGCCAGTTTACCAGCTGTTGGGATTTCTGGGAGTTGAAGGTCAAAACATCTGGGGACCCACAGGTTGAAAACAACTGGTTTAGAAGCCTTCAGAGAAGGACTCTGGACTCTCATGCAGCAGATTCACTGGTCAAATTGCTCCTACCATTAGAAGGTTTTCCCTAATATTTTGATGGAATCCATTGCTCCATTGTGTCAGAGTCTCCAAAGTGGAAGAGAACAAGCTTGCCCTTCTTCAATGGGATATTCTTTCAAATACTTAAAACATGGCTCTGGTGTCCCCTTCTCTCAGCCTACCTTTCTCCAAGCTAAACAAACCCAGCTTATTACACCATTACTCATAGTGAGTCATGGCTTCCAGGCCTTTGATGATTTTGGTGGCCTTTCTCTGGTCACTTTCCATCTTGTTCATATCCATATCTTGAACTGGACACAGGACTATTATCCCAGGTGAGGTCTGACGAAAGCAGAAGACAGTGGGACTAGGACTTCCCTTGATCCAGACACTAAACTCCTGTTGATGTAGCCTAGAAACACCTTGATTATTATTATTAGTTACAGTATTTATATTCCGCCTTTCTCACCCCACAGGGGACTCAGGGCGAATTACAATGCACATATACATGGCAAACATTCAATGCCAGTTAGACATACAACATATATAGACCGACACAGAGGCAATTTAACATTCAAGCTTTCCGGCTTCATGAGGGTATGCTCAATTCCGGACACAGGGGGAGCTGTCGCTTCACCATCCACTTGTGTCACCGATTCCTTGATGGAGTACTTCCTCATTCTTACGCACACTGCTGGAATTTTTTATGGTGTTGCAAATTAGTATTTATTTATCGCGTCAGGCAACCGAACAGTTGTATTAATTTTTGACAGAACAAACAAACAAACATACAAAAGACACAGAGTTTGCAAGCTTGGTAGTTGATTAAATGTCCTTTGACCAGTATCTGGCCCCTTGGAGTGCCTCCGGTGTTGCCGCAAGAAGGTCCTCCATTGTGCATGTGGCAGAGCTCAGGGTGCATTGCAGCAGGTGGTCAGAGGTTTGCTCTTCTCCATACTCACATGTTGTGGATTCTATTTTGTAGCCCCATTTCTGAAGGTTGGCTCTGCATCTCATGGTGCCAGAGATCAGTCTGTTCAGTGCCTTCCAAGTCGCCGAGTCTCTCATTAGGTATCAGCCATTGATTGAGGCTCTGGGTTTGAGCCTGCCACTTTTGGACTCTCGCTTGCTGAGGTGTTCCAGCGAGTGTAAATTAGTTAAACTAGCCTTCTCGCATAAAGCGGTACCTAAATTCCCTACTCGACAGTTGCAACTGTTTTTCGGGCTGCAAAGGTTGACAGCAAGCTAGACTAATGGCCGGAAGCTCACTCCGACCCAGCCTGGCTTTGAACTCATGACACCTTGGTCAGTAGTGATTTAATGAAGCTGGCTCCTAGATAGCTGCGCTACAGCACGTAGTCCCAACTCTGTCACACCCTTAGGTTTTGTGTTTGTGTTTTTGTTTATTTCTTCTTCTCTGCCCCTCTGTCTTCCATACTTGTTTTCCCTTTTCCACTTCTGAAGGCAGCATCCTTTCTTCTTCAGGGCTACTGGCAGACAGCGGAGATTTCGCCCAGCGGCTTCCCACATCGTCCATGGCACTGTGACAACCTCCCAGGTAAGAGCCGGAGGGTGGCGACAACACCAGGGTGCATCTACACTGTAGACCTAACACAGTTTGATACCACTTGAAGGCCATGGCAAATCTTCCTTGGATCAAAATCTTACCAAGAAAAACCCTTTCATTGGTTTGCCTTAGGGACAGGAATGGT
Source organism: Anolis sagrei (assembly GCF_037176765.1). Lineage (NCBI taxonomy): Eukaryota > Metazoa > Chordata > Lepidosauria > Squamata > Anolidae > Anolis > Anolis sagrei. Next base: position 196,390,239 of record NC_090025.1, on the reverse strand, counting down.
TTGAAAGCACACAACAGCCAATTCTCCCAAAGTAACTTTGTTGAGCCATGCAACAGAGAGAAAGCTCATCCATTTAGAGGGGGATCAATCAATGAGGGAAATGCGGATCAAAGCAGTCCTCTGACTTTGGGAAAGTTTCTTCCATTCCGAGGCTGTGACATCCCTGGCAGAGAGCGAGCACAGCTGGACCAGATGTTCCCGTTGTTGTGGGATCCATGGGCCTTGGAGGGGTTCCAGCTGGCACTGGGGAGGCGGCCGGCAGCCCACGTTTCCTTTCCCAAAGAGCACAAAGCAAGAGGAGAGCAAGAGAGGAGGTCAGTAGGGAGGCCAAACAGAAAGGGATATTGGCCTTTGATTCAGAGCCAGCCGCTGAAGGGCGGACCGAAGACTATTCCGTATGTCTTCTTTTCTGTTATCCAGACAGGCAAGGGATTTCCATTGTGAAAAGACTGCATCCTGGCTTCACGTTACATTGCACCTTCCTTGTTTCCTAACCTTTGCAGGCAATTTTGCTCTCTTTTTCAGTTACTTACTGAAACGAGGTGATCACTCGTTGTCCAAGTAAGAGTGTCCTTGTTCTGTTGCGCACTGGGTCTGAACAAATTGTCTTTATTCTATAGGACGTACACTTTAACCCAGTGGGAAGCCGGGATGCCTCAAAGAGAGATTCTTAGGGAATTCCTGAAGTGATGGTCTTTGGAGTCTTTAATGGTACAACAAAGTCTTTATTAAGGAACAAATAACGAATCTTCAAACAACACTTCAAGGTTTTCCTGTTCTAGTCTTTAAGAGACTGGCACTGACTTGGATTAACTGTACTTTCTCAGCATGAGGAAGAACCCTTTATAATCTCTCCCAGGCTGACTGTTACCTGGGCCTTGCTGGTCTGGGTCTTACTACCGATTAGGCCTGGGTAACAACGGAAAAATTTGTTTCTAAAATCGATTCGTTTTTTGGGGGTTTTTGCGTTTCGTTATTTAAAATAATTACAAAATTTTCCTTTTAAAAAGTTCAATATTTACAAAATTTCATAAATGTGAAAAAAATTACAAAACATTAACGAATCGATTTCCGAAACAATAACGAATCGATTCGTTAATGGCGGACGCGACCGCGAAATACGCTAAAAAACCTCCAAAAACTTCTGAAGCTTCCCTCTCCCTCTGTTGTTGACTGTTGGTGTGATATTATAATTTTTTTTCACTAATTAAACAAAAAACAACCATAAACCTTGCCCCAGACATGCGGAAATAATAACGAAACGACCTCAAAACAATAACGAAACGAATACAACAACGAAATACAAAGCATTTACAAAACTATTTAAAAATTCGTTTTTTAAAAAAATTGCTCCAGAATGGTTTGTTATCGTTTTGTAATTAAAAAAATTAACGAATTATTAACGAATTACGAATTAACGAAACGAAACTGCCCAGCCCTACTACCGATCCCAAATACTTCTGGACATCAAGTAAACCTACCAGCCAAGGCTTGGAGATATTTCAGCTGGAATTCAGTGGTTCTGTAATGCTGTCCTTGGGAACTTCAGGGCTGTTTTCCCCTCTGGTGCTGTGAGGCTGAGAGGCTGTGAAGCCTTTGGGATCCTTTCCTTATGTTCCTGTTTCCCTGGATGATCCCTGCATGGTCCCCGGATGGTCTTGAGGAATGAAGCTTTTCGTACAGGACAAGCTGTCTGCGTCCTATAGACTACCTTCCTTGTATGTGACTAACTGAAAATGGCTCCCTTCCCTTCTCAAAACCCAAAAGGGGGTAGAACTAAATGATGATGGACAGGTGGCCTGCCCTATAACTGCAAACTTTAACAGGAAGCCACCCTTCTGCAAAATCCCAAGCCTTGGGCAGCAAGCAAACAATACAAAGCAAATAAAGTGGGAGCTTCTGGTACAGCTGTACCAGCACAGTCCTCCAAGTGCTGTGTCCTGGCGGTGGGTGCGTAGGTGGCTGTGGAGCCCTATTCTTGATCTGCATGTTCTCCTGCAGTGAGGGCATCGGTTTTCTGATCAGGATTGGCTTGACGCAGCTTCCTCTTGGCAGGTTTCTCTCTTTTGCTCTCCGTTCGTGCCTCTTCAAATTGTGCAGTACTGCTTCCATGAGAGAAGAGCAAGAACTTAGCAGCATTCTAAAACGATGCTTCATCTGACTATATTTCCCATGCTTGGAACTTTATATCCCCTTTGTTAAGCCATTCTAAGCACTCAGAAATTGGTTTTGCTTTCCTTGAATGCATCTCATCCTTATCTGTCAAAGCCTGGCAGAACGCCAAAAGCCTTGGTCGAGCTGTCTGTTTTGACTAATTTCCAACAGCCTGTCTATATACTCATTCGTTTCTGCAGGTGCCGAGTTGTTTTCAAGCCCAAAATCCTGGGAACTCTCTGGGAGCAATTCAAGGAGTAAACTCTCATCCCTATACCCTGTAGGAACATTCTCATGAGAAACTACACTTTGAACCGACGTCTCTATGTCATTTTCTGCATTGATATCGTTGACCAAACCATTGCCATTTTGACCCTCATTGCCATCATTCCCCACATCCAAAGCACCTTGATCCTGAAACACAATCACAGGCTGAACTCCAACAAATGGTCCCTTCTCTTCAGGAAAGAGAAGGAGGATTCATTGGACAGAAACATCCTTTGGGTTCAGCCAATTGAACCCATTCCCAATCCACTGCCTAGCCCACATTCTCTTAGCCTTTCCTGCCAAACTACAACTCCCAGGACTCCATAACAGTGAGCCATGGTGGTCAACGTGGTGCCAAACTGCATTCATTCTACAGTGTGTAGATTTAGCCTTTGTCACGTGGGATAATGAGGATGTGGACTTCCAACCTCTCCTCCATAAAGTAGCAACTGCGATCTCAATTGCGATGACCAGCCCTGGCTACAGACTCTAATGGGATTATGGGGAGAAGGGGCATGGTTAATCAAAGTGATTAACTTGAGTCTTAAATATTTTTGAGATAATGTGCCAAGTCTGGGAACAGTGTGAAAAGAGGCCGGGGGGGGGGGGGGGGGAGGCAAAACAAGCCGGAAAAGGGCTTTGGGCCAAGGCTTGTTTTCGGGGTCTCGGCTCTGGGTTTTGGCACACGGCCTGATCGCTGGGCTGGGGAGCGGGCAAAGCAGAATATGGCCTTCCTCTAAAATAGGCATGGGCCAACTTGGGCCCTCCCTCCAGGTGTTTTGGACTCCGACTCCCATTTATTTATTTATTTATTTATTTATCATGTTAGGAGAAAACCAAACAGTTGTATTGCATTTTTTAACAAACAAACAAAACACAAAGTTTGCAAGCCTGGTAGTTGATTAAATGTCCTTTGACCAGTATCTGGCCACTGGTGTAGCCGCAAGAAGGTCCTCCATTGTGCATGTGGTGGGGCTCAGGGTGCATTGCAACAGGTGGTCCGTGGTTTGCTCTTCTCCTCACTCGTATGTCGTGGATTCCACGTTGTGGCCCCATTTCTTGAGGTTGGCTCTGCATCTCGTGGTGCCAGAGCGCAATCTGTTCAGCGCTTTCCAAGTCGCCCAGTCTTCTGTGTGCCCAGGAGGGAGTCTCTCATTTGGTATCAGCCATTGATTGAGATGCTGGGTTTGAGCCTGCCACTTTTGGACTCTCGCTTGCTGAGGTGTTCCAGCGAGTGTCTCTGCAGATCTTAGAAAACTATTTCTAGATTTAAGTCATTGACGTGCTGGCTGATACCCAAACAGGGGATGAGCTGGAGATGTCTCTGCCTTGGTCCTTTCACTATTGGCTGCTACTTCCCAGCGGATGTCAGGTGGTACAATTTCTAAGCAGTGTAATTTCTCCAGTGGTGTAGGACTCAGGCACCCCGTGATAATGCGACACATCTCATTAAGAGCCACATCCACTGTTTTAGCATGGTAAGATGTGTTCCACACTGGGCATGCATACTTAGCAGCAGAGTAGCATAGCGCAAGGGCAGATGTCTTCACTGTGTCTGGTTGTGATCCCCAGGTTGTGCCAGTCAGCTTTCATATGATATTGTTTATAGCGCCCACTTTTTGCTTGATAACTCCCATAATTCCTTTCTTTCTTTTGCTTTCTCCTGGAAAGTGGGCAAAGGAGAACTGCGGAACTCCCTGCTGTGGATCAGATCAGCTTAAAGGCAGGGAGTTCTGGATTGTTCATCCTTATTGGTGCTTTGAATGTGATTTTCCTGCTTCTTGGCAGAATAAGGTTGGACTGGATGGCCCACAAGTTCTCTAGGATTCTATGATTCTAAGGAAAAGGGAGCAGGTTACCTTTCTGCTAACCTGGAAACTAGGACTTAGTGAAATGGGTTCAAATGACAGGAAAGGAAGATGAGGAAGAACTTTCTGACTGTCCAAGCTGTTCAACAGTGGAACTCTCTGCCTTAGTGTGTGGTGGAAGTTCCTTCTTTGGAGGCTTTTAAACAGAGGCTGGATGACCACCTATCAGAGGTACTTTGTGCTTTTCCTGCATGACAGGGGGTTGGACTAGATGGCCCAAGTGGTCTCTTCCAACTCTATATGTGGTTATATTGGTTTACATAGCATATCCACCCTCTTCGTTTCAATAAGGTCTGCTATTATCTTGTCTGAGTGTTGTATTAAATGGGATGGATAGTTGGATGGCTCATGGGGCACCTTTTTGCTTCTTCGCTGCCTCAGTCGGAAACATGCCTTGGGCTGCACCAAATGTCCCTTCCAAGATTTCCTCTTGCTCCACCTCTTTTGAGGAATCCAGGAACAGCGCACAGACTTCTTGGCAGCTAATAGAGGCGAGGGGAGGCCTGGAGTGCTAATTGACCAATTACCTGGGAAAGAGGCTTCGGCCACAGGTCATGAGACCAGAGCTGATTTTTGCCCAAAACGCACTGTTGCGCAACATGCCCAAGACATCAAACCGGATTTTCCATCTTTTGCTAGGAATGCGATCCAACCGCATCTACACTGTAGAATTAACACAGTTTGGAACCACAGTTATGGATCTCTGGGCCTTGAGGCGAATGCTGGGAGTTGTAGTTCCCCAAAGGGACAACCATATAGAGCTCAGTCTCAGCCTGCTTCTCTCAAAACCTCTGTCCCCATGCCAGGAATGCCCCTTTTCCAGTTGCCGCCTGCTGTGCCACTCCTAAGCCTTTCGGCACAACTAATGAGCCTCCAGGCTGTGGCATGGGCCCCTCTGTGCTAATTGGGGGCTTGTTGTCTGCAATGCTCCCCATAAGGTCAATGGGGGGGGGCAGCATGACGCTATCCATGCCCCTTGCCCCACGCAGCTGCTCGCTTGCTTGCTTTACAGGGGGCCCTGGCAAGGGAGGGAGGTCAACCCCACAGGGGGGCATTCCTTCTGGAGAGGGGCAGATGCGGGGCACTAGGCGTCCAGCCAACCGGTCATCCCTTGAGCCCCTGATGGGCAGCCTTGTGCCAATGCCATCTCTCCGCTTGGCTGCCCCCAAGTTTGCAAGAACTTTCGATGGTCAGAGCTGGTGGGCTTTGGAGTCGTCTTCCTTCTCTGGAAGCTTTTAAGCAGAGGCTGGGTGGCCATCTGTTAGGAGGGCTTGGGTGGTGCCCTCCACCCTGGCTGAAAGGGGTTGGACTGGATGGCCTTTGGGGGTCTCTTCCAGCTCTAATCTATATAAATAAAAATGTAATGTTTGTTTGTGGGGTTAACAGAACTCAAAAACCAAATTTGGACACAAAATTGGACACAAAATTGGACACAAATTTGGACAGAAAATTGGACACAAATTTGGACACAAAATTGACACCAAATTTGGACACAAGACGCCTATCAGGCCAATGAGTGATCACTCATAAAAACACTGAAAAACACAACAGAAGGGACTTAAAAAGCCAAAAAAAAGCTAAAAGACGCTATAGCGCATTTGCAAAATCATATATATATGAGCAAACACACATATATACACATAGGTATAGGTTAAAGGTTAGGAAAGGTCGTGTCCGACTCTGGGAGTTGGTGCTCATTTCCATATGTGTATATGCACATATACACAAATATAAACACACACCTATACACACACAAAACACACATACACAGACTGGGCTGTAGTAATGCGTGGCAGGGGACGGCTAGTGGAATATAAATTACTTTTTAGTCCAATGAAGTCTCCTTCTCTGGAGGTTTTTGAGCAGAGGTTGGATGGCCATCTGTTAGGAGGTCTTGAATGGTTCCTTCCAACTCTAGTGTAATATAGATGAGTTGTTATAGATGACTGCCCTTCCAGCTTGTCGGAAAAGGGTTGGACTAGATGGCCTTTGGAGATCTCTTCTAACACTAATTATTGATTACTTAGTAATCTAGTGGAGTCTCCTTCTCTGGAGGCTTTCAAGCTAAGGCTGGTTGGCCACCTGTTAGGAGGGCTTGGATGGCACCTTCCATCCTTGCAGAATTGGGTTGGACTAGATGGTCTTTGGGGTCCCTTCCAACTAATTGTATATAGATTACTTTTTAGTCCAGTGGAGTCTCCTTCTCTGGAAGCTTTCAAGCAAAGGTTGGGTTGCCATCTGTTGAGAGGGCTTGGATTGTGTCTTCATAGAATGGAGTTGGACTAGATGGCTTTTAGGGATCCCTTCCAACTCTATTGACATATAGTTGACTTAGTAATCTGGTGGAGTCTTCTTCTCTGGAGGCTTTCAAGCAAAGCCTGGATAGCAATCTGTTGAAAGGGCTTGGATTGTGTATTCCATCCTTGTACAATACGTTTGGATTAGATAGTCCAAACTGTCAGGAAGTGATCTGTAGGGAGGGCTTGTATTGTGTCTTCCATCCTCACAAAATAGGGTTGGACTAGATGGTCTTTGAGGTCCCTTTGAGCTAATGGAATATTACTTTTTAGTCCAGTGGAGTCTCCTTTTCTGGAGGCTTTTAAGCAAAGGATGGATGACCATCTGTCAGGAGGGCTTGGATGGTGCCTTCCATCCTTGCAGAATAGGCTTGGACTAGATGGCTTTTGGATGTCTCTTCCAACTCTAATGGAATATAGATGACTTGGTAATCTGGTGGTATCTCCTTCCCTGGGGGTTTTCAAGCAAAGGTTGAATGACCATCTGTCAGGAGGGCTTGGATGGTCCCTTCCATCTTTGCAGAATAGGTTTGGACTAGATGGCTTTTGAGTATCCCTTCCAACTGTAATGGAATGTAGATGATTTTGGTAATCTGGCGGAATTACCTTTTGTGGAGGTGAGACAGATTACTTTTTAGTCCAGTTGAGTCCCCTTCTCTGGATGTTTTAAATCAGAGGCTGGATGACCATCTGTCAGGAGGGCTTGGATGGTGCCTTCCATCCTTGCAGAATAGGTTTGGACTAGATGGCTTTTGGGTATCCCTTCCAACTCTAATGGAACGTAAATGACTTGGTAATCTGCCTCCCATCCTTGCAGAATGGGCTTAAGCTAGATAGACTTTGAGGTCCATTCCAACCAATAGATAACTTTCTGGTCCAGTGGAGTCTCCTTCTCTGGAGGCTTTCAAGCAAAGTCTGGATGGCCATCTGTTAGGAGAGCCTTGATTGTGTCCTCTTGCATGGCGGAAGAGGGCTGAACTGGATGGCCTTTGAGTATATAGAATGGAATATCGATTACTTGGTAACATAGTGGAATCTCCTTCTCTAGAGGCTTTCAAGCAAAGGCTGGATGGCCATCTGCCGGGAGGGCTTGGATTGTGTCTTCTTGCATGGTGGAAGGGGGTAGAACTGGATGGCTTTTGAGTATATAGAATGGAATATCGATTCCTTGGTAACATAGTGGAATCTCCTTCTCTGGAGGCTTTCAAGCAAAGGCTGGATGGCCGTCTGTCGGGAGGGCTTGGGTTATGTCTTCTTGCATGATGGAAGGGGGTTGAACTGGATGGCTTTTGAGTATATAGAATGGAATATCGATTACTTGGTAACATGGTGGAATCTCCTTCTCTGGAGGCTTTCAAGCAAAGGCTGGATGGCCGTCTGTCGGGAGAGCTTGGGTTGTATCTTCCATTCTTGCAGAAGGAGGTTGGACTAGATCGCCTTTGGGGTCCCTAACAAATAATGGAATATAGATTATATTTTAGTGCATTAGAATCTCCTTCTCTGGAGGTGCTTAAGCAGAGACTGGATGGCCATCTGTCATGAGGGCTTGGATTGTGTCTCTCATCCTCACAGAATGGGTTTGGACTAGATAGCCTTTGGAGTACCTATCAGCTACTGGAATATAGATTACATTTTAGTCCATTGGAGTCTATTTCTCTGGAGGTTTTGATCTGGTTGTGTCTTCCTGTCTGGCAGGAGGGGGTTGGACTGGATGACCCTTGGGGATCCCTTCCAACTCTAGCATTGTGGGTGGAAGACAGAGCCACCAAAGGCATCCCCTTCCATTTTGGATGGGAGCCACAGAGCTCCCTTTTTCCTCCTCCTAATTAATTAGCACAAAGCCCCCAGACACAACATGCTAATTGCATTTGCATAACGAACCCTGCCCCATTTCTTTGGTTTTCTGCATAATCATTTACTTGAGCACAGTGCTGCTAGTGATCAAATGGGCACAGCTTGACCACCATCGAATCATGCGTTGGAAGAGACCCCAAGAGGTCATCTAGTTCAACCCCATTGTGCCAGGCAGGAGTGCAAGCATTCCTGAAAGATGACCATCTAGCCTCCGTTGAAAGGACTCCAAAGAAGGAGGCTCTATCAAACTCTAAGGCACTTTGTAGTCCATTTGGGAAACCCAAAGGCCACCTAGACCAGCATTTCTCAACCTGGGGGACCCTGTGGGGTTCGCGAGGGGGTGTCAGAGGGGTCGCCAAAGACCTTCAGGAAACATGGTATTTTCTGTATTGTCGAAGGCTTTCATGGCTGGAATCACTCAGTTCTTGTGGGTTTTTTCGGACCTCACCTCTGGGGAAGCTTGCCATAGATGCAGGCGAAACGTCAGGAGAAATGCTTCTAGAACATGGCCATATAGCCCGAAAAAACTCACAAGAACTGGATGGTATTTTCTATTGGTCATGGGAGTTCATTGTGGGAAGTTTGACCCAATTCTATTGTTGTTGGGGTTCAGAATGCTCTTTGATTGTAGGTGAACTATACATTCCAGTAACTACAATTCCCAAATGTCAAGGTCTATTTCCCCAAACTCCACCAGTGTTTACATTTGGCCATATTGAGTATTCGTGCCAAGTTTGGTCCAGAGCCATCATTGTTTGAGTCCACAGTGCTCTTTGGATGTAGGTGAACTACAACTCCCAAACTCAAGGTCAATGCCCAACAAACCCATCCAGTATTTTCTGTTGGTCATGGGAGTTTAGTGTGCCAAGTCTGGTTTGATTCCATCACTGGTGGAGTTCAGAATGCTTTTTGATTGTAGGTGAACCCCAGCAACTACAACTCCCAAGTGTCAAGGTCTATGTTCTCCAAACTCCACCAGTGTTTACATTTGGCCATATTGAGTATTTGTGCCAAGTTTGGTCCAGAGCCATCATTGTTTGAGTCCACAGTGCTCTTTGGATGTAGGTGAACTACAACTCCCAAACTCAAGGTCAATGCCCAACAAACCCATCCAGTATTTTCTGTTGGTCATGGGAGTTTAGTGTGCCAAGTCTGGTTTGATTCCATCACTGGTGGAGTTCAGAATGCTTTTTGATTGTAGGTGAACCCCAGCAACTACAACTCCCAAGTGTCAAGGTCTGTGTTCTCCAAACTCCACCAGTGTTCACATTTGGGCATATTGAGTATTTGTGCCAAGTTTGGTCCAGAGCCATCATTGTTTGAGTCCACAGTGCTCTTTGGATGTAGGTGAACTACAACTCCCAAACTCAAGGTCAATGCCCAACAAACCCATCCAGTATTTTCTGTTGGTCATGGGAGTTTAGTGTGCCAAGTCTGGTTTGATTCCATCACTGGTGGAGTTCAGAATGCTTTTTGATTGTAGGTGAACCCCAGCAACTACAACTCCCAAGTGTCAAGGTCTGTGTTCTCCAAACTCCACCAGTGTTCACATTTGGGCATATTGAGTATTTGTGCCAAGTTTGGTCCAGAGCCATCATTGTTTGAGTTCACAGTGCTCTTTGGATGTAGGTGAACTACAACTCCCAAACTCAAGGTCAATGCCCAACAAACCCATCCAGTATTTTCTGTTGGTCATGGGAGTTTAGTGCGCCAAGTCTGGTTTGATTCCATCACTGGTGGAGTTCAGAATGCTTTTTGATTGTAGGTGAACCCCAGCAACTACAACTCCCAAGTGTCAAGGTCTATGTTCTCCAAACTCCACCAGTGTTCACATTTGGGCATATTGAGTATTCGTGCCAGGTTTGGTCCAGATCCATCATTGTTTGAGTTCACAGTGCTCTCTGGAGTTAGGTGAACTACAACTCCCAAACTCAAGGTCAATACCCAACAATGCCTTCCAGTATTTTCTGTTGGTCATGGAAGTTCGGTGTGCCAAGTTTGGCTCGATTCCATCACTGGTGGAGTTCAGAATGCTCTTTGATTGTAGGTGAACTATAAATCCCAGCAACTACAACTCCCAAGTGTCAAGGTCTATTTTCTCCAAACTCCACCAGTGTTCACATTTGAGTATTTGTGCCAAGTTTGGTCCAGATCCATCATATTCCGCCTTTTCTTCCGTATCCTTTTCCTCCCAACCCACAGAGCCAGAACCGCTGCCTCTGCCCTACGCCTTCCCTGCGGAGCGGTATGCAGACCCGCCTGGAGAGCATCTCCTGGAGCTGGACTCTCCTCCGCTGCACTTTGAGCCGATGGCCCTGACCGACATCCGCCACTATCAACGCGAAGCCAGCGAGTCGGACTTCCCGCCCTTTGGGTCAGCCCTGCGGCCCGATCCGGCCGGCCCAGAAGAGCGTATCCGGAGGCTGGAGGAGCTGGTGGACGGGCTGGGGACCATGCTGGACATGGTCAAGGAGCAGGTGAGGCCTTCCAGAGACAGGTTGCACCCACTCAGCCAAACCTAGAATCGGAATGGGGGGAATCTATTGGTGAAATGACCCTGGAGATCATCTAGTCTGACCTTAGGTGTCTATATCTTTGTGTACTGTATGTACGCATTGGATTTTTGCCATTAGTATGTTGTAAACCACCTTGAGCCTCCCCAGGGGTGAGAAAGGCTGGAAATAAATATAGCGAATCAATCAATCAATCAATCAATTAATCCAATGACCAATGGGAAAAACCAAGGCACAAAAGAACAAAGGGGTGGTGATTTGTATGTATGTGTATGTATATGTGTATATATGTAATGGGGTGGTGAATGTATATATGTATGTGTGTGTGTATATATATATGTATATGTATATGTATGTATATGTGTATATGCGCATATGTAGATGTGTATGTATATATGTGTGTGAATATGTGTATGTATATGTGTATACATTTATGTATATATGTGTATGTATATATGTGTGTGAATATGTGTCTGTATATGTGTATGTGTATATATGTGCATGTATATATGTATGTGTGTATGCATGAATATGTATATGTATATGTATGTATGCCTGACTATATGCATTTATGTGTGTATGTGTATATATGTGTGTGAATATGTGTATGTATATGTGTTTATGTTTATGTATATATGTGTATTTATATATGTATGTGTTTATATATGTATATGTGTATATGTGTGCATATGTAAATGTGTATGTATATATGTGTGCGAATATGTGTATGTATATGCGTATATGTTTATGTATATATATGAGCATGTATATATGTATGTGTGTATGCCTATATGCATTTATGTGTGTATGTGTATATATGTATGTGAATATGTGTATGTATATGTGTATATGTTTATGTATATATGTGTATATAAGTGCATATGTAGATGCGTATGTATATATATGTGTGAATATGTGAATGTATATGTATATATGTTATGTATATATGTGTATGTGTATGTGTATATGTGTATGTATATATGTATGCGTATATATGCATGCATGTGTGTATGTGTATATATGTGTATGTTTATGTAGATGTGTGTATGCATATATGTATGTATATATATGTATGTGTGTATACACATATGTGTATGTGTATGGAACAATATAAAATGAAAGATCAACTTAAAATGGTTGTGGCACAAATGCAGTTTGGCCTTCTTGAACTGCCCTGGCTCAATGCTATGAAATCCTGGGAGTTATAGTTTGTGAAGCATCAGTAGAGAAGGCTACAGAATTTGTCAAATAACAACTCCCAGGATTCCATAGTAATAAGCCATGGCAGCTAAGTGAAAGAACCCCTGTGTCTCTTCATCTCCGCAGAATTCAGACCTGCTGGTCCGTGTAAAGTCCCTGGAGGAGTGCGAGTGCCGGCCCTTGTCATGCGTGTGGGAAGGACGGCGTTATGAAGATGGGGCTTCCTGGGAGAAGGATGCGTGCGCCACTTGTGCCTGCATCCGAGGCAAGACGGAGTGTACCTTGCGCCATGACCGACCACATTGCCTGGGTGAGCATTAGGGGTGTGCAATTTTTTCGTTAGTCTTCACAAGTCAGATCAAATTCGTTAAGTTGGTACTTAGGAGGCATTATCCAGAAGGTAAGAGCTTCTACACCAGCATTCCTACTGCCTGCCTTCTGGACTTCTTGAGGCTAAACATTTCCAGCTCTTGAAGCCGCTCCTCATAGGACTTGTTCTCCAGACCCTTGATCCTTTGAATCACCCTCCTCTGGACACTTTCCAGCTTGTCAAGGTCTCCCTTCAATTGCGGTGCCCATAACTAGACACACTGTGATTCCAGGTGTGGTCTGACCAAGGCAGAATAGAGGTAGAGCATGACCTCCCCGGATCTAGATCAGGCATCTGCCCTGAGTCCCTTTGGGGAGATAGAGCGGAATATAAATTAAGTTTTATTATATCCTCAAACTGCGGCCCTCCAGCTGTTTCGGCCTCCAACTCCCAGAAACCCTAACGAGCTTGTTCAATTGTCAGGAATTCTGAGAGTTGAAGGCGCAAACAGCTGGAGGGCCGCAGTTTGAGAATACCTGATTTTATTTATTTATTTATTTATCGTGTCATCCGCAACCAGAACATTGTTTTACCTTTCTAACAGAACAAAATAAACAACCAGATTTTAAAAACCCACAAATTTTGCAAACTTGGTGGTTGATTAAATGTCCTTTGACCAGTATCTGGCCCCTTGGAGTGCCTCTGGTGTTGCCGCAAGAAGGTCCTCCCTTGTGCACGTGACAGGGCTTGGGCTGCACTGCAGCAGGTAGTCAGTGGTTTGCTCTTCTCCACACTCGCATGTCGAGGATTCCACTTTGTGGCCCCATTTCTTGAGGTTAGTTCTGCATCTTGTGGTGCCAGAGCGCAGTCTGTTCAGCGCCTTCCAAGTTGCCCAGTCTTCTGTGTGCCCAGGGGGGAGTCTTTCATTTGGTATCACCCATGGATTGAGGTGCTGGGTTTGAGCCTACCACTTTTGGACTCTCACTTGCTGAGGTGTTCCAGCGGTGTCTCTGTAGATCTAAGAAAACTATTTCTTAATTTAAGTCGTTGACGTGCTGGCTGATACCCAAACAGGGGATGAGCTGGAGATGTCTCTGCCTTGGTCCTTTCACTATTGGCTTCTACTTCCCGGCAGATGTCAGGTGGTGCAATACTGGCTAAGCAGTGTAATTTCTCCAGTGGTCTGGGGCGCAGACACCCCGTGATAATGCGGCATGTCTCATTCAGAGCCACATCCACTGTTTTAGTGTGGTGAGATGTGTTCCACACTGGGCATGCATACTCAGCAGCAGAGTAGCATAGTGCAAGGGCAGATGTCTTCACTGTGTCTGGTTGTGATCCCCAGGTTGCGCCAGTCAGCTTTCGTATGATATTGTTTCTAGCACCCACTTTTTGCTTGATGTTCAGGCAATGCTTCTTGTAGGTCAGAGCACGGTCCAGAGTGACTCCCAGGTATTTGGGTGTGCTGCAATGCTCCAGTGGGATTCCTTCCCAGGTGATCTTCAGAGCTCAGGATGCTTGTCTGTTCTTAAGGTGAAAGGCACATGTCTGTGTTTTAGATGGGTTGGGGATCAGCTGGTTTTCCCTGTAATAGGCAGTAAGAGCACCTAGAACTTCGGAGAGCTTCTGTTCAACCATCTCAAAGGACCCTGCTTGAGCGGTGATGGCACAATCATCAGCATAGATGAAACTCTCTATATTTTGACAGTGGCTGGTCATTTGAGTAGATGTTGAACATGGATGGAGCAAGCACGCTCCACTGAGGCAGGAGGATACCTGATCTAGACACTAGACTCCTATTGATGCAGGCCAAAATTGCACTGCCCTTTTTTGCTGCTGCATGACATTATTGGCTCATGTTTAACTTGTTGTCCACGAAAACTACAAGATCTTTTTCACACATACTGCTGTTGAGCCAGGCATCATCTCCCTGGTGTAGAAGTGCACTCATGCAACAGTGTAGTTTCATTTTTGGTGGGTGGTGAATTGGTGATCCCAGCTGAAGTTTCAGTCTGGACAGTCACTTGCATCCATTTAGATGTGCGTGAAGTTTTTTTTTTTTTGGGGGGGGGGGGGAGAAGAAATACGAGGGTTGAATGAAAAGTAATGCCTCCACCTTCGTAACTCCTCAACAGATGGCAGTACTGGTATTTGGCAGGTACTGGCTTGTTCAGTAGACTCTCCTCTACAGTTCCATTTTGGCAGGAAGCCTTAGCATTAAACGGTTGTGTTGTTAAAGTGCGAAGTACAAGGGTTGAATGAAAAGTAATGCCTCCACCTTTGTAACTCAACAGATGGCAGTACTGGTATGCGACAGATACTGGCTTGTTAGGTAGACTCTCCTCTACAGTTCCATTTTGGTGGGAAACCTTAGCTTTGAATGGTTGTGTTGTTAAAGTGTGAAGTATGGAACCCTGCGCAAACGGTGGGTCAATGCAACTTAAGCAACGTGCAGTCATTGAATCCTTGACAGCAGAAGGTGTCACCCCAAAGGAGAGTAATCAGAGAATACTGTTTGTGGTGATTGTGTTGATGTGAGTACTGTGCATCGCTGGGCGAGTAAGTTTAAAGATGTTGGTGGGAACATCTGACGCGTGACAAACAAAGAGTTGGACGTCCTGTGACAGCAACCACCGAGTTTGACAAGCAAAAGGTTGACAGATTGATTCAGGATGATCGTCGTATCACTCAGAGAGAAATTTCAGGCATAATCTGCATTTCACAAGAACTTGTAGGTCACATTATTGCTTTGTTTGGCTATCGGAAGATCTCTGCACAGTGGGTACCCAGGATGCTGACTCCTGAAATGAAAGCGCACAGACTTGAAACTTCAGAGACTGGATCTCACCACCGTACGACATCCTCCGTACAGTCCAGATTTAGCACCATCTGACTTCCATGTGTTCCTGATAATGAAAGAAGACCTGCGGGGACATCATGATGCTTCTGATGAAGACGTTGAGAGAACTGTGAGAGGCCAGTAGCGGAAACAGAGTATCGACTTCTTCCGTGACGGCTTCAGAAAACTTGTTCATCGTTGGCAGAAATGTATCCAAATTGTCTGGTGATTATGTGGAAAATGGAATAGTGGGTGTTAAAGAGCACATTCTAAGGATTATTTCTCCATTTGATTTATTAAAATATTTCCACCCAAATCCAAGTAACGAAGGTGGAGGCATTACTTTTCATTCAACCCTTGTATTTCTCCTTCCAGCCTCTGATCCCCATAATGTGCCATCCTTTCCACCCTCACTGGGGTTTGGCAGGTAGAAATCCAACAGGTGACCTCTGGCATTGATTTCTTCCCCCTCGATTTGTAGGTTGCGTGGATGGGAGAAAGGAAGGGGAGAGCTGGAGGATGGAGGCGTGCCAGACTTGCTGGTGTAAGGTAGGAAGGGCAATCACAAGTCCCATTGATAATCTCAGTGTGCATCTAGATCAGTGTTTCCTAATGCTTCCTAATGCTGTGACCCCTAATGCCGTGACCCCTTAATACAGTCCCTCATGTTGTGGTGACCCCCCCCCCCCCCCACACACACACACACACAACATACATCCTGCATCCGATATGCAGGATGTATTTCCATTCATTGGACCAAATTTGGCACAAATACCCAATACACCCAATTGTGAATACTGGTGGAGTTGGGGGTGGGGGGGGGGGTTGATTTTGTCATTTGGGAGTTGTAGTTGCTGGGATTTATAGTTCACCTACAATCAAAGATCATTCTGAACTCCACCAGCAATGGAATTGAACCAAACTGGGCACACAGAACTCCCATGATGAACGAAAATACTGGGAGGGTTTGGTGGGCACCTTGAGTTTGGGAGTTGTAGTTCACCTACATCCAGAGAGCACTGTGGACTCAAGCAATGTTGGATCTGGACCCAACTTGGCATTAATACTCAATATGCCCAAATGTGAACACTGATGGAATTTGGGGGAAATAGAGCTTCACATTTGGGATTTGTAGTTGCTAGGATTTATAGTTCACCTACAATCACAGATAGACTTCTGACAATGTGTGTCTGTGATGAGTCCAGACTTTCCTTTCTGTGTCCCTTCTAGGCTGGTACGGTTCAATGCCAGGCCACCAAATGCCCTGAGCTTTCATGTCGGGAGCGCTACACGCCACCGGGGGAATGCTGTCCCATTTGCCGTCCAGGTAAGAGCAGAAACACAGAATTGTAGAACCCTAGAGACCCCCAAGGGCCATCCAATCTGACCCCATTGTGCCAGGCAGGAAGGCACAATCCAAGCCCTCCAGACAGATGGCTATCCAACCTCTGCTTAAATACATCCAGCAAGGAAACTCTATCAGACTCTGAGGCAAGATACCTCAATGTTGAACACAGTGAAATTCAACAGTTACAAGCTGGGTAGATGCGGGGAATGCCATGGATGGAGCATACCTGGATTTCAGGAAGGCCTTCTTTGACAAGGTCCCCCATGACCTTCTGGCAAGGAAACTAGTCCAATGTGGGCTAGGCAAAACTATGGTGAGGTGGATCTGTAATTGGTTAAATGGGCGAACCCAGAGGGTGCTCACTAATGCTTCCTCTTCATCTTGGAAAGAAGTGACAAGTGGAGTGCCGCAGGGTTCCGTCCTGGGCCCGGTCCTGTTCAACATCTTTATTAATGACTTAGATGAAGGGCTAGAAGGCAGACGACACTAAATTGGGAGGGAGAGCCAATACTCCAGAGGACAGAAGCAGGATTCAAAACGATCTTGACAGATTAGAGAGATGAATGGTCAAAACTAACAAAATGAAGTTCAACAGGGACAAATTCAAGATACTCCACTTAGGCAGAAAAAACAAAATGCAAAGATATAGAATAGGGGACAATGCCTGGCTCGAGAGCAGGACATGTGGAAAAGATCTTGGAGTCCTCGTGGACAGGAAGTTAAACATGAGGCAGGAATGTGATGCGGCAGGGGGAAAATCCAAGCCTGCATCAATAGGAGCCTAGTGTCTAGATCTAGGGAAGTCATGCTCCTCATGCTCTACTCTGCCTTGGTCAGACTACACCTGGAATACTGTGTCCAATTCTGGGCACCACAATTCAAGAGAGATGTTGACAAGCTGGGGTGTGTCCAGAGGAGGGCGACTCAAATGATCAAGGGTCTGGAGAACAAGCCCTATGAGGAGCGGCTTAAGGAGCTGGACATGTTTAGCCTGAAGAAGTGAAGGATGAGAGGAGATATGATAGCCATGTATAAATATGTGAGAGGAAGCCACAGAGAAGAGGAGGGAGCAAGCTTCCTTTCTGCTTCCTTGGAGACTAGGACGCAATGGAACAATGGCTTCAAACTACAAGAGAGGAGATTCCATCTGAACATGAGGAAGAACTTCCTGAATGTGAGAGCCATTCAGCAGTGGAACTCTCTGCCCTGGATTGTGGTGGAGGCTCCTTTGGAAGCTTTGAAACAGAGGCTGGATGGCTATCTGTCAGGGGTGATTTGAATGCAATTTTCCTGCTTCTTGGCAGAATGGGGTGGACTGGATGGCCCACCAAGTCTCTCCCAACTCTTCTATGATTCTGTCTTGGGAGTTGTAGTTTCATGCAGCACCAGCACTCTTGGCAGAAAATAACCTCTTGTAAGGCTGCAACTCCTAGGATAGCACTGCATTGAGCCATGGCAGTTAAAGTGGGGTCAAACTGCATTAGTTCTGCAATGTAGATTATTCTGGGAAGCTTCCAGGATGCTGAGGATGTCCCTTAACCTCCGTTTTATGCAGGTTGTGAGTACGAAGGACAGAGGTACCAAGAAGGGGATGTCTTTGTGGCCAAATCGAACCCCTGCATGAATTGCTCCTGCCTGGTGAGTGGCAAACATCTCAGGAAGCATTGGAGATATACATTGGTGATCCCCATTCCCTGGATCTACATCAAATCCCCTGTATGCGCTCAGCCAGGGGATTCGAAGCAGATCCAGGGAATTGAGAGCTGAACATATGCATCCTGCAAGTCTATTTGTGTGCATTCAGATGAACTATAACACACTGTCAGATCCTGGCTCCTTTCTTTTTAAGAAAAGCAAGTTTCCTGTGCTTAAGGAGGCCAATTTCCACAGGACAGCAGGAAGAAAGCTCTTATCTCCAATCTGCAACTGATCAGAGATAAGTTTTGTGGTCAAGTACCAAGATTTTGACAGAAATAATGACCTCGATGGGAATTGGAAAACACCAGTGAACCAAATGAGCAATTTTTATGCATTATATTTGGCCAGTAGTAGCCAAAAAGTAAGAAGATGGTGCCAATTATCTTCCCAGTGATGCATAATGTTTCCAGATTTGGAGACTGTCACATATCGTAACTACTGAGACGTCCCTGTTCATCCCAGCTATTGCTGATTATAGTGTCAATTATCACACCGTTGTCACGTTGCCAGGGCTCTGCCAATATTTAGGCAGAGATGAACCAAACTCCCAGTTTGTGTTAAACAATTTAATCAAAACAGCACTTACTTTCTGGCTGTTTTAATAGTCCAAAACATAAAGATTACACTCAGCCACAGAATATAAAACAAAAACAGCAAACACTGTTGCAGGTTCAAGATAACTCCGTAGTCAAAAGGTCCAGTCCAGTGGTTAAACGCCGAGAGTTCAATAAACAAAGTCCAGGGATCAAGAGTCTACCGTAGTCAAAAGCCAGTCCAAAGATTCAAGGTTCCAAGATTCCAAAGGTTCAGGAGACAGGTCAGGACACCAAAAATCCATGAACCTGGGGGAAAACCAGCAGCATCTACCACCAAGATACAAATAGTTTTCTCCCAAAGATCAGTCCCAAGGCTAGCTCCTTATATCCACAAACACCCAGCTGCAACCCATCTCTTGCATACCTCCACCCTTAATTGCTTTCACCTATGAACTCTTACTTACAGATTACTCAACCCTTTAGAACTAAGACTTAAATTAACCCTTCCATCACCAACTGTTAGGCCTACCACCATCAACTGCAGAACATTATACATGACAACCTTCTACTAGTGAATTGCATATGTTAATTCTTCTCTGAGTGACAATTCCTCTGATCATGTTAAAAGTGCCATTTTGGTTCCAATAACTATCTCACTAAACACCTGACAGAGAAGAGCTGGTGGCCCAAAGTATGTGGGATGAACTAGGAATGGGGCGAAAGTGTTGTTTAGGTGTTACTGCTCTAGTAGGTAAGGACGAACAAATTTGACAGAGAAGGAAAGCATCTGACCCAACTTCTTCTATTTTCTCCTCCTCCAGAGGAGCCTGGTCCGATGCCACCCCATCCAGTGCCCCCCGATCCGATGCTCCAAGGCCATCCCGCAACCGGGACACTGCTGTCCTGTCTGTCCAGGTAAGTGGCACCTGGTTTATAATAAAGCCTGCTCCGTTTGCTCATTGTTTACAAATTCTTGGCTGTGTCAGAATCTCTTTATTATTAAAGTCCCAAATAATCCTTGGGAACGGGAGACGAACCCAGAGGGTGATTCTCCCCAATGCTTCCTCTTCATCTTGGAAAGAAGTGACGAGTGGAGTGCCACAAGCAGGGTTCTGTCCTGGGCCCAGTCCTGTTCAACATCTTTCTTAATGACTTAGATGAAGGGTTAGAAGGCAGGATCATCAAGTTTGCAGACAACACCAAATTGGGAGGGAGAGCCAAGACACCAGAGGACAAGAGCAGGATTCAAAACGATCTTGACAGATTGGAGAGATGATGGGCCAAAACTAACAAAATGAAGTTCAACAGGGACAAATGCAAGATACTCCACTTTGGCAGGAAAAACGAAATGCAAAGATACAGAATGGGGGACGATGAGGCCTGGCTCGAGAGAGGTACGTGTGAAAAAGATCTTGGAGTCCTCGTGGACAAACATGAGCCAGAAATGTGATGTGGCGGCAAAAAAAAGCCAACGGGATTTTGGCCTGCATCAAGAGGAGTCTAGTGTCTAGATCTACGGAAGTCATGCTCCCCATGCTCCATTCCGCTTTGGTTAGACCACACCTGGAATATTGCGTCCAATTCTGGGCACCACAATTCAAGAGAGATATTGACTCTAAGCTGGAATGTGTCCAGAGGAGGGCGACTAAAATGATCAAGGGTCTGGAGAACATAGAATCATAGAATCATAAAATCAAAGAGTTGGAAGAGACCTCCTGGGCCATCCAGTCCAACCCCATTCAGCCAAGAAGCAGGAATATTGCATTCAAATCACCCCTGACAGATGGCCACCCAGCCTCTGCTTAAAAGCTTCCAAAGAAGGAGCCTCCACCACACTCCGGGGCAGAGAGTTCCACTGCTGAACGGCTCTCACAGTCAGGAAGTTCTTCCTCATGTTCAGATGGAATCTCCTCTCTTGTAGTTTGAAGCCATTGTTCCACGTCCTAGTCTCCAAGGAAGCAGAAAACAAGCTTGCTCCCTCCTCCTCCCTGTGGCTTCCTCTCACATATTTATACATGGCTATCATGTCTCCTCTCAGCCTTCTCTTCTTCAGGCTAAACATGCCCAGCTCCTTAAGCCGCTCCTCATAGGGCTTGTTCTCCAGACCCTTGATCATTTGAGTCACCTTCCTCTGGACACATTCCAGCTTGTCCTATGAGGAGCGGCTTAAGGAGCTGGGCATGTTTAGCCTGAAGAAGAGAAGGCTGAGAGGAGATATGATAGCCATGTATAAATATGTGAGAGGAAGCCACAGGGAGGAGGGAGCAAGCTTGTTTTCTGCTTCCCTGGAGACTAGGACGCATGGGAACAATGGCTTCAAACTACAAGAGAGGAGATTCCATCTGAACATGAGGAAGAACTTCCTGACTGTGAGAGCCGTTCAGCAGTGGAACTCTCTGCCCTGGAGTGTGGTGGAGGCTCCTTCTTTGGAAGCTTTTAAACAGAGGCTGGATGGCCATCTGTCAGGGGTGATTTGAATGCAATATTCCTGCTTCTTGGCAGAATGGGGTTGGACTGGATGACCCATGAGGTCTCTTCCAACTCTTCTATGATTCGATCCCGGGAGTTGTAGTTTCATGCAGCACCAGCACTCTTGGCTGAAAATGCTTAATCTTCAAACTCTTTGATTCTAGGATTCTATGAAAGTTACTGCAATGCTAGAATTTGGGAAAAAATCATTGAAGGGCAGAGTTCTTATTATATTAACTGTTTTTAATACTTTTGTATGTTTTTAACAATTCTGTGTGCTATTCTACATTAATATTTACCTGTTTGGGGTTTTAAGTTGTATCGTTTGTAATGTCATGAGCCATGAGAGGAAAGTGCGGCATTGTTGTTGTTGTTTGGAAGGATCAGGCATCTGCATTTTGGACCTCCCATCTCTATTCCTCTATTCAGTTCTGCATATGAGAATTTTAACTAATTGCACATGTATTCCCTCTTCTCTGGGGAATCCTGGGAATTGTAGGGCATCCCAACATTTCCCAAGGCAATTAGCCTCCCTCAATGCATGAGTGAGAAGCAGAGATGCTAAATAATTCCATCCAATTACCACTGCACTAATTATAATTGATGTTTTAATGGCTCGTCTGGATCCTTCTGGGATTAATGCCGCCGTTTTGTGCCCTGGCCCCCAAAGCCCATCTGGCCCAATGATGCTTTCCATATAAGTTTTTTCAAGTTAAGTAATGAACTATGCTTTTCAGGGGGGGGGGCTGTGACATTGTTTAGATAGGAAATTTAGCCCCCCAAAATAAAACCCCTGTCTCAGTTTCTGCTTTGATAATCCCAGTTTCTCCAGTCTGTGAGCTGGATGGACGTCCTTTAGAGCTGGGGCTGGAGGTCACTTCCGCCGACGGATGCCAACGCTGTTCCTGCTCTGTGAGTTTTGGGGGTGCAAGCGGTATTTTTTTAATTGTGGGTGGGCTTTGAAATGAATACATTCCCCCAATGGGGTCTCTTCCAACCCTAGGATGCTATGACCTTGCATTGTCTATTTATTGTGAAATTCAGCTCTCTAGATAGATAAGTGGATGGATGAATAGATAGGTGGTTGTTTGTTTGGTTGGTTGGATAGATAGATAGATAGATAGATAGATAGATAGATAGATAGATCGATAGAAAGAATAGATAGGTAGATAGATAGTTAGTTAGATAGATAGATAGATAGATAGATAGATAGATAGCTGTAGACATTATAGATGATGGGTCGACAGATTTTTTTTTCATGTTAGGAGCAACTTGAGAAACTGCAAGTCGCTTCTGGTGTGAGAGAATTGGCCATCTGCAAGGATGTTGCCCAGGGGACGGGCAGATGTTTTACCATCCTGTGGGAAGCTTCTCTCGTGTCCCCGCATGAGAAGCTGGAGCTGACAGACGGGAGCTCAGCTTCCCTTATGTCCCTGCATGAGAAGCTGGAGTGGACAGATGGGAGCTCACCCTGCTCCCCAGATTTGAACCACTGAGCTTTCTGTCAGCAGTCCTCGGCACAAGGGTTTAACCCATTGCACCATTGGGGGCTCCTGGTCAATAGATGTGGGTAGATCGGTGATAGCTGGGTAGGTGGATGAATGGATTGATGGATGGTTAAGTGAATGGATATTATAGGTGGATAGATAGATAGATAGATAGAGACATTATAGATGATAAGTAGATAGATGTGGATAGACAGATGATAGCAGAGAAGGAATGTGAATGGATGGATGGATGGTTAAGTGAATGGATAAATAGATAGGCATATAAGTAGGTAGGTAGGTAGGTAGATAGGTAGATGTGGACATTATAGAGGATAGGTAGATAGATGTGGCTAGACAGATGATAACTGAGTAGGAGTGTGGATGGATGGGTGGATGGGTGGATGGATGGTTAAGTGAATGGATAAATAGATAGGCAAATAGGCAGGCAGGTAGGTAGGTAGGTAAGTAGGTAGATAGATGTGGATATTATAAATGATAGGTAGATAGATGTGGCTAGACAGATGATCGCTGAGTAGGAGGGTGAATGGATGGATGGTTAAGTGAATGGATAAATAAATAGTCAAATAAGTAGGTAGATAGGTAGATAACTGTGGACACTATAGACGATGGGTTGATAGATGTGGGTAGATAGATGATAGCTTGGTAGGTGAATGAATGGATTGATGGATGGTTAAGTGAATAGATATTATAGGTGGATGGATAGATAGATAGATAGATAGCTAGATAGAGGGATAGAGAGATAGAGAGATAGAGAGATAGACAGACAGATAGCTGTAAACATTATAGATGATAAGTAGATAGATGTGGATAGGCAGATATAGCTGAGAAGGAGGGTGAATGGATGGTTAAGTGAATGTATAAATAGATAGGCAAATAGATAGGTAGGTAGGTAAGTAGATAGATCGATAGATAGATGTGGACATTATAGATGATAGGTAGATAGACGTGGCTAGACAGATGATAGCTGAGAAGGAGGGTGAATGGATGGATGGACGGATGGATGGATGGATGGTTAAGTGAATTGATAAATAGATAGGTGGCTTGCTGGATGGATAGATAGATAGTCACAATATTCCTCTGCCAGCAGACATTTAGGTGACATGATGAGAAAGGCGGGTATAATAAGGTAAATAATAAATAATAATGATAAATAGACAGACAGATAGATAGATAGGACGACAGATAGATGAGAGCTGAATAGGTAGATACAGATGGGTGGATACATAACTAGGTGTATGGAGATGATTGCATAGATAGGAAGATAGTTAAGTGAATGAAGAAATATAGATAAGTAGGTGATTGATAGATAAGTCGATATATGATAGCTGGATAGGGAGGTAGATTGCTAGATAGATGGAGAGAGAGAGAGAGAGAGAGGCAGCGAGATGATAGCTAGCCTCAAAGATCACATGTAGGATGTTGGAAAAGTTCCCCTAGGAACTGCAGATCCCAGAATGCTGGCTGTGGGACTTTTCTAAGACTCCACAGGGTATATTTACACTACTGTATTGGTGCAGTTTGACACCACTTTAACTGATGTGGCTCAACGCTATGGAAACATGGAGACTGTTAGGAACTGTGGGAGCTGAAGTCCAAAACACCTGGAGGGAGAGCCAACGTTTGCTTAGTGTAGATGCACCCCTGGAGTACTGAACATATTGCCTTTTAATGGCTCCGCTGCATGATGTTTTGTCTGCTGAACGAAATGACTGACTCTCTCCTTTAGGAAGGGGAGCTGGTGTGCGTTCCAGCGCAGGCGTGCCCCAAGACTTGCAGCCACGGCCTGCCGCCCGCCGGCACTTCTTGCTGCCTGGACTGCTCCCGCTGCCTTTTCCGTGGGCAGGTCATCCCCAGCGGAGGAGAGGTCCCCGGCAACAGCCTTTGCCAACGCTGCCTCTGCAAGGTAGGCGCCTTGGGTGCAAGCCACGTTCTCTCAGCCTCAGGAGGCTTGTAAACACAGGCCAAATGGTCATCTGTTGGAAGGGCTTGAACTGTGTCTTCCTGCCCGGCAGAAGAGGGTTGAAGTAGATGGCCCTTGAATGCCCCTTCCCACTCTATTGGAATATAGACTGCCTTTGACCTGAGGCTGAATGGTCATCTGTCGGGAGGACTTGAATTTTGTCATTCTATGTAGAAGAAGGGAGCTGGACTAGATGGCCATTGGGATCCCTTCCAAATTTTATGATTGATTGATTGATTGACTGATTGACTGATTGATTCATTCATAATAGCTGTTGGACATCAGTTCATTCATGTGTGTGTGTGTGTCTGTATGTGTGTGTGTGTGTGTGTGTGTGTGTGTGTGTGTATATATATATATATATGAGCTGTTGTACATCTATTCATTCATACAACATACATAAGAGCTGTTGCACATCAATTTATTCATACATACATAGGAGCTGCTGGACATCTATTCATTCATGCATGCATACATAGGAGCAGTTGTCCATCTATTCATTCATAATGTATACATAGGAGCTGCTGGACATCAATTCATTCATGCATACATACATAAGAGCTGTTGGACAGCAATTCATTCATACATACATAAGAGCTGTTGCACCTCTATGCATTCATTCATTCATGCAACATACATAAGAGCTGCTGCACATCAATTCATTCATTCATACAACATACGTAAGAGTTGTTGTACATCAATTCATTCATCCATACAACATACATAAAAGCTATTGCACATGAATTCATTCATGCATGCATACATAACAGCTGTTGCACATCAATTCATTCATACAACATACATAAGAGCTGTTTCACATTAATTCATTCATGCATGCATACATAAGAGCTGTTGCACATCAATTCATTCATACAACATACATAAGAGCTGTTTCACATTAATTCATTCATGCATGCATACATAAGAGCTGTTGCACATCAATTCATTCATACAACATACATAAGAGCTGTTTCACATCAATTCATTCATGCATGCATACATAGCCGTCTGTCAGGAGGGCTTAGATGGTGTCTTTTTGCCTGGGAAAAGAAGATCCGACTTGGTGGCCCTTGGGTGCTCCTTCTGTGCTAGGATTCTATTCTTCAGCGTGTGTCATTCTGTGAGAGTTGACTGGCTAAACCTGAACCAGATGGGAAAGTTGATGTTTTCTTCTTCTCTCTTCCTTCCTTCCTTCCTTCCTTCCTTCCTTCCTTCCTTCCTTCCTTCCAGGATGGGAACGTTCTCTGCTCTCCAGTTACTTGCCCAAAGCTGGACTGCGCCATCACAGAGGAAGTGCCCGGACACTGTTGCCACCGATGCCAGGGTGAGAGTGAAGGGCCAACATGGGGCTGGCCCCTTCCAGATAGACCCCATTCCTATTTTAGGGTGCATCTACACCGTGGAACGAATGCACTTTGAATTGCCATGGCAGAAGGCTACACAATCCTGGTAGTTTTCATTTGCAATGGCCTTGAGCCTCCTCTGCCACGGAGTGCAAAGGCAGTTTGTGTTCTATTTTAGAGAAGAGGTGAAACTGAAAAACTTTCATTGCCTGAGACTGTATTTACTTACTTAAGCGATCCCTCGTAGTTCGAGGATGAGGGTCCTGCAAGTGTAAAGTCTTGGCAGTGGGTCCGTAGGTGGCAGTGGAGCCCTATTCTTGATCCGGGTGTTCTCCCGCAGTGAGGGCATCCATCCATGTGGAAGGCAATCCTGATCAGAGTTGGCTTGTGTTGCAACTCAGAGTAGGCTTCAAACCTTGTTCCCAAACACCACCACACAAGAGCTGTAGATTTTGTAGTTTATTAAGGAAGAACAAAGTCAAAACATAGAGTAAGCAATACAAAGTTCCAAAGACAAAGGTTAAATGCAAAAACACAGTTCCCAAGATCCAGGGGCAAAAACATGGAGCATAATCCTTTAAGCAATCAGACGAGAGTCCATGGTAAAACAGTGAAACACAAGACCCAGAAATCCCAAGATTTAGGAAGCCCAAAGCATGCTGCTTATAGCCAAGGTTAATCCAGAGAAGCTTTCATGGAAAAAGCCACGTTGAACTGACAATTTCTCTTTGTCAGCCAGAGGCCTAAATACCTTTTCCCATCATGAAAGCATTGCGATGACCTTTCGCCGACTTGGCTTCTTTCTTGCTAGCTAAGCGAGAACTCCTCCTGACCCTCAAATCTAAGCATTCTTGCCTGTTCATTAATTCACTATCTACAATGGTCTCTTCTTTATCAGTTTGGTCCAGCTGGACCAAATCGCTGTGGGAAGGCTGAGCAGGCAAAGACAACTCCACCTGACCGTTATCTAACTCACTGGCATTCCTTTCCCTTGAGAACTGACTTGTTGTCTCCTCTGCTGCACTGTCTGCAAGAGGCACAGAAACAGGCCCAGAAATCTGGATCCCATCATCCTCTTCTGGCTCACAAGGCTCACAGGGTTCAGTGTCAGACTCAGAATCAAACTGAGCCACAACAGCTTGACACACCTTCCTCTTGATATGTTTCTCCCTTTCGCCCTCCATTTGTGCCTCTTCAAATTCTGCAGCACTGCTGGTCACAGCTGACTTCCGGTTAGAGTGCTCAAGAACCATTGTTTCCCAGTTCTCAGTGTCTATGCCAGTTTTTGAGGTTGGCTTTGAGCCCATCTTTCAATCTCTTTTCCTGTCCACCATCATTCCGTTTTTCAGTCTTGAGTTTGGAGTAGAGTAACTGCTTTGGGAGATTGTGATCTTTGGGCATTCGGACAATGTGGCCAGTCCAGCAGAGTTGATGTTGGAGGAGCATCACTTTCAGTGCTGGTGGTATTTGCTTCTTCCAGCATGCTGACATTTGTCTGCCTGTCTTCTTCCCAAAAGATTTGCAGGATTTTTCAGAGGCAGCGCTGATGGAATCGTTTGAGGAGTTGAGTGTGATGTCTGTAGACAGTCCATGTTTCGCATGCATATAACAGGCTTGGGACATTGACACTGAAATTCCACACCTCCTGAGCTCTGCGAGTGCAGCATTTTTCGGAATGAAGCAGAGAATGTTTGAGGACTGGGACATCCGTAGGGAGACCAAGGTGCTTGTTTACAAAGCCATCATCCTCCCAACCCTGCTATACGCCTGCGAGACATGGACAGTCTATAGACGTCACATGCAACTCCGAGAATGATTCCATCAGCGTTGCCTCCGGGAAATCCCGCAAATCTCTTGGGAAGACAGGCGGACAAATGTTAGTGTGCTCAAAGAAGCAAAGACCTCCAGCACTGAAGTGATGGTCCTCTGCCATCAACTCCACTGAACTGGCCATGTTGTCCAGATGCCCGACCACCGTCTCCCAAAGCAGTTGCTCTGCTCCGAACTCAAGAATGGAAAATGGAATTTTGGAGGACAGGAAAAGAGATTTAAAGATGGGCTCAAAGCCAACCTTAAAAACTCTGGCATAGACACTGAGAACTGGGAAGCCCTGGCCCTTGAGCGCTCCAGCTGGAGGTCGGCTGTGACCAGCAGTGCTGCAGAATTTGAAGAGGCACGAATGGAGGGCGAAAGAGAGAAATGTGTCAAGAGGAAGGCGCATCAAGCCAATCCCAACCAGGACCACCTTCCACCTGGAAACCAATGCCCTCACTGTGGGAGAAGATGCGGGTCAAGAATAGGGCTCCACAGTCACCTACAGACCCACCGCCAGGATACTACACTTGGAGGACCATCATCCTCAGAGGGATCACCTAAGTAAGTAACAGGCTTGGGAGGACAATGGCTTTATAAACAAGATGCTTGGTCTTCCTATGGATGTCCTGATCTTCGAACACTCTCTGCTTCATTCAGAACCATGCTGCACTCGCAGAGCTCAAGCGATGTTGTATTTCAGTGTCAATATTGACTTTCGTGGAGAGGTGGCTGCCAAGGGAGAGGAAGTGGTCCAAATTTTCAAATGTTACACCATTAAGCTGTATTTCTGGCATTGGAGAGGGATTGGCTGGTGACTGCTGGAAGAGCACTTGGGCTTTCTCGATGTTCAATGACAGGCCGAGCTTCTCGTATGCTTCTGCGAAGGTGTTTAGAGTGGCTTGTAGGTCTTCTTCTGAATGCGCACAGACAACGTTGTCATCAGCATACTGGAGTTCTATTTCTGGCATTGGAGAGATATTGGCTGGTGACTGCTGGAAGAGCACTTGGGCTTTCTCGATGTTCAATGACAGGCTGAGCTTCTCGTATGCTTCTGCGAAGGTGTTTAGAGTGGTTTGTAGGTCTTCTTCTGAATGTGCACAGACAACATTGTCATCAGCATACTGGAGTTCTATTTCTGGCATTGGAGAGGGATTGGCTGGTGACTGCTGGAAGAGCACTTGGGCTTTCTCGATGTTCAATGACAGGTCGAGCTTCTTGTCTGCTTCTGCGAAGGTGTTTACAGTGGCTTGTAGATCTTCTTCTGAATGCGCACAGACAACGTTGTCATCAGCATACTGGAGTTCTATTTCTGGCATTGGAGAGGGATTGGCTGGTGACTGCTGGAAGAGCACTTGGGCTTTCTCGATTTTCAATGACAGGCTGAGCTTCTCGTATGCTTCTGCGAAGGTGTTTAGAGTGGCTTGTAGGTCTTCTTCTGAATGTGCACAGATGATGTTGTCATCAGCATACTGGAGTTCTATTTCTGGCATTGGAGAGGGATTGGCTGGTGACTGCTGGAAGAGCACTTGGGTTTTCTCAGTGTTAAATGACCTGAGAATATACCGAAACCCCCAGATCTGGGTTTAAACATTTTTTTATGTAATGTTTATTCAGCATTTAAAATCATACATTGTCTTGGCACCAAGTGGGTTCATTCCCTTTCACATACATTCCCCATACTCACCAAGCCCCCACAAAGAGTCGATCCATTTCTTTGTAGAAGCGATGGATGCAGGTGTAGGAGCACATCCAACAACACTCCACATCTGAAAGACCCCCCCCCCCTCTTTTATATCATTTGACAGCAATTCTAGTCTATGGTTTACGTCTTCCACATTCCTTGTTCCATAGTAATAATAAACAGTTCCTTTAGTGTTGTGCTTGAGCTAGAGCTAAAATGATCAAGGGTCTGGAGAACAAGCCCTATGAGGAGCGGCTTAAGTAGCTGGGCATGTTTAACCTGAAGAAGAGAAGGCTGAGAGGAGATATGATAGCCATGTATAAATATGTGAGGGGAAGCCACAGGGAGGAGGAGGGAGCAAGCTTGTTTGCTGCCTCCCTGGAGACTAGGACGCAATGGGACAATGGCTTCAAACTACAAGAAAGGAGATTCCATCTGAACATGAGGAAGAACTGCCTGACTGTGAGAGCCGTTCAGCAGTGGAACTCTCTGCCCCGGAGTGTGGTGGAGGCTCCTTCTTTGGAAGCTTTGAAAAAGAGGCTGGATGGCCATCTGTCAGGGGTGATTTGAATGCAATATTCCTGCTTCTTGGCAGAATGGGGTTGGACTGGATGATGGCCCAGGAGGTCTCTTCCAACTCTTTGATTCTAGGATTCTATTCTATGATTCTAGAGAAGAAGCAGGAGTCCTGTCTCTCTTTTCTCCAGCTTCTTCTCAAGCTCAAACACTTTTTTTTCCTACAAAAGACTTCTGCAGAATGATAGCTTTCCAGTTCAAACGTTCACTTTACCACCATCTCCCCAAACTTCAGATCCCAGGATTCGGTTGCATTGAGCCACGGCACTTAAAGTTGCATCAAAATGTATTCATTCCACAGTGTATGTGCATCTGTTTGTCTTGGGTTGGAAATACCTTCTGTAACAACTCTAACTCACTTCTTGATGCCACAGGGTGCATGGATGGGGCTTCTCGGTATGAACACAATGAGGAGTGGACCCCCGCTACGGATCCGTGCCTTAAGTGCAGGTGCCAGGTAAGGCCAAAGTGAAGGCTTTGAAACAACTGGATGGCCATCTCTCAGGGGTGTTTTGATTGTACTTTTCCTACATGGTTGAATGGGGTTGGGCTAGATGGCCCTTAGGGTCTCTTCCTTCCTTCTATGATTCTAGAGTGAGGCCCCAACCTCCTCCTTGCTCTCTATTCAACTTGGGTCAGACCTTTTCACCCGGAAGCACACACTGTGTCCAGTTCTGGGCCCCACAGTTCAAGGGATATTGACTCTAAGCTGGAAGCAGTCCAGAGAAAGAGGGAGACTCAAAGGATCATAGGTCCTACAGACCATGAATAATCCCTCTGAGGAGCTTCTTAAAGAGTTGGCTTTGTTTAGCCTGCAGAAGAGAAGTTTGCGAGGAGACATGAGAGATATGTATCAATATGTGAAAGCATGTCATAAGGAATAGGGAGCAGGCCTTGGAGACAAGGGCTCAATGGAGCCATAGGTTCGAATGACAGGAAAGGAGATTCCACCTGAACATTAGGAAGAACTTCCATACTGTACGAAGAGCAGTGGAACTCTCTGCCTCGGAGTCTAGTGGAAACTCCTTCCTTGGAAGCTTTGGAACAGAGGCTGGGTGGTGTTGCACTCCAGGTCAGGAAAAATCCCTCTGACTTTAAAACACACCACACGGAGAGTGAAGGAAAAAAACTTCTTTTATTGAAGCTTAGTAAATAGCCTGAAGAAATAAATGCTTGTAAGAAAATAGGCGCAAAGATTACTGCAGATGCAGACTGTGGCCAGGAAATCAGAAGACGCTTACTTCTTGGGAGGAGAGCAATGTCCAGTCTCGATA
Source organism: Anolis sagrei (assembly GCF_037176765.1). Taxonomy (NCBI): domain Eukaryota; kingdom Metazoa; phylum Chordata; class Lepidosauria; order Squamata; family Anolidae; genus Anolis; species Anolis sagrei. Next base: position 196,358,729 of record NC_090025.1, on the reverse strand, counting down.
AAATAGTCAAGAGTAGAGACATCAGACTGGCAACCAAGATCCATTGCCTAGTCAAAGCCATGGTATTCCCTGTAGTAGTAACCTACGGATGTGAGAGCTGGACCTTCGGGAAGGCTGAGCAAAGGAAGAGAGATGCTTTTGAGCTGTGGTGCTGGAGGAAAGTGCTGAGAGTGCCTTGGACTGCGAGAAGATCCAACCAGTCCATCCTCCAGGAAAGAAAGCCCGGCTGCTCACTGGAGGGAAGGAGACTAGAGACAAAGTTGAAGTCCTTTGGCCACATCATGAGGAGACAGCAAAGCCTGGAGAAGGGAATGATGCTGGGGAAAGTGAAAGGTAAAAGGAAGAGGGGCCGACCAAGGGCAAGGTGGATGGATGGCATCCTTGAAGTGACTGAACTGACCTTGAAGGAGCTGGGGGTGGTGACGGCCCAGAGGGAGCTCTGGCGTGGGCTGGTCCATGAGGTCACGAAGAGTCGGAGACGACTGAACGAATGAACAACAACAAGAAAATAAGAAAGTTCCAAAAAGTAATACATCCATAAAACGTAGTAACACAAAGCAATGTCCACACCAGATATAAAAGCAATCCAAGACAGTGGGATGTTGTAGGTTTTTTTCGGGCTGTATCGCCATGTTCTAGAGGCATTCTCTCCTGATGTTTCGCCTGCATCTATGGCAAGCATCCTCAGAGGCATTTATCCAGACAGGAATCAACAGGATGTAAAGACAATCCAAAAGGCTAAAAAACTCCACAGGAACGAGACCCCTTGAATAGGATTTCCATGGCACATGAACTTGATTTCCAAACGATGCCTGATCTAACAGGTTTCCCCTTGAGGCAAACCTTATATCCCAAAAATCAGAAATTGGTTTTGCTTTCCCCCACATTTACCCCTTATCAGACAACGCCTTCCAGAGTGACGTAAACACTGAGTTTGCTGTCGATCCTGGCTGATCTCTAGCCGTTTATTTTTCAGCTCCCTATCTGGCTGCTCATTAAAATTCCCAGGTGTCAGATTGTTTTCTAAACCCAAATCTTGAGAGCTCACAGAGAGAGGGAGTGAACCATCATTGCTAGGCCCAGCAGGGATATTCTCATGAGAAACTGCACTTTGCACTGAAGCCTCTCTGTCATTGTCTGCCTGGAAATCATTGACCAAACCATCTCCATCTTGTATTGTCGAAGGCTTTCATGGCTGGAATCATTAGGTTCTTGTGGGTTTTTTCGGGCTATAGGGCCATGTTCTAGAGGCATTTCTCCTGACGTTTCGCCTGCATCTATGGCAAGCATCCTCAGAGGTAGTGAGGTCTGTTGGAATAGGACAATGGGTTTATATATATCTGTGGAATGGCTGGGGTGGGGCAAGGAGCTCTTCCCTGCTGCAGTTAGGTGTGAATGTTTCAGCTGATCACCTTCATTAGCATTTGAGGGCCTGCCTGAGCCTGGGAAAATCTCTTGCTGGGAGGTGTTAATCTGTACCTGGTTGTTTCCTCTCTGTTGTTCCTCTCTCCATCTTGTACCTCAGCCTCAGCATAATCATTTCCCCTCATCATTTCCCACATCAGGATCCTGAAATGCAAACACAGGCTGATTCCTAACAGGTGGCCACCTGTCTGGAATATTTTGACTGTGCTTTTCCTGCATGGCAGAAGGGGTTTGGACTAGATGTCCCATGTGGTCTCTTCCAACTCTATGATTCTATGATTCTATATCACATGAAGATGAGCCAAAGGTGTGATGCTCCAGCTAAAAAGGTCAACGCAATTCTAGGTTGCATTACTCACCTGCTATCTATGCAAGGTTCAATTTTTGCATCCAATGACCCTGTTTCATGACACTCTCCTTTTCCATCCCAGGAAGGCAATGCCGTCTGCAAAAGAAGGCACTGCGCCATCCTTTGCCGCTCCCCTGCCCGCCCTCGGCCAGGCACCTGCTGCCCAGTTTGTGATGGTGAGTCCCATAAAAAGAAGCGGGTGGGCAGAGAGGAATCTCTGGGTTTCCTGTGGTCTGCAGGAAGACAACTATGGCTCCAAAATGGGCTTGGAATGGGGAGAATCTCAGTGAGGGGTGAAAATATGCAAGGGGACAATTTTGGGGAGGAGAGCAGGAAGCAGGTGGCACAAGGGGGCAGAAAGCTATTCCCAGAAGGGTTATTTCAAAGCAGGGTGCTCTTACTGTGAGGTCAGTTGCAAAAATAAAAGAGTGCAATTCTAGGCTGCATAGATGGAAACTAAGTTGAGAGAACACCTCTTTTCAGGGCGCATCTACACCAATTATGGGAAAACCCAGGCCCAGGGGCCAGATGTGGCCCCTTGGGCTCTTTATGCAGGCCCTCCTCTCTCTCAACATCTTATCCTTCCTTCTTTCTCTCTTTCCTTCCTCTTTCCCTCCCTCCCTTACCTTCCTCTTCCTCCTTCCCTCCTTTCCTCCCTTTTGTCTTTCCTTCCTTCTCTTTCCTTCCTCCTTCCCTCCCTCCCTTCCTTCCTCCCTTCCATCCTTCCTTCCTCCCTCTCTTCCCTCCCTCCCTCTTGTCTTTCCCTCTTTCCTTTATCCTTCCCTTCCTTCCATACATCCTTCTCTTCCTTTCTTCCATCTCTCTTTCCTTTATCTTTCCCTTCCTTGTATCCTTCCCTTCCACCTTTTCATCCTTCCTTTCTTCCCTTTTTGTCTTTCCTTCCTTCCCTCTTTTCTCCCGTCTCCCTCTTTCTCCTTCCATCCTTCACTTACTTACTTCCTTCGTTTCCTCCCTCCCTTCCTTCTCTCTTTCCTCCCTCCTTCCCGTACTTTCCTCTTTCTCCTTCTTTCCTTTCCTCCTTTTTGTCTTTTCTTCCTTCTCTCTTTCCTTCCTCCTCCCCTCCCTCCCATTTGTCTTTCCTTCTTTCTCTCTTTCATTTATCTTTTCCTTCCTTCCATCCAAGCTTCTCTTCCTTCCTTCCTTCCATCTCTCTTTCCTTTATCTTTCCCTTCCTTTCATCCTTCCTTTCTTCCGATTTTGTCTTTCTTTCCTTCCCCCTTTTCTCCTGTCTCTCCCTCTTTCTCCTTCCATCCTTCCCTTACTTCCTTCGCTTCCTTCCTTCCTTCTTTCTTTCCTCCCTCCTTCCCTTACCTTCCTCTTTCTCCTTCCCTCCTTCTTCCTTTTTTCTTCCTTCCTTCCCTCCCTTCCTTTTGTCTTTCCTTTCTTCTGTCTTTCCTTCCTCCTTTCCTCCCTCCCTTACCCCCTCTTTCTCCTTCCTTCCATCCTTCCTTCCCTACCTTTTGTCTTTCCTTCCTTCTTTCTTTCCTGTATCCTTCCCTTCCTTCCATCCATCCTTCTCTTCCTTTCTTCCTTCCATCACTCTTCCTTTATCCTTCCCTTTCATCCTTCCTTTCTTCCTTTTTGTCTTTCCTTCCTTCCCTCTTTCCTCCCTCCTTCACTCTCTCCCTCTTTCTCCTTCCATCCTTCTTTTCCCCTCTTCCTTCCCCCCTTCCTTCCTTCTTTCCTTCCATCCTTCTGTTACCAGGAAGCCAGTCCTCCTCGGAGGGAGTGCTAGCATGCAACCCCCAAGTGAGAAAGTTTGCCCGTGCCTGATGTACACTGTCGCATGGATGCAGTTTGGCCTGACTTGAACTGCCATGACTCAAGACTATGGAATCCTGGGAGTTGTAGTTCAGTGAGGCACCTTTTGACAGTGAAAGCGAAAGGCCTTAGTTCTTCTGGTTCTTTGAACACTAGTCATTGACCGAAATAAAAATTTTGCTTGTTCACTCAAGGCCTTGCAAAACTACAATTCCCAGGATTCCCTAACATTGAGCCCTGGAAGTTAAAGTGGTCTCAGACAGTACAGATGCGTCCACCTAAATGGAAGGAAGTTTTAGGACACATCTACATCTCCACTGATATCTTGGGCCTGTCTGGATGATGGACTCGAGGGTGTCCAAATCAGATGGCTCGAAATAGGGAGGGAAAAGGAAAACCATAGCGGACAAGATCAGGATCCAAAATAACCTTAAAAGATTACAGAACTAACAAAGTGAATGCCAGAGGGAGAATTGTATGTTACTACAAGGGACAGGTGAGTGAACAAGGGACAGGTGAGTGCTGTGCCAAGGTTGCCACCTGCTGGTGTGTCAGGGGATTGCAGTGTGACATCTGTGCAACCAAACTCTTGTGAGTTTTGACACACTTCTTGTGCCTCCAGGTTGCCTGTGGGAAGAGCGGGAGTACCGCCGTGGGGAGATGGTGCCCAGCGAGGACCCCTGCAAGAGGTGCACCTGTTTGGTGAGTCTGGCACCAGGGTGGGTTTCGCCCAAATATTGCTCAATCCGTCATAGGAACGCTACAGACAGAGACACCTGGCTTGAAAGATGTTGGTCAAACGTTGGCCAAGCAGTGCTACTGTTCAGTGGATCTGTAATTGGTTAAGCAACTGGACCCAAAGGGTGCTTCTCTCCAATGGTTCATCTTCTTCATCCTGGAAAGGAGTGACTGACTGAAAGGGTCTGACTTGGCCATGGTGGTCCATGCTCTGGTTACATTCCATATAGATTACTGCAACATGCTCTACATGGGGCGGCCTTTGAAGACTGTTCAGAAGCTCCAACTGGTCCAGCGAGCGGCAGCCAGGTTGCTCACTGGAGCAGTGCTCAGGGAGCACAGAACTCCCATGTTGCGCCCAGGGGCAGCTCAACCCATTACGCAAAGTAAGCATTTGCAGTATAGTCGACGGCTTTCATGGCCGGAATCACTGGGTTGTTGTAGGTTTTTTCGGGCTATATGGCCATGGTCTAGAGGCATTCTCTCCTGACGTTTCGCCTGCATCTATGGCAAGCATCCTCACTACCTCTGAGGATGCTTGCCATAGATGCAGGCGAAACGTCAGGAGAGAATGCCTCTAGACCATGGCCATATAGACCAAAAAACCTACAACCCAATGAGGAAGTACAGTGTTCCCTCGCGACTTCGCAGTTCGCTTATTGCGGACTTGCTGTTTTGCGGTTTTCAATAAATATTAATTTAAAATAATAAAATAAAATAATTTAAAGACCAGAGAATTGATTTAATCAAGTCTATAGATGTGCTGCAGCTCATTAGTAGCCAGCTGCATTAAATCATGACTGACCAAGACGTCATGAGTTCAAAGCCAGCCCAGGTCGGAGTGAGCTCCCAACCATAAATAGCCTAGCTTGCTGTGGACCTATACAGTCCGAAAGGCAGTTGCATCTGTCAAGTAGAAAAATTAAGTGCCACTTTTTTTTTCTTGAGGCACTCATGGGAGAAAATAGACCTTGACATATACGAGTTGTAGTTACTGGGATGTATAGTTCACCTACAATCAAAGAGCATTCTGAACTCCACCAGTGATGGAATTGAACCAAATATGGCACACAGAACTCCCACGATGAACAGAAAATATATATCAGTGATTTGGGGGGGGGGGGGGGGCAAAATACTGTTTGCTTACCGTTGAAAATTACCTAGGGCCACCTCTGGTTGCACCAGCTTCACTGGCTGCCAGTTTGCTACTGAGCACAATTCAAAGTGCTGGCTTTTGTTGCACTCCAGGTCAGGAAAGCCCTCTGACTTTAAACACCACACAACTGAGTAGAAATGCAAGCAGTTTATTGAAAATATTTTAAAAGCAGTAGCAGTAAAAAAAAAAACTCCATAAAAATAGGTAAATCCAATTAGGTAGAAAGATAAACAGGAACAAATAGTCCAGGAAATAAGTCCATCAGAGTTCATGGAAAGCAAATACTGAAACTTCCAAGGCAAAATTCCAAAACTTGAATCATAAATCAAACAAGGCACTTAACACATGAATCTATCCAAAGGAAGGCTTCCAGGGACTTGGGAAGATGTCTTGACTCAATTCCAACGTTGCTTCGTCTGACTACAGATTCTGTACTTGACACTTTTATCCCCTAACCTACTCTATGTCCCAAGTGGCCAGGGACAGATTTTGTTTCAGCCTTGACTCTGTTATCAAGCGCTCTCTCAGCCTGGCAGAGCACCTGAGAGATTGGTTTGTTTGCCTGTGCTGACTGAAAATAATGATGATGATGATGATGATGATGATAAACTTTAAATACCCTGCTACCATCTCCCCAGTGGGGACTTGGGGCGGCTTACAAGAGGCCAAGCCCAACGGCATATTACAATAAAGTAAAAACAAAACACAATAACAACACAGTAAAATACATACAGCATATGAGTACAAAAAACGATAAAGCAAAATCATACTCAGTAAAATAACATAACATAACAATGAAAACATGCCTTCTATCTACTGGCTCATCAATTTCTGCAGCTGGCCCAGATGCCAAGCTTTTCTCAGGCACAAAGTCCTGGTAATTCTCTGGTAGCAATTCAGGCCCTCTTCCAGGAACCATACCATCATCCCCAAACCCTTCAGGAACATTCTCATCAGAAAAGACATTTTGAACAGGAATCCCTTTGTCATTCTCTGCATCTAGAGCAACCTAATCAATAGAAACATAACTAGGTACATAAACCTTATTGTCATTCCCAACATCCAGAGTATTCCGATCATTAGACACAATCACAGGCTGAACTCCAACATCCAGCAAGCAGAAGCCAGGGAGCACAACTCCCATGTTGTGTCAGCTCCACTGGCTGCCATTTTGTGACCAAGGGAGGAGGGGGCAGAGAGACTAGGACGTAATGGAACAATGGCTTCAAACTACAGGAAAGGAGATTCCACCTGAACGTAATAAGAAATTCAATGTGCAGATTTGAGAAATGTGAATTTAATAATGATATGTGGGAATGAATGGAAGAATGGAAGGATGTATGGATGGAGCTAATAATTTTGGAAACACCAGTATAATATTAAGGCCTGCAATGACTAACTACCTGCTTGCTGGAACTGTGATCAAAATGTGTTAATGAACTCTGAAGAGTAAACTCTGATAAGAATGGGACAGTGATAACAGAAATGTTTGCAACCTTCCTTATGTTAAGAAGGAAGTCAACACAAGCCTTGTGTTTGTTAACACCAATCAAGACGATCAACACTGAGATGGTTCCAGGATGGAAGACGTCTATCATTGATTTACAACTTTGGGACTACGTCAACAAAATATTCCTATAAAAGACTCAGTCTAATAGTACTCAAATTGTGGCAGACCGAGAAGTCTGCTTCATCCGCCATGTTCTGCTCCATGGGAAGGAGAGAGATGGTGTATTTGGAGAGTGGCAGATCTGCACGGAAGCAGTCTGGCCACTTTGGGCTTCTTTCTCAAGGGAAAAGGAAGAAGTGCTCTTTTGGAGTCTTGGATTTTGTGCAGGGAGTCAGGTTCTGCTGTGTGGAAACATAGATCTGGTCCTTGGCATTGTGCTTAGGGAAAGAAGTTTTGGCATTTCAGCATTTTGAAGTTATGGCGTTATGGAAGTTTTGGAACTCTACGTTGGCAGGCTGCAGGAAATCAGGGTCTGGCCTAAGAGGTGCTTCTCCAAGGACGGAGAAAAGGATATGGGAATATTTGGATGCATGTGGATGAATGCGTGCACATGTGTGTGACTGTTGAGTGAAAATGTAATTCCCTTTTGTTTGTTTGTTAACCAATGTAATTGTAAATCCAATATAGTTGCTGTATGTCTGTATGTTCAATGTCATTTTTGTCTAAATGTTTTCTGTCATCTAATATACCTTCTCACACTGGAAATTGCAATAAAAAGAACCTATGCTTCAAAGTTATTGAAAAGTCATTCATGACATGAATATGAGGAAGAACTTCCTGACTGTGAGAGCCGTTCAGCAGTGGAACTCTCTGCCTCAGAGTGTGGTGGAGGCTCCTTCTTTGGCGGCTTTTAAACAGAGACTGGGTGGTCATCTGTTGTGGGTGCTTTGAATGCAATTTTCCTGCTTTTTGGCAGAATGGGGTTGGACTGGATGGCCCATGAGGTCTCTTCCAACTCTAGGAGTCTATGATTCTATGAGAGTTATGCATAAACATGTGAAAGGATGTCATAAGGAAGAGGGAGCAGGCTTCCTTTATGCTGCCCAGGAGACTAGGATTCAATGGAGCCATGGGTTCAAATGACTGGAAAGGAGGTTCCATTGAACATTAGGAAGAACTTCCTGGCTGTAAGAGGAGCTGTTCAGTAGTGGACCTCTCTGCCTCAAAGTCTGGTGGAACCTCCTTCCTTGGAAGCTTCCACCAGAGGTCCTTTGATTGTTTTCCCTGCATGGCAGATTGGGGTTGGACTACATGGCCCATGTGGTCTCTTCCAACTCTATGATTCTATGTTTCTCACCAATTCTGTAATGTTCTGCTTTGTTTTGACAGGCAGGAGAAGTCACGTGTGAGAACCTGTTTGCAACCTGCCCGCCTTTGTCGTGCTCCCATCCGGCCAAACTCCCAGGCCAGTGTTGCCCGACCTGCGAAGGTGTGTTGTCTCTCCTCTCTCCAATTCCTGCCTCCGACTAAGCTCAGCTTTGTATCTATTTGGGGGAGACCTTTTCCTAAGGACGCATCTGCACTGTGGAATGAATGCAGTTTGAAATCACTTTAATGTCCATGGCACAAGGCTAAGGGACCTTAAGAGTAGTTTTACACAGTCTTTCTCCTCCGCTGCCCAAGGAGGCTTGTACCTTGCCAAACTGCAACACCCACGATTCCATTGCATGGAGACATGGCAGCTGAAGTAGGGTCAAACTGCATTCATTCTACAGTGTAGACACACTTGATGATTGGGACATAATCTCCTTGAAAGAAATAAACGGAAGGGAGGAAAGAGGGAGCGAATGAAGAAGAGAAAGAAGGAGAGAAAGAGGAAGGGAAGGAAAGAAAGAAAGAAAGAAAGAAAGAAAGAAAGAGAAGGAAAGATGGAAGCAAAAAGCTAAGGAAGGAAGGAAAGAGGTAGAGGAGGAAGAAAGGAAAGAAGAAAAGGGAATGAAGGAAGGAAAGAGGGAATGAAGGAAGGAATGAAAGAAGGAGAGAAAGAGGAAGGGATGGCTGGCCATAGCAATGCGTGGCGGGTACAGCTAGTAACAAATAATAATGTAAAGAGACAGAAAGAAAGTGTGGAAGGCTGAGAGAAGGACAGCAGCAGAGAACGGCGCTTTGATGTGGAATATCCTTGGCACGGAATGGCTTTGATACCTAAAGAGGAAGAGATCTAAATAATACATTTATTATTGTTATTATTATTGGAGTAGGCTTGTTTTCTGCTACTCGCAACTAGGAAACAATGGAGCAATTGATCCAAATATAAGGAAAAGGGATTCCACTTAAACGTTACCTCTTTGACCATGGAATATATTGCTTGGGATCGTGTTGAAGTTTCCTTCCCTTGAGGTTTTTAATCAGAGGCTGGCTGGCTGGCCATCTGTTGGGAGGGCTTTGATGGTGTCTTCCTGTGTGACGAAAGGGGGGTGGACTGGATGGTCTTTGGGGTCCATTGCAAATCTGACAATGAACTGATTTGGGTTTCACTCATTGGAGTCCAGAGGTGAACCACCTTTTCTGGTGGTTCAGAAACAGGAGTTGGATGGCCATCTGTTGGGAGGACTTTGTGTCAGAATAGCGTTAATAACCCGCAGAATGTCGCAGCCCCCTTTACTCTCAGTGTGATAAAAACTCAAAAAATACACATGAGTATGTTGCTTTAAGTAGAACCAAAAATATAGTTCTATTCACTGTAGGTGACAAACACAAAGCAAAACAGAAGAATTGTTCTCATCAATATACGACAAACAATATCTCCAGTGAGTCGTTGTCTTCTTTACGCGACGATATGCAAACACATAGCAAATTAATATAGTCTCTCTACTTAGTTATCAGTAGAATGTCCTTATCCTTGGATGATGACTTAAACTGGCGAGTGTTGACTGTTTGATTGTTACTGTTTTTACTGTTTTATTGCTGTATTGTTATTTAAATTGTATATTTATGTTTTTGTTGTGGGCACCCAGGGTTGCCAGTTTGTTAGCTGCTGAGTCCCTCTGTGGAGGTTGAGATAGGACGGGATACAAATGTCTGAAATAAATAAATAATCTTACTATAAACAAGCAGTTTCCTTGGCACTCCAAACGGAGGTAGTCTTCAGCTTCAGGGTGCTGCATAACATCTCCCAGCAACAGGCAAAGTTTTCTTCAGCTCAAACAATCCATCAAGCTAAGCCAAATGCAGCACTCAAAACTTGCAAGCTTTAGTGCCTTGTTGTATACTGAAGCAGATAACACACCCAATTAACTTGTGGCAGCTGTAATAGAAAAGGTTCTGATCCTCCCTGTTGCTTAGAAAAATCCTGTTGTAAACCCCTAATAGCAACAGATTGTGTCTTCCCGCCTGGCAGAAAGAAGGGGGTTGTACTGGATGGCCTTTGGGGTTCCCTTCCAACTCCTGCTTCTCTCTTCTGCTTCTTTCTTTCTTGCCAGTGTGTGATTTTGAAGGTCGCCTGTATCCCAATGGAGAGACCTTCACTCCTGCGGGAGAGAGCCCCTGCCTGCGCTGCACATGCACAGTAAGTAGAGCATTATTATTATTATTATTATTAGTAGTAGTAGTAGTAGTAGTATTCTGCTTTGATCTCACAACCAGGGTGTATTATTACAGCAAATCATTGCCTCTGGTCAAAGGATTGGGGAGAAACCTGTGCTGGACAGGGTTGCACTCCCCCTGAAATCACAGGTCTGCAGTTTGGGGGTCCTCCTGGATTCAGCGCTGATGCTTGATGCGCAGGTGTCAGCGGTAACCAGGGAGGGAGGCTTTGCACAATTAAAACTCATGCACCAACTACGACCTTACCTCATGAAGTCCCATGGTGGTCCATGCCTTAGTTACCTCTAGACCACTTTCCCATGGTGGTCCATGCCTTAGTTACCTCTAGACTGGACTACTGCAATGCACTCTACATGGGGCTACCCTTGAAGACGGCCCGGGAACTACAACTTGTTCAATATTCGGCAGCCAGATTAATAACTGGGGCTAGTTACAAGGAACAGTCGACCCCCCTGTTTAAGGAGCTCCGGGCCCAATTCAAGGTGCAGGTTATCACCTACAAGGCCCTAAACGGTTTGGGACCCGCCTACCTTTGTGACCGTATCTCCCTTATGAACAAGCCTGGGCCCTCCGATCTTCGGGGGAGGCCCTCCTTTCACCCCTGCCAATTTCACAAGCTCGTCTTATGGGTACAAGGGAGAGAGCTTTCTCCTCTGTGGCCCCCCAACTCTGGAACTCATTACCTGGAGAGATCAGGAAAGCCCCTACCCTAGAAACCTTTAAAAAGGACCTTAAAACCTGGCTCTTCCGCAGCGCCTTTGGTAAGTAGGCACACAACCTCACATTATTGCTTACCCTCGAGGTTTCTGTCACTGGAGTACATATCCCCGCCCCCCTCGTAGGAAAGCTTGGTCCCACAACCCCGTTTTTTAATGAGCTCCCCTTCTCAAATAACCTGTTCCTCCTTTTATCTAATCTGAGTTTTTAATCATTTTATTCTGCACATGTGGCCCACCCATTGTCACTGTGATTGTGTTATTGTAATTTTATATTGCTAATGTATTCACTAGGCCTGGGTAACAACGGAAAAAAATTGTTTCTAAAATCGATTCGTTTTTGGGGGGGTTTTGCGTTTCGTTATTTAAAAGAATTACAAAATTTTCCTTTAAAAAAGTTCGATATTTACGAAATTTCGTAAATGTGGAAAAAAATTACAAAACAATAACGAATCAATTTCCGAAACAATAACGAATCGATTCGTTAATGGCGGACGCGACCGCGCAATACGCTAAAAAACCTCCAAATGGGACAGGGGGAACTTCTGAAGCTTAATTAAACCAAAAACAACTATAAAAACCCTTAGAAAACCAAAAACAACTATAAAACTTGCCCCAGACATGCGGAAATAATAACGAAACGACCTCAAAACGATAACGAAACGAATACAATAACGAAATACAAAACATTTACGAAACGATTTAAAAATTTGTTTTTTAAAAAAATTGCTCCAGACTGGTTCGTTATCGTTTTGTAATTGAAAAATTAATGATTTTTTTAACGAATTACGAATTAACGAAACGAAACCACCCAGCCCTAGTATTCACATATTTTTATGTAATTTTGATGTTGTTGTGTGCTTGTGTTTTTGGTTTTATTTTGCTGTAATTTGTTGCTTGGGCTTGGCCTCATGTAAGCTGCCCTGAGCCCCCATTGAGGGAGATGGTGGAGGGGTATATCGCATTGATAACCCAGGAGCAGTTGCAAGGGCCTTGCTTTGTATCTCAGCTACTCTTCTCTCGATGTCTTCCTCTGTTTTCTGAGCAGGAAGGGAGCGTCCGGTGCCAGGAAGAGGCCTGTCCTCCGCTGCTGTGCTCCCATCCCATTCGAGAGCCAGGGCAATGCTGCCCTTCCTGCAAAGGTGATTCTTGAACCCGAGACCATGTGTTTGCGGCAAAAGGGGGGAAACCAGGCATGGGCCAACTTTGGCCTTCCCTCCAGGTGTTTTGGACTCCAACTCCAACAATTCCTAACAGCCGCTAATCCCACATTGAAGATGCACCTTGGAAGATGATGTTGCATTGTAAAATTAGAGCTCTAAAAGAGCCCATGGAAAGGCAATAACATGGTAAATTTGCTCCTGCAAGAGCAATTTGGAGACAGAACCTGATTGTTGTGGTGGTGGTTGGACTGGTTCTTCTCGGGGACCAATGCAGCTTCTTCATATCCAAGCATTGCTCTGTCCTGCTATTTGGGGATAAAATCCAGGCCTAACATGCATTTTGTCTTTTTCACCCTTCAGTCTGCGTTCTGGACAGCATTGAGTTCGAAGACGGCACCGAATGGGAACCTGAAGGAGAGACTTGCAGGACCTGTGTCTGCCACCAGGGGGAGCCAGTCTGCAGCGCCGTCCAGTGCCCACCAGTTCCGTGCCAGCATCCAGCCCAATTGCAAGGTAAACGCATCCCTTATTCCCAGATTAATTATAATTATAATTACTTATATCCTTCTCTTAACGACACTCAAAACCATAATACCAACTTACTTTCAACTTCTACTTAGGCGTTTCCTCGTAGCTTGAGGATGATGGTCTTCCAGATATGGTTTCTTGGAAATGGGTCCATAATTGGCTGTGGAGCCCTGTTCTTGACCCGCATCTTCTCTCACAGTTAGGACATTGGTTTCCAGGTGGAAGGTGGTCCCAGTCGGAGTTGGCTTGATGCGCCTTCCTCTTGGCATGTTTCTCTCTTTCGCCCTCCATTCATGTCTCTTCAAATTCTGCAGCACTGCTGGTCACAGCTGACCTCCAGCTGGAGTGCTCCAAGGCCAGGGCTTCCGAGGTTCTCAGTGTCTATGCCAGAGTTTTTAAGGTTGGCTTTGATCCCATCTTTTCCTGCCCACCAACATTCCGTTTTCCGTTCTTGAGTTTGGAATAGAGCAACTGCTTTGGGAGACAGTGGTCGGGCATCCAAACAATGTGGCCGGTACAGCGGAGTTGATGGCGGAGGACCATCGCTTCAATGCTCATATGTTTTACCTCTGCACTTTATATTTGTATTGTAATTTGCACACATCCAGGGGAAAAGGGCAATTTGGAGGAAAGCATAGACTGCAGGGCAGGGGGAGGTGCAAGGGGGAATCCAGTATTCGAAGATATATTTCCAGATCACGGAATTTTGTGTAGACCACTTATGGAAGAGAGGGGAGGAGGACTGGCTGGGGAGGGGGGTTGGCACAAGCAGGGGAGCCCTATCAAGGTGGTAATGGGGAGGGGGAGATACGGGAAAGGGAGACCCAAATTACCAATCTAGCATAAAACATGTACAAGATCCAAATTACCAATTCGGACTGAAATATGTGAAGATCCTAAATTACCGATTCGGCCAAGAATTCATGACAGATCCAATTTACCAATTCAGCCTAGAGTAATTGAAAGAACTCTGATAAATTTAAATCAGGCTCCTGGTAAAGTTAAGCTGAAGTCCCAGGATGGCGGTCCCTCCAGGTTAAGAGTGGTGCTGTTCAATGCCAGGTCAGTCAACGGAAAAACATCTATCATTCAAGATTTGATCCTTGATGAACACGCTGACCTGGCATGCATAACAGAAACCTGGTTGGACGAGGTGGGGGGCGGGGTAATCTCTCCCAGCTTTGCCCACCAGGCTATTCCGTGCAGCATCAATCGAGACCTGGGGGGGCGGGGAGAAGGGGTTGCAATAGTCTATACTATCCCCCTGACCAGGTGCACCATCCCACAGTCTACCACTTTTGAATGTGTCTGCCTAACACAGTCAACAGGACAGGGATTCTGTTAGTGTACCGACCACCCCGCTGCACTAGCTGCAGCTAGCCGGAGTGGTCTCGGGCCTGGCATTGGAGACTCAATGGTTAATAGTGCTGGGAGACTTCAATGTTCATGCCGAGGCCACTCTGTCAGGAACGGCTCAGGGTTTCATGGTCGCCATGGCAACCATGGGCCTGTCTCAATTAGTATCTGGTCCCACCCACAGTGCTGGGCACACATTAGATCTGGTCGTCTGTCAGGGATGGGAAGATGGTGGCAGTGTAGAAGAACTGACCATCTCTCCATTGCCATGGAGCAACCACCACCTGATCAGGCTTAGACTAATTGCGCCCCCGAACCTCTGCAGGGGTGGTGGACCCATTAAAATTGTCTGCCCCAGGAGACTTATGGATCCTAATGGATTCCTGACACCTCTTGGTGTCGATGCTCTGGTCTCCCTCTGGAATGGGGAGATGTCCAGGGCAATAGACACAATCGCTCCAGAACGTCCCCTCTCAAGTAACCGAGCTAAACCAGCTCCTTGGTTTACTGAGGAGCTGGCAGCGATGAAGCGAAAGAAGAGGAGACTAGAGTGCGTGTGGCGGCGGAAGCCTAGCAGATCAGCCCAAACATGTCTAGATGCCTTCCTAAGGCACTATGATGCGGCAATAAAAGCCGTACAGAAATCTTTTCTTGCGGCCAATATTGCGTCCGCAAAGAACTGTCGGGCTGAGTTGTTCCAAGTTGTCAGAGGGCTGTTAAACCCACCTCAGAGCGAGATCCCTGACAACTCGGCAACTCGCTGTGAAGCATTTGCTCAGTTCTTTGTGGACAAAGTTGCTCTGATCCATTCTGACTTCGACGCCACGTTAACAGCAGTCTCTGAGGATGTAACAAGTGCACCTGCTTGTCCGGTTTTGATGGATTCATTTCAATTGGTTCAGCTCAAGGATGTGGACAGGATCCTTGGAGAGGCGAGGCCAACCACATACATCCTTGACCCCTGCCCTTCCTGGATCTCTCCGCAGCCTTCGATACCATTGACCACGGTATCCTTCTGAGACGCCTCGCAGAAATGGGACTCGGAGCTACTGCTTTGCAGTGCCTCCGGTCCTTCCTGGAGGGACGGTCACAGAAGATGTTATTGGGTGACACCTGTTCGGCTCCACAACTGTTGTTTTGTGGAGTCCCTCAGGGCTCAGTACTGTCCCCGATGTTATTTAACATCTACATGAAACCGCTGGGGGAGATCATCTGGAGTTTCGGACTAAGGTGTTATCTGTACGCAGATGACATCCAAATCTGTCACTCCTTCCCACCTGTTACTAAGGAGGCTGTTCAGACCTTGAATCGGTGCTTGGCTGCTGTGTCAGACTGGATGAGGGCTAACAAATTGAAATTGAATCCAGACAAAACAGAGGTCCTCCTGGTCAGTCAAAAGGCCGAAAGGCCGAACAGGGCATAGGGTTACAGCCTGTGTTGGATGGGGTTACACTCCCCCTGAAGATGCAGGTTTGCAGCTTGGGAGTGATCCTGGATTCATCGTTGAGCCTGGAACCCCAGGTCTCAGAGGTGGCCAGGGGAGCTTTTGCACAGTTAAAGCTTGTGCGCCAGTTGCGCCCGTACCTTGGGAAGTCACGGTGGTCCATGCTCTGATTACATCCCAAATAGATTACTGCAACGCACGTGGGGTTGCCTTTGAAGACTGTTCGGAGACTTCAACTAGCCGAATGGGCAGCAGCCAAATTACTCACCGGAGCGCCATACAGGGAGCATACCAGCTCCCTGCTGCATCAGCTCCACTGGCTACCGGTCCACCTCCGAGCACAATTCAAAGTGCTGGTCTTGGCCTATAAAACCTTATACGGCTCCAGCCCAGCTTACTTATCCGAACGTATCTCTCTCTACGTTCCACCTCGTAATTTAAGATCTACTGGGGAGGCCCTGCTCTCGGTCCCACCAGCGTCTCAAACACGTCTGGTGGAGACGAGGGACAGGGCCTTCTCGGTAGTGACCCCCCCCCTTATGGAATTTGCTCCCCAGCTAGATTAGATCGGCGTCCTCCCTCCTTACTTTTAGGAAAAAACTAAAGACATGGTTTTGGAGCCAGGCCTTTGGCTAGTGGGCACAGTAACACTTTAGGCACTGAACTTGGACAATAGGATTGTTTGAAAATTGGAAATGGCTTTATGACCTGTGATTCTGTGATCTGTTCTATGTGGTTATGTAATTTTAATGAATATCACTGCTTAATAGTTATGTAATGGATTTTATATTGCTGTTTTATATTGTTGTTTTGATACTGTTGGCATTGAATAATTGCCTGTGTTAGCCGCCCTGAGTCCCCCCTCAGGGGTGAGAAGGGCAGGGTAGAAATGGTCTAAATAAATAAATGATGATGATGATGATGATGATGATAGTGGTCTTTGCTTCTTCCAGCATGCTAACATTTGTCCGCTTGTCTTGCCAAGAGATTTGCAGGATTTTCCAGAGGCAACGCTGATGGAATCGTTCCAGGAGTTGCATGTGACGTCTGTAGACAGTCCATGCCTCGCAGGCATAGAGCAGGGTTGGGAGGACAATAGCTTTGTAAACAAGCACCTTTGTATCCCTACCGATGTCCCGGTCCTCAAACACTCTCTGCTTCATTCAGAAGAATGCTGCACTCGCAGAGCTCAGGCGGTGTTGTATTTCAGTGTTAATATTGATGTCTGTAGACAGTCCATGTCTCGCAGGCATAGAGCAGGGTTGGGAGGACAATAGCTTTGTAAACAAGCACCTGGTCTCCCAATAATAATCATAATCATAATCATAATCCTTTATTTGTACCCCGCTAACATCTCCTGAAGGATTCGGTGCGGCTTACAGAGGCCAAGGCCCAAACACAACAAAACAATAGCATCACAAATACAACAAAATAACTCATAAAACAGCAATAAACATTAAAACAATAGCAAATAACATCCCTATGATGTCCCGGTCCTCAAACACGCTCTGCTTCATTTGGAAAAATGCTGCACTCGCAGAGCTCAGGTGATGTTGAATTTCAGTGTCGATGTTGACTTTGGTGGAAAGGTGGCTTCCAAGGGAGCAGAAATGGTCCACATTTTCTAATGTGACACCATTAAGCTGTATCTCTGGCATTGCAGAGGGGATGGCTGGTGACTGCTGGAAGAGCACTTTGGTTTCCTTGATGTTCAATGAGAGGCAAAGCTTCTCGTATGCTTCTGCATACGAGAGTTGTAGGTCTTCTTCTGAATGCACACAGACGACTTCACTGATGACCTGCATCCTCTTCTTCCTCCTCTTCCTCCCCAGGCACCTGCTGCCCAGACTGCCAGCGATGCTCCTTCAACCAGCGGCTTTACAGCAACGGGCAGGAATTTCTAGACCCCGATAACCTTTGCCAGAGCTGCCGGTGTGCGGTGAGATCCAGGAGGGTTCCCATTATTAGATAGATATTTACAAAAATAAACAGAGAAAAGGGAGGGAAAGTACACAAGCCTAGCAGATGGGAAATGCGGGTATTTTGGATTAGAAATCCCACAATCCCCAGCCAGGGTAGTGGATCATAGAATCACAGGATTGAAAGAGACCTCCTGGGCCATCCAGTCCAACCCCATTCTGCCAAGAAGCAGGATTATTGCATTCAAATCACCCCTGACAGATGGCCATCCAGCCTCTGTTTAAAAGCTTCCAAAGAAGGAGCCTCCACCACACTCCCTCCGGGGCAGAGAGTTCCACTGCTGAATGGCTCTCACAGTCAGGAAGTTCTTCCTCATGTTCAGATGGAATCTCTTTTCTTGTAGTTTGAAGCCATTTTTTTGCGTCCTAGTCTCCAGGGAAGCAGAAAACAAGCTTGGTCCCTCCTCCCTGTGGCTTTCTCTCACATATGTATACATGGCTATCATCTCTCTGCCTTCTTCAGGCTAAACATGCCCAGCTCCTTAAGCCACTCCTCATTGGGCTTGTTCTCCAGACCCTTGATCATTTTAGTCGTCCTCTTTCTCTGGACACATTCCAGCTTAGAGTCGATATCTCTCTTGAATTGTGGTGCCCAAAATTGGACACAATATTCCAGGTGTGGTCTGACCAAAGCAGAATAGAGCATGGGGAGCAGGACTTCCCTAGATCTAGACACTAGGCTCCTCTTGATGCAGGCCAAAATCCCATTGGCTTTTTTTTGCTGCCATATCACATTGTTGGCTCATGTTTCACTTGTTGTCCACGAGGACAACAAGTTAAACAAGTTAAACGTCTTTTTCGCACGTCCTGCTCTTGAACCAGGCCTCATTGTCCCCCATTCTGTAACTTTGCATTTCGTTTTTTCTGCCTAAGTGGAGTCTCTTGCATTTGTCCCTGTTGACTATATGGCAGAGTAGAAGGGTCCATAGTAGACCCCAAGCTGAGCATGAGTCAAGAATGTGATGCAGAAGCTAAAATGGCCAATGCGATTCTAGGCTGCATCAAGAGGGGTTTGGTGTCCAGATTGGAAAAAAAAAATCATAATGCCACTCTATACTGTTTTGTCCTGGAATAATAGCCCTGATGTTCAGCTGGAACTTGCATTCTTGATCCTTAAAACCATTAGACCGAGGAACAACAGTTCCATTAATGGAGGCTGAAATATTATTTGCCTTCTTTGCTGCAGCATCACACAGAAGGCTCGTGTTCAGCTTGCTGTCAGCAGTGAACCCAGGGTTTTCATATACAGTATATAGTTTTCCAATTCCTGCAAGACTCACTGCTGGACATGTATATGTAGACATGAAATTTGGGGTTTGGGATGTGCTCAATGTCTCCCTTTGGCTGCAGGACGGGACGGTGAGCTGCAGCCCCATCGTTTGCCCTCCGGTCACTTGCCCTCAACCACAGAAGAAGCCTGGATCTTGCTGTTCCACATGCCCTGGTAAGTCCTAACTTCCAAAATTCAGCTCCAAAGAAATGGTAGAAAGGGAAACAAATCCATTCTTCTCTTTGTCTATGACAGAGATCTCCAAACATTGGTCCTCCAGAAGCTTTGGATCCCAACTCCCAGTTCAGGAATTCTGGGAACTGAACTCCAAAACACCCAATGTTTGGGAACTGTTCCCTTCTACAAGAAGGACACTTTGCATCCCATTCTCCCATTCAAAGTGCTGAAGGGTCTTTCCAACTTGTCCTGCCCACCTCAACCTTTGGTTGCTTCCATGGGTTCATCTACACTGCAAAAATAACGCAGTTTGACACCACTTTAAAGGCTGTGGCTCAATGGTATGGAATCTTGGGAGTTGTAGTTTGGAGAGGCACCAGCTCTCACCAAACTACACACAACGAGAAAGACTTTGCAATTTAATTTAACTGCATATAGTTTATACATTGTTTATATCCTCGAGGCTTTAATTTACTCATTGTCTGCTTGATTATTGTTAGCTGTTATTATTATTATTTATTTATTTAATGTGTCTGTATTTTTAATTCCATTTTAATATCTATATGTTGTGGATTTTCAAATTGCATTTGCATCTCAGCCATGTGATAAAAGCAGGATCCTCTCTCTCCTCTTCCTCCTCCATCCTGCTCTAGACTGTGCTTATGAGAACCGGGTCATAGCAGACGGAGTGGAGATCCCCAGCCCTTTGAACCCTTGCCAGGCTTGCGTCTGCACCGGAGGCGAAATGCTCTGCATGGAACGGCAGTGTCCGGGGGCTTTGTGCGCCCACCCTTTACCGGGATCTTGCTGCCAGAACAACTGCAATGGTAAGTCATAGAATGCTAGAATCCTAGACTTGGAAGGGGCTCAAAGCGGCTTAACATAAAAGCATCAGCAATATGAGGATTGAATGAAAAGTAATGCCTCCACCTTGGTAACTCCTCTACAGATGGCAGTACTGGTATGCGGCAAGTACTGGCTTGTTCAGTAGACTCTCCTCTACAGTTCCATTTTGGCGGGAAGCCTTAGCATCGAATGGTTGTGTTGTTAAAGTGTGAAGCATGGAACCCTGCGCAGACGGTCAGTCAATGTGACTTAAGCAATGTGCAGTCATTGAATTCTTGACAGCAGAAGGAGAGTCATCAGAGAATGCAAGCTGTTTATGGTGATTGTGTTGATGTGAGTACTGTGCATCATTGGGCGAGTTAGTTTGCCACTCGCTGACTTGTGTGACAAGCAAAGAGTTGGGCGTCCTCTGTCAGCAACCACTGAGTTTCGCAACCAGAAGATTGACAGATTGATTCAGGACGATCATCGTAACACTCAGAGAGAAATGTCAAGCATAATCGGCATTTCACAAGAATGTGTGGGTCACATTATTGCTTTGCTTGGCTATCGGAAGATCTGTGCATGATGGGTACCCAGGATGCTGACACCTGAAATGAAAGCGCACAGACTTGAAACTTGAGAGATTGGGTCTCACCACCTTATGACATCGTCCATACAGTCCAGATTTAGCACCGTCTGACTTCCATCTGTTCCTGATAATGAAAAAAGATCTGCGGGGACATCATGATGCCTCTGATTAAGACATTGAGAGAGCTGTGACTTGCTGGTTGTGGAAACAGAGTGTCAACTTCTTCCATGTCAGCTTCAGAAAACTTGTTTATCATATTGTTGAAGGCTTTCATGGTTGGAATCACTGGGTTGTTGTAGGTTTTTTTGGGGCTGTATGGCCATGTTCTAGAGGCATTCTCTCCTGGCGTTTCGCCTGCATCTATGGCAAGCATCCCCAGAGGAACAATGGCTTCAAACTACAAGAGAGGAGATTCCATCTGAACATGAGGAAGAACTTCCTGACTGTGAGAGCCGTTCAGCAATGGAACTCTCTGCCCGGGGTGTGGTGGAGGCTCCTTCTTTGGAAGCTTTTAAACAGAGGCTGGATGGCCATCTGTCAGGGGTGATTTGAATGCAATATTCCTGCTTCTTGGCAGAATGGGGTTGGACTGGATGGCCCAGGAGGTCTCTTCCAACTCTTTGATTCTATGATTCTATAGTGAGGTTCATCGTTTGCAGAAATATATCCAATTGTCTGGTGATTATGTGGAAAAGTGAAGAGTGGTAGTTCAAGAGCACATTCTAAGGATTATATCTGCGTTTGATTTAATAGAATATTCCCATCCAAACCCAAGTAACGAAGGTGGAGGCATTACTTTTCATTCAACCCTCGTACAAACATTAAAAGGGGATTAAATCTAAACAGTATTTTTTAAAAATTCCCAGTTGAAAATAATTAAAACCTATTGTCATGGCTCCATGCTATGGAATCCTGGGAGTTGTAGATTTGCAAAGCCAAAAAGAATGCTGGTGCCTACTACTACAACTCCCACGATTCCATAGCAAGGAACCATGGCAGTTCGAGTGCTATCAAACTGCATTCAATCTACATTCCTTGATGTGTTGTCAACGTGCCATGTTTTTGGTTTGGCGTTGTGTTGAATGAAAACAATATTGAAGGATTGCTCTCCTGTGACTTCTAAGATCATGTTTTGGTTTATGGTCAACTGAAAACAAACCAACCAATTCTCCTAGCAAGAATTGCTCCTTTGAGGCTGAGAGAGTGTGGCTCACGCAAGGCCACCACACTGCTTCATCTGGAGCCCGAAGTGGCAGAACATGCCAGCAAGTAGCATTAACCCTTCCTTCTCTGCACAGGTTGCAACTACGCCGGGAAGGAGTACCCCAATGGAGCTGAATTCCCACACCCCACGGACAAGTGTCGGAGGTGCCATTGCATTGTGAGTGACGTCTTCCTCCTCATCATTGTAGGTCCTCCTTCCAATAGGAAATGTCAGGCTGTTTTTTGCAGGGAGGGAAGAGCATGCAGATCTTTGCCACAACCCATGCACAAAACTCACAGACAGGAGTAGGAATGAACAGAAAAAACTTACATAGTCTTTGTAAGTAACACAAAATAAGGCATCTTCATCTTCAGTCAAATGAGAAAGCAAAACATAAACCTTGAGCAAACAGCTATTCCTTAGAGCAGCATAACGGTTTCTCTCCAACCTGCTCCTCAGAGCAGAGCCTTTGAGCATAGATCTCCTCAGAGAAAAAGTTCTCCAGAACTGTATTCTAAAAACCCATACAGTTATACCCTATCGGGTGTGGCCCAAGATTACTGGTTGACCTACATTACCAGCTGTACATAATAATTACCATCATAATTTCCCATTAGAGCAGCACAATGGCTTCTCTCCAACCTGCTCCTCAGAGTAGAGCCTTTGAGCATAGATCTCCTCAGAGGAAAAGTTCTCCAGAACTGTATTCTAAAAACCCATACAGTTATACCCTATCGGTATGGTCCAAGATTGCCGGTTGACTTACATTACCCACTGTACATAATAATTACCATCATAATTACCCTTTAGAGCAGCATAACGGCTTCTCTCCAACCTCCTCCTCAGAGCAGAGCCTTTGAGCATAGATCTCCATAGAGAAAAAGTTCTCCAGAACTGTATTCTAAAAACCCATACAGTTATACCCTATCGGTGTGGTCCAAGATTGCTGGTTGACCTACATTACCAGCTGTACATAATAATTACAATCATAATTACCCTTTAGAGCAGCATAACGGCTTCTCTCCAACCTGCTCCTCGGAGCAGAACCTTTGAGCATAGATCTCCTCAGAGGAAAAGTTCTCCAGAACTGTATTCTAAAAACCCATACAGTTATACCCTATCGGTATGGTCCAAGATTGCCGGTTGACTTACATTACCCACTGTACATAATAATTACCATCATAATTACCCTTTAGAGCAGCATAACGGCTTCTCTCCAACCTCCTCCTCAGAGCAGAGCCTTTGAGCATAGATCTTCTCAGAGAAAAAGTTCTCCAGAACTGTATTCTAAAAACCCATACAGTTATACCCTATCGGGTGTGGTCCAAGATTGCTGGTTGACCTACATTACCAGCTGTACATAATAATTAACATTATAATTACCCCTTAGAGCAGCATAACGGCTTCCCTTCTACCTGCTCCTCAGAGCAGAGCCTTTGAGCATAGATCTTCTCAGAGAAAAAGTTCTCCAGAACTGTATTCTAAAAACCCATACAGTTATACCCTATCGGGTGTGGTCCAAGATTGCTGGTTGACCTACATTACCAGCTGTACATAATAATTAACATTATAATTACCCCTTAGAGCAGCATAACGGCTTCCCTTCTACCTGCTCCTCAGAGCAGAGCCTTTGAGCATAGATCTTCTCAGAGAAAAAGTTCTCCAGAACTGTATTCTAAAAACCCATACAGTTATACCCTATCAGGTGTGGTCCAAGATTGCTGGTTGACCTACATTACCATCTGCACACAATAATTACCATCATAAGGCTTTTCTTCAACACACACACACGGTCCTGCTACAACTTACTGTAAAAGAGAGCAAAGGGGTTGGACTAAATGGCCTCTAGGTCAGTGTTTCTCAACCTTCCTAATGCCACAACCCCTTAATCCAGCTCCTCATGTTGTGGTGACCCCCAACCATAACATTATTTTCATTACTACTTCTTAACGGTAATTTTTCTCCTCTTGTGAATCGTCATGTAAATCTCTGATATGCAGGATGTATTTTCATTCACTGGGCCTAATTTGGCACAAATATCCAATATGCCCAGATCTGAATACTGGTGGGGTTGGGGGGGGGGGATTGATTTTGCCATTTGGGAGTTGTAGTTGCTGGGATTTATAGTTAACCTAAAATCAAAGATCATTCTAAACTCCACCAACAATGGAATTGAGCCAATCTTGGCACACAGAACTCCCATGACCAATATCCAGCGAGCACTGTGGACTCAAACAATGATGAATCTGGACCAAATTTGGCATGAATACTCAATATGCCCAAATGTGAACACTGGTGAGTTTGGGGAAAATAGACCTTGGGAGTTGTCATTGTGGGACTCATAGTTCACCTACAATCAAAGATTATTCTGAGCTCCACCAATGATAGAATTGAACCAATCTTGGCACACAGAACTCCCATGATCAACAGAAAATTCTGGAAGGGTTTGGTGGCCATTGATCTTGAGTTTTGGAGTTGTAGTTCACCTACATCCAGAGAGCACAGTGGACTCAAACAATGATGGATCTGGACCAAACTTGGCATGAATACTCAATATGCCCAAATCTGAACACTGGTGGAATTTGGGGAAAATAGATCTTGACATTTGGGAGTTGTAGTTGCTGAGATTTATAGTTTATCTACTATCAAAGAGCATTTAGAACCCAACCGATAGAATTGGGCCAAACTTCTCACACAAAACCCCCTTGACCAACAGAAAATACTGTGTTTTCTGAGGGTCTTTGGTGACCCCTCTGACACCCCTTTGCGTCCCCCTTCCTCTGAGGCTGAGACGCTTTGAGTTACCCAAAGTCAACCAGTTGGTCCCAAACCGAATAGTGATTGGAACACTAATCCCCAGAGCTGCTCCAACCCTTACCCCACACTGGAACCTTTACTTTTCTTGTCTGAGATGCAATAATTTCCAGGAAAGACTGACCTAGAAAGGAAAGGTGTAGGGGTCAGGCTGCATGACCTTTGGGGAACCCACTTTGCTTCCTTTTCTTTTTACAGAATGGCAATGTGCAATGCCTCACTCGACGATGCCTTCCGCTGCCCTGCGCAGAACCCTTCTCTGTGCCTGGAGAGTGCTGCCCCCGGTGTCCAGGTATGGAGCTGCAACATCCAGGTAGACCCTATAAAGGCCAGGTAGACCTATAGGGTATAAAAGGGGTCATAGAATCATAGAATCAAAGAGTTGGAAGAGACCTCCTGGGCCATCCAGTCCAACCCCATTCTGCCAAGAAGCAGGAATATTGCATTCAAATCACCCCTGACAGATGGCCATCCAGCCTCTGTTTCAAAGCTTCCAAAGAAGGAGACTCCACCACACTCCGGGCAGAGAGGTCCACTGCTGAACGGCTCTCACAGTCAGGAAGTTCTTCCTCATGTTCAGGTGGAATCTCCTCTCTTGTAGTTTGAAGCCATTGTTCCATTGCGTCCTAGTCTCCAAGGAAGCAGAAACCAAGCTTGCTCCCTCCTCCTCCCTGTGGCTTCCTCTCACATATTTATGCATGGCTATCATGTCTCCTCTCAGCCTTCTCTTCTTCAGGCTAAACATGCCCAGCTCTTTAAGCCGCTCCTCATAGGGCTTGTTCTCCAGACCCTTGATCATTTTAGTCGCTCTCCTCTGGACACATTCCAGCTTGTCAACATCTCTCTTGAATTGTGGTGCGCAGAATTGGACACAATATTCCAGATGTGGTCTAACCAAAGCAGAATAGAGCATGGGGAGCATGACTTCCCTGGATCTAGACACTATGCTCCTATTGATGCAGGCCAAAATCCCATTGCCTTTTTTTGCCGCCACATCACATTGTTGGCTCATGTTTAACTTGTTGTCCACGACGACTCCAAGATCTTTTTCACACGTACTGCTCTCGAGCCAGGCCTCGTCGTCCCCCATTCTGTCTCTTTGCATTTCGTGTTTCCTGCCAAAGTGGAGTATCTTGCATTTGTCCCTGTTGAACTTCATTTTGTTATTTTCGGCCAATCATCTCTCTAATCTGTCAAGATCCCTTTGAATCCTGCTCCTGTCCTCTGGAGTCTTGGCTCTCCCTCCCAATTTGGTGTCGTCTGCAAACTTGATGATCCTGCCTTCTAACAGAGTCAGGGTCAGCTGGATTCATTGTCCAAACAGCGGTGATGATGGAGGGTTTGTCCCCTAAATGGGATTATTTGGTGGGGAGTTATAAAGGGAAAAAAGGGACGGGGACGCACACCTGGACAGGTAGTAAGGCGTCTCCTTTCTTATTTCTGTCTCCACAGCCCCACCAGCCACCTGTCTCTACCTGGGCCTCTCCTATCAGCACATGGAGCGTTTCTACGATCCGTTGGAGAAATGCCGGGATTGCATCTGCACCAATGGGACCATCACCTGCCAACGCCAACCCTGCGCGCCAGTCCAGTGCTCCCACCCGCTGCGGCACGATTGCTGCCTCTCCTGCGATGGTGACTGGTTTTGTTCATTATTTATTTATTATTTATTTATTTATTTCTCATACTTCTACCCCGCCCTTCTCAACCCCCGAGGGGGGACTCAGGGCAGCTTACAAAAGGCATAATTCGATGCCAGCACAACAACAAGGTAAAAAAATAAAATATATATAAACAGTAGTTAAAACAATTAAAAACAATCCATTATACATCACATTCCCTTAAAAAACCCATCTAATGCTCAACGTTTGCCAGCTCAGAGTCTGTGAATTCAGTTCTAGTCGTCGCTTGTCCTTTGTCTATCTGCCAGATTCCCCGAAAGCCTGGTCCCAAATCCATGTTTTTAATTTCCTTCTAAAAGAGAGGAGGGATGTCGATGTCCTAATTTCCCCGGGGAGTGAATTCCACAAGTGAGGGGCCACCACCAAGAAGGCCCTGCTCCTTGTCCCCACCAATCTCACTTGTGATAGAGGTGGGGCCGAGAGCAGGGCCTCCCCAGAAGATCTTAAACTCCGAGGTGGGACGTAGAAGGAGATACATTCGGACAGATACGCCGGGCCGGCACCGTATAGGGTTTTGTAGGTCAAAACCAGCACTTTGAATTGTGCTCGGAATTGGATTGGCGGCCAGTGGAACTGACATAACAGGGGGGTGGTGTGCTCCCTGTATGACGCTCCGGTGAGTAATCTGGCTGCCGCCCGCTGGACTAAGTTTCCAAACAGTCTTCAAAGGCAACCCCATGTAGAGTGCGTTGCAGTAATCTATTCGGGTTGTAACCAGAGTGTGGACCACTTTGGCCAGATCAGACTTCCCAAGGTACGGGCGCATCTGTGGATGCTGTGATTTGTAGTCCAAATTTTCTCCCCAAGCTTTCAAGTAGTACTGGCCATGGATTCTGGGAAATGGATCCCCAAAATGAGCTTTCAAGAATGAACTTAATATAAAAATGCAAAAAGTATAGATGGAAAAGTTAAAAAAAATTATATGCTGCTTTCCTGACAAATGGGAAGTTATTTTTTTTAAACTGAGGGATGGATATGTAGATAGATAGATAGATAGATAGATAGATAGATAGAATCATAGAATCCTAGAATCAAAGAGTTGGAGGAGACCTCCTGGGCCATCATCCAGTCCACCCCCATTCTGCCAAGAAGCAGGAACATTGCATTCAAATCACCCCTGACAGATGGCCATCCAGCCTCTGTTTAAAAGCCTCCAAAGAAGGAGCCTCCATCACACTCTGGGGCAGAGAGTTCCACTGCTGAACGGCTCTCAAGAGTCAGAAAGTTCTTCCTCGTGTTCAGATGGAATCTCCTCTCTTGTAGTTTGAAGCCATTGTTCCATTGCGTCCTAGTCTCCAAGGAAGCAGAAAACAAGCTTGCTCCCTCCTCCTCCCTGTGGCTTCCTCTCACATATTTATACATGGCTCTCATATCTCCTCTCAGCCTTCTCTTCTTCAGGCTAAACATGCCCAGCTCCTTAAGCCGCTCCTCATGGGGCTTGTTCTCCAGACCCTTGATCATTTTAGTCGCCCTCCTCTGGACACAGTATTCCAGCTTAGAGTCAATATCTCTCTTGAATTGTGGTGCCCAGAATTGGACACAATATTCCAGGTGTGGTCTAACCAAACCTGGAATGTTGTGTCCAATTCTGGGCACCACCAGATAGATAGAGAGAGAGATATACATCTTCCTGAGCTTTGCAGTGTGTTGTTACATGTTCCCTATAGTTTCAGTTACATATGTAGTCATGTGCATATGTATTCAGGTTTCCAACAGAAGGAACATTCAAGTTCCCAAAAGATCAAACTGAGCTGCAATTATACTCATGCGTTCCCTATGGGGTGGCCCCAAACCTTCTCAACTGAGCCATGGGGCATTTTCTTTGTGTTTCCCTCCTCCAGGTTGCCTTTACCAGGGCAAGGAGCTCCCCAACGGAGAGCAGTTTGCAGACCCCAAAGACCCCTGCGGCACCTGTTCCTGCTGGGAAGGCAGCATCACCTGCAAGGCCACCCCCTGCCCGCCCGCCGAGTGCCCCTTCCCCACTTCAGGGCATTGCTGCAAGCTTTGCGAAGGTAAGTTGCATGGGCTTTGGGCTGCATCTACGCGAGGTGTAACGATAGCAGGAGGGTAGCAGAGAAGATAGGAGCCCTCAGTGGCGCAGTGGTTTCAACTCCTGTGCCGGAAGGACTGAAGGTTCGCAGGTTCGAATCCGGGGAGAGGTGGATGAGCTCCCTCTATCAGCTCCAGCTCTTCATGCGGGGACATGAGAGAAGCAAAAAAAAGCCAATGAGATTTTGGCCTGCATCAAGAGGAGCATAGTGTCTAGATCTAAGGAAGTAATGCTACCCCTCTATTCTGCTTTGGTTAGACCACATCTGGAATATTGTGTCCAATTCTGGGCACCACAATTCAAGAGAGATATTGACAAGCTGGAATGTGTCCAGAAGAGGGCGACTAAAATGATCAAGGGTCTGGAGAACAAGCCCTATGAGGAGCGGCTTAAAGAGCTGGGCATATTTAGCCTGAAGAAGAGAAGGCTTAGAGGAGATATGATAGCCATGTATAAATATGTGAGAGGAAGCCACAGGGAGGAGGAGGGAGCAAGCTTGTTCTCTGCTTCCCTGGAGACTGGGACGCGGAACAATGGCTTCAAACTACAAGAGAGGAGATTCCACCTGAACATGAGGAAGAACTTCCTGACTGTGAGAGCCGTTCAGCAGTGGAACTCTCTGCCCCGGAGTGTGGTGGAGGCTCCTTCTTTGGAAGCTTTTAAGCAGAGGCTGGATGGCCATCTGTCAGGGGTGATTTGAATGCAATATTCCTGCTTCTTGGCAGAATGGGGTTGGACTGGATGATGGCCCAGGAGGTCTCTCCCAACTCTTTGATTCTATGATTCTATGATTCTGTGAAGCTTCCCACAAGGATGATAAAAACATCAAATCATCCAGGCGTCCCCTGGGCAACGTCCTTGCAGACGGCCAATTCTCTCACACCAGAAGCGACTTGCTCCTGACATGACAAAAAAAAAAGCAGAGAAGATTATAAAAAAATTGAATTTTACCAGATGGGGAAATATAGATAAAAGAAACCCAACACTGCTCAGCCAAAATATATACACCACTACAGACTGTTGTTGTGCATTCGTTCAGTCGTCTCCGACTCTTCGTGACCTCATGGACCAGCCCACGCCAGAGCTCCCTGTCGGCCGTCACCACCCCCAGCTCCTTCAAGGTCAGTCCAGTCACTTCAAGGATGCCATCCATCCACCTTGCCCTTGGTCGGCCCCTCTTCCTTTTCCCTTCCACTTTCCCCAGCATAATTGTCTTCTCCAGGCTTTCCTGTCTCCTCATGATGTGGCCAAAGGACTTCCACTTTCATAGAATCATAGAATCAAAGAGTTGGAAGAGACCTCATGGGCCATCCAGTCCAACCTATTCTGCCAAGAAGCAGGAATATTGCATTCAAATCACCCCTGACAAATGGCCATCCAGCCTCTGCTTAAAAGCTTCCAAAGAAGGAGCCTCCACCACACTCCGGGGCAGAGAGTTCCACTGCTGAACGGCTCTCACAGTCAGGAAGTTCTTCCTAATGTTCAGATGGAATCTCCTCTCTTGTAGTTTGAAGCCATTGTTCCGCGTCCTAGTCTCCAAGGAAGCAGAAAACAAGCTTGCTCCCTCCTCCTCCCTGTGGCTTCCTCTCACATAGTTATACATGTGAGACTTTCCCTCTCGTCTCCTTCCCTCCAGTGAGCAGTCGGGCTTTCTTTCCTGGAGGATGGACTGGTTGGATCTTCTCGCAGTCCAAGGCACTCTCAGAACTTTCCTCCAACACCACAGCTCAAAAGCATCGATCTTCCTTGGCTCAGCCTTCCCTAAGGTCCAGCTCTCACATCCGTAGGTGACTAGAGGGAATGCCATGGCTTTGACTAGGCAATGGATCTTGGTTGCCAGTCTGATGTCTCTACTCTTTACTATTTGATCGAGACTGGACATTGCTCTCCTCCCAAGAAGGAAGCGTCTTCTGATTTCCTGGCCACAGTCTGCATCTGCACCATTACAGACTAGCTCACCAAAATATAGAGGGAGTATGGTTGTTGAACTAACTGAATATTTAGAAGTTAGAAACTGGAAACCACTGGAACTGAGAGACTTGAAATGATTCTTCAAAAGATTTCTACTGCCACCATATTAATAACGTTGAGCATTAGATTGGTTTTATTGATTGTGATGTATAATTGATTGTTTTAATTGTTTTATAATTGCTGTTTATATATGTTTTATCTTTTTGTTTGTGTTGGCATCGAATTGTGCCTTTTGTAAGCCGCCCTGAGTCCCCCCTCGGAGGTTGAGAAGAGCAGGGTAGAAATGCGCGAAATAAATAAATAAATAAATAAACAGGCTGAGGTATTATCAAGAAGTTGTTCAGTACCACACTCTGTGTCACTATAGTTTTCTTAGAGGCTGCTGAAAACTGACTTGAATACTGCTTTGACCACAAAGGTATTCACACTGAGGCTGGTAAAAGCTGATAAAAATAACAAGAACATTTATTGAACAGGCTTGAATTATTCAGGTACAAATGCTTAATGGTTTCAGTAGAATATTGGCATAAAAAGCTTGTGGTTGCGTTTGAGTAAAGATCTTAAAAAGTCCTGGGTTACAAGTCTTAAAAGTTACAACACAGAAAATTACTTCAGGAAATGAATCTCTTAAAGGAACTCCCAAAAATCCCCCTTAGGAAACTAGCCAAAAACCCTGAACTAGCCTTCCTTAGGAAATGAACAGACCACTAACGGGGTGATGTTCCACACAGTATTCTAGCTATATTTTCTATAGCTATTCCGAATACTACACAAAAAACTGACCCAAACTTCTACAAAACCCAAACTACTCTTGCTAACATCCAAACTCCCAACTGGCAAACTTGGTCCTCAAACCTCAATTTTTTTCTTTAGACCACTTAGGCTCTGCCCCCATCTTCCTAACCAATCCTAGCCTTCTGATTTTCCCTCCTAGACTAGAACATGCCCCCCCCCCCCCTTTAAGGCAAACCTAACCTAAGATGGCATCTCCCTGTCTCCCTTCTCTAAAATGGATGCCGTGGCTTTGCCAGGCCCACTTCCCTAGGCCTAAGCTAGCCTGCTAAGGCAAGGGATTCATTACACCAAGCCATGCTGCCCCCCCCCCCCCCCCAAGCAGGGTTTGTTTATTTATTTATTTACTTACTTACTGTATTTGTATACCGCCTTTCTCAGCCAATTGGCAACTCAAGGCGGTTTCCAACAAAACAGTATACATAGTATCAAATACAATATAACCATATAAGCATTATACTTACATAAGACAACAACAATAAACAACATCATTGGCCTCTCCTTATTGTCAAGCATTGTCCAATTCCATTGTCAGTCGTCCATTTCCTATGTCAATTACCTGTATCCGCTACTCTGTTTGTGAACGCTTGCTCAAACAGCCATGTTTTGACTTGTTTCCGAAACGTTAAGAGGGAGGAGGCAGATCTAATCTCTCTAGGGAGAGTGTTCCATAGCCGGGGGGGGGGGGGGGGGGCACCACTGAGAAGGCCCTGTCTCTCATCCCCGCCAAACGTACCGGTGACAAAGGCGGGGCCGAGAGCAGGGCCCCCTCGGACGATCTCAAGGTCCTAGATGGTTCATAAGAGGAGATACATTCGGACAGGTAAGTTGGGCCAGAACCGTTTAGGACTTTATAGGCTAGTACCAGCACTTTGAATTGTGCCTGGTAGCAAACTGGCAGCCAGTGGAGCTGGCGCAACAAGAGGGTTGTATGCTCCCTGAGAGCCGTTCCAGTTAACCATCTGGCTGCTGTCCACTGGACCAGTTGAAGCTTCCGGACAGTCTTCAAAGACAACCCCATGTAGAGAGCATTGCAGTAGTCTATACGGGATGTAACAAGAGTGTGGACTACCGTGGCCAAGTCAGACTTCCCAAGGTATGGGCGCAGCTGGCGCACAAGCTTTAATTGGGTTTGCTGTTTCCTTCCACTGAGGCTAAGAGAGTGTGACTTGCCCATGATCCCTCGATGGATTTCCTTAGCCAAACAAGGATTCGCAACCCAGGCCTCCCAATGTCCTAGTCAAACCCTCAAACCACTGCAGTTCATGAAAACGTTTCCATGCCCTCCTTCTCCAGGTTGTGAATACCTTTCGGAGCCTTACCTGAATGGCCAGGAATTCCCAGACCCGCAAGACACCTGTGGAATCTGCACCTGCCTTGATGGGTTTGTCACCTGCGCCAAGAAGCCCTGCTACCAAGCAGGTTGCAGCCACCCTCTCCGAATGCCTGGCCAGTGCTGCCCTGTCTGCCAAGGTGAGCCCCGAGTGCAAAACGCTGGCCTTTACGGTCCAGAACAATGCTGAGTTGGGGGAATACGAGTGTCACACTCTATCTTCACTGTCAGAAATCCTACCGACTGTGCCAAAGATGTCATGAGTACTTTTTAAACACTATTATTATTATTATTATTATTATTATTATTATTATTATCTTTATTTGTACCCCGCTAGCATCTTCCGAAGGACTCAATGCGGCTTACAAAGGCCAAGGCCTTTGGGTTCTTTTATTCATTTCCAATGAGACAGGTTACATCAGGCACTTTCCTCCTTAATGTAAGGAACCATTGTGTTGCCTTAAAGAATAAGTTTTTGACTGTGTAAACATGTTGTTTTCAACCAAGAGTTAATCATAGAATCATAGAATCAAAGAGTTGGAAGAGACCTCCTGGGCCATCCAGTCCAACCCCATTCTGCCAAGAAGCAGGAATATTGCATTCAAATCACCCCTGACAGATGGCCATCCAGCCTCTGCTTAAAAGCTTCCAAAGAAGGAGCCTCCACCACACTCCGGGGCAGAGAGTTCCGCTGCTGAACGGCTCTCACAGTCAGGAAGTTCTTCCTAATGTTCAGATGGAATCTCCTCTCTTGTAGTTTGAAGCCATTGTTCCGCGTCCTAGTCTCCAAGGAAGCAGAAAACAAGCTTGCTCCCTCCTCCTCCCTGTGGCTTCCTCTCACATATTTATACATGGCTCTCATCATGTCTCCTCTCAGCCTTCTCTTCTTCAGGCTAAACATGCCCAGTTCCCTAAGCCGCTCCTCATAGGGCTTGTTCTCCAGACCCTTGATCATTTGAGTCGCCCTCCTTTGGACACATTCCAGCTTGTCAATATCTCTCTTGAATTGTGGTGCCCAGAATTGGACACAATATTCCAGATGTGGTCTAACCAAAGTGGAATAGAGGGGTAGCATTACTTCCTTAGATCTAGACACTATGCTCCTATTGATGCAGGCCAAAATCCCATTGGCTTTTTTTGCCGCCGTATCACATTCCTGGCTCATGTTTAACTTGTTGTCCACGAGGACTCCAAGATCTTTTTCACACGTACTGCTCTCGAGCCAGGCGTCACCAATTCTGTAATCCTCGTCTCTGGTCGTGTCAGCAGTTCATGATTTCTTCACCTCCTTTTGTAGTTTTCTAGGCTTCAATATTCTTAGAATGGTGTCTTCAGTCTTGGCCAGACTCCAGTCATACGCCTTTCATACAATGTCATTCAAACCACTCATCACACGAGGGCCCATCTACACTGACCACCAGCCAGGCTTAAGCACAGTTGGCAAATCACCAGCAATGATAAGATCTACCAACAGAAAGGTTGCCAGTTTGAAGCACTGGGTCATCGTGAGCTGCCAACTGTCAGCCCAGCTTGCTGTTTACCTTAGCCAGTGGTTCTCAACCTTCCTAATGTCACGACCCCTTAATACACTTCCTCATATTATGGTGACCCCTAACTAAAAAATTATTTCTGTTGCTACTTCATAACTGTCATTTTGCTGCTGTTGTGAATTGTCATGTAAATATCTGGACCAAACTTGGCACGAATGGAATTGAATCAAACTTCCCACACAGAACCTCCATGACCAACAGAAAATACTGTGTTTTCTGATGGTCTTTGACAACCCCTCTGACACCCCCTCACGACCCCTCCAAGGGTCCCGATCCCCAAGTTGAGAAACACTGACCTAAGCAGTTCGAAAACAGCTTAGAGTTGTAAGTAGAGGAACTAGTTACCGCTAAAACAAGCAGGGGAGGTATTTTATTAAACCATAAAGAGAAAAGATCAGAAGTCCTGATGGCTCTAGAGGATGGAGCGACAGCACCCCCCTGTGGCTGGATTCGAGTACAACCTTCTAAGGCGCCAAAAAGCTGAATGTTGACGTTGACACAACATACCTCCTTTCTGTTCTGTCTGTCTCTGTCCTGTCTAGCCAAAAGGGCATTGAATATTTGCCGTGTATGTGTTCTGTGATCCGCCCTGAGTCCGCCTCGGGAGATAGGACAGAATATAAATAAAGTGTTGTTATCATTATTATTTGATGCTGTTTCAGACCAGTGTTAGAAAAATGTATAGTTTTTTAGAGGAAATCCTGGAACCTCATGATTGCACAAACCACAAAGTACCAACATGTGCCTTTGTGGGAATTTTTTGTCTGGCTGCCAGAGTTTGATGCTAGCTTCGAACTGCTTTAAATAGTCCATGTAGATGAAGCTGAGACAGGAAGGAACATCAGCAGTTCAAAATACGCAGATGACACCAAGCCCATAAAATTCGATTATTTAGGAATGTGCTGATGTTCTATGGCCATCCAAATTCTACTGCATGAGATGAGTGATTCATTCTAATTCCTTACCATATTCCTTTCCCCAAACAGGTTGCTCCTACAATGGCCTCACTGTTGCCAATGGGCAGACCTTTGCTGACCCTGGAGACCCTCTCTGCTCCCAATGCACTTGTCGGGTGAGTGGCTTAGCCCTGGACTTTCCAACAAGGAACCAAGCAAAATTCAAAACATGGGCCTGGAAACTGGGGTCTTCCCCTTTCTGGGGTTCCTCTGGACCCTAAAATGTTGTGAGACTGCAGAATTTCTCCAAAGTCATAGATAGTGTCTTCCTGCCTGGAAGAAGGGGTTAGACTGGATGACCTTTAGGGTCCCTTCCAACTCTAGGATTCTGTGCCCACTCTTGCCTCCTTGTCCTCCACCCAGCTGAAGGTTTCTAACAGCTTTGTCATATTGCCCAGGGTGCGTACAATAAATAGATTTGGTGACATGGTGCAAAGAACAACCCAATAAACTCTCTTATAGTGCTGAGGCTTATTAAAAACTAGCCGCCCCCTGCCACACGTTGCTGTGGCCCACTCTGGTGGTCATGGGGGTTCTGTGTGGGAGGTTTGGCCCAATTCTATCGTTGGTGGGGTTCAGAATGCTCTTTCTGATAGGTGAACTATAAATCCCAGCAACTACAACTCCCAAATGTCAAGGTGTATTTCCCCCAAACTCCATTTGTGTGCGTATTTGGGCATATGGAATATTCGTGCCAAGTGTGGTCCAGATCCATCACTGTTTGAGTCCAAAGTGCTGTCTGGATGTTGGTGAACTACAACTCCCAAACTCAAGGTCAATGCCCACCAAACCCTTCTAGTGTTTTCTGTTGATCATGGGAGTTCTGTGTCCCAAGACTGGTTCAATTCCATCATTGGTGAAGTTCAGAATGCTCTTTGATTCTGTCCCTGGTCAAAAAATGGTTGGGAACCAGTCATAGAGGATGGAGCGACAGCACCCCCCTGTGGCCAGAGTTGACCATAACCTCCAGGACGCTGAAGTTGGAAAAATGCCGAGACACATACCTTTATCTCTCTGTCTTGTATGTCCAACAGCATTGCATGTTTGCAATGTGTTCATGTTTGCCATGTATAGGTTCTGTGCTCCATCTAAACGTCCCCAGCTCTTTTAGCTGCTACTCAAAGGAATTCATAGCTTCCAGACTATCTTGGGGACCCTTCTCTAGATACTTTCCATTTTATCCATCTCCTTCTTGAATTGTAGCACCCAGAACTAGATACAGATGAAAGCAGAATAGAGTAGAGCTATAACTTCCCTCAATCTAGGTATCCTGCTGATGCAGCCAGGAATTGCATTGGCCTTTTTAGCTGCCATATCACACTGCTGGCTCATATTAAGCTTGTGGTCCCCTAAGGCTTGTAGATCCCATGGGAAGACTATTTCCAGACTGGTAATTATTGTTCTCCCCTTCCCTGCAGGCTGGCTCCGTTCAGTGCCTCAGGAAGCTCTGCCCTCCAGCTCCCTGTGCCCACCCTGTGCAGGGTCCATGCGCCTGTCCTCTCTGCCAAGGTGAGTCAACCCAGGACAAAAAAAACCCTATAAATCAGGCATGGGCAAACTTTGGCCCTCCGGGTGCTTTGAACTTCAACTCACAGAATCATAGAATCCAAGAGTTGGAAGAGACCTCATGGGCCATCCAGTCCAACTCCATTCTGCCAAGAAGCAGGAATATTGCATTCAAAGCACCCCTGACAGATGGCCATCCAGCCTCTGCTTAAAAGCTTCAAAAGAAGGAGCCTCCACCACACTCCGGGGCAGAGAGTTCCACTGCTGAACGGCTCTCACAGTCAGAAAGTTCTTCCTCATGTTCAGGTGGAATCTTCTCTCTTGTAGTTTGAAGCGAATGTTCCTTGTCCTAATCTCCATGGAAACAGCAAACAAGCTTGCTCCCTCCTCCTCCCTGTGGCTTCCTCTCATATATTTATGCATGGCTATCGTGTCTCCTCTCAGCCTTCTCTTCTTCAGGCTAAACATGCCCAGCTCCTTAAGCCGCTCCTCATAGGGCTTGTTCTCCAGACCCTTGATCATTTTAGTCGCCCTCCTCTGGACACATTCCAGCTTGTCAATATCTCTCTTGAGTTGTGGTGCCCAGAATTGGACACAATATTCCAGGTGTGGTCTAACCAAAGCAGAATAGAGCATGGGAAGCATGACTTAGAATCATAGAATCAAAGAGTTGGAAGAGACCTCATGGGCCATCCAGTCCAACCCCCTGCCAAGAAGCAGGAATATTACATAGATTTCCCTAGATCTAGACACTATGCTCCTATTGATGCAGGCCAAAATCCCATTGGCTTTTTTTGCCGCCACATCACATTCCTGGCTCATGTTCATCTTCCTGTCCACGAGGACTCCAAGATCTTTTTCACACGTCCTGCTCTTGAGCCAGGCCTCATCATCCCCCATTCTGTCTCTTTGCATTTCATTTTTTCTGCTCCCACAATTCCTAACAGCTTGTTAGTCCACAAGTGACTTAAAGAATATCCGCATAATGATGATATGGATTTGGTTCCACTGGAATGGGTGAAGGGATAATGTCCTTCAAGAACAGCCTTAATACCACGTTGAAAGTAAATGAAAAAAATGCTTTACTTCAGCAAACACAAGAGAACAGCACATGCAGTTGAAAAATGCAAAAAAAAGCAAGGGAATCTTAATGCAGACACAAAACTCAAGTCTCTGATAAAGTCCAAAAGAAACAGCAGTCTTACATCAGACAACAGGCAATGATCACTAAATCCTTAGAAGCAGACTCGAAGGAGGTACAACTGGAGTGAAGGCATAAGCATCAGGGTCGTTTGTTACCAGAGAAAGGTGACTACTCCTACTTCTGATTTATATCCCTGAATTCCCCACACAAGAGGTGCTAGGGCGGTTTCCAATTAGTTTGGCATTTCTAGCAGCAATTGTAGCTGTTTCCTTTCGCCTTTCCAGAAATGTGGGCACTTGCAAATCCTCATCCTCTTATTCTAACTCTAAATCCCCTTCTGGTTCCTGAACACTTTCCTGCTCCCCTTCTTCTTCTGAAGATGAGGAATCCCTAACCCTAACCCTGCCACCGCA
Organism: Anolis sagrei; assembly: GCF_037176765.1. NCBI lineage: Eukaryota > Metazoa > Chordata > Lepidosauria > Squamata > Anolidae > Anolis > Anolis sagrei. The sequence goes on along the minus strand of NC_090025.1, from coordinate 196,320,758 downwards.
GATACCTGGGCCTCCAGGTTCAATGCTGAGTCCAGGAGGACCCCCAAACTGCGGACCTGCCTTTTCAGGGGAAGTGTGACCCCTTCCATCCAGCACAGGATGGGTCTCTATTCCCTGATCTGCCTTGCGACTGATCAGGAGTGCCTCTGTCTTGTCTGGATTAAGTTTCAATTCATTTGCCCTCATCCAGTCCATTACTGGTGACAGGCACTGGTTTAAGGGCAGGTACTGTTGGGGCTTGTTGCTGTTCCCTCTTACTAATTAGCCCAAAAACCTTCAGAGTTTGTTTTTATTCAATCAAATGCTGAAGGCAGGAGATCATTGTAACAAGTTTAATTGAGCAAGTCACCTTGCTGGGTGTGAAGTGCCACTCACACAACTCAGAGCAGCTTAGTTTTATAGACCAAATTTTAAACATTATTCTCTAAATTTTGCCTCATCTTTTCTCTTCCTTTGGCATTTCTCTTATCAGTATTGCCCCAGCAGTTAGAATCATAGAATTAAAGAGTTGGAAGAGACCTCATGGGCCATCCAGTCCAACCCCCTTCTGCCAAGTAGCAGGAATATTGCATTCAAATCACCCCTGACAGATGGCCATCCAGCCTCTGCTTAAAAGCTTCCAAAGAAGGAGCCTCCACCACACTCCCTCCGGGGCAGAGAGTTCCACTTCTGAACGGCTCTCACGGTCAGGAAGTTCTTCCTCTTGTTCAGATGGAATCTCCTCTCTTGTAGTTTGAAGCCATTGTTCCTTTGCATCCTAGTCTCCAAGGAAGCAGAAAACAAGCTTGCTCCCTCCTCCTCCCTGTGGCTTCCTCTCACATATTTATACATGGCTATCATATCCCCTCTCATCCTTCTCTTCTTCAGGCTAAACATGCCCAGCTCCTTAAGCCGCTCCTCATAGGGCTTGTTCTCCAGACCCTTGATCATTTTAGTCGTCCTCCTCTGGACACATTCCAGCTTGTCAATATCTCTCTTGAATTGTGGTGCCCAGAATTGGACACAATATTCCAGATGTGGTCTAACCAAAGCGGAATAGAGGAGTAGCATGACTTCCCTAGATCTAGACACTATGCTCCTATTGATGCAGGCCAACATCCCATTGGCTTTTTTTGCCACCACATCACATTGTTGGCTCATGTTTAACTTGTTGTCCACGAGTACTCCAAGATCTTTTTCACATGTACTGCTCTCAATCCAGGCACACCCCATTCTATATCTTTGCATTTTGTTTTTCCTGCCAAAGTGGAGTATCTTGCATATTGAGTCGCCCTTGGGCTGAGAATTGCGGTATATAAGCAAAGTAAATGAATAAATAATAATAAAATTTTCTCCTTTCACCTGCAAGTTGTTAGGTTGATCTTTTCCCTGGGCTTGAACTCTCCTCCTTTTGGTTCACCACCCCTTCTGCTCCCCAGTGCATGCAAGACTTTGCCTGAACTTTATTTCGGCTGGTAGATATCCAGCTCCCCCTCTCTTTCTCTCTCCAACTCTCTGTTATCTTCTCTGGTGCCTTAGCCTTAGTTCCATTTTGCCTTAACTGGTAATTTTTCACTCTAGTGTCCCTTCAGTACAACACTGGAGCCCCCGGTGGCACAGTGGGTTAAACCCCTGTGCCGGCAGGACTGAAGATCGACAGGTTGCAGGTTCGAATCCGGGGAGAGGCAGATGAGCTCCCTCTATCAGCTCCAGCTCCTCATGCGGGGACATGAGAGAAGCCTTCCACAAGGATGATAAATACATCAATTCATCCGGGCATCCCCTGGGCAATGTCCTTGCAGACGGCCAATTCTCTCACACCAGAAGCGACTTGCAGTTTCTCAGGTTGCTCTTGACAGCATTGGATTCTGTGTTGTGACATGGCAGCTTGTGTTTTGATACCATCTGGGACCAAGGTTGGGAAAGGTTTGCATGCCTTTCCCATTAACCCTAACCAGCCAAAGGCTAGCCATTTTTCTTCATTTCTGACAGTACTGTTTACCTTTTTTCCCAGGGTGCAGTTTCCAGGGGAACAAATATGGAGACGGAGAGACCTTTGCTTCCCCCAGCAAACCCTGCGAGGATTGCCGTTGCCTGGTGAGCTCCTAGTGCAGGATATTGGAGGGGGGGGGGGGAGGGAGCAAGGATATTTTCCTCTTCTGTCATATATAATTTTCAAACTTTAAAATGCATTAAAATGTTCTTTTATTCTGTTCACGATGAGACAGTGTATTAGGCATTTTACAGAGAAAGAAGGTAGACACTCAGACTCTATAGCATTGAGTACACAAATGTTATGAACCCAAAGAGGTTCCTGTTCTTTTGTGCAGAGTGTTCAAGGAATAGTAAGGCAGTTTAGACCAATGAGACACTTTAGAGACCAAATTTGGTTTTGACACTATTCATGTGACATTTATTGAAATACAATCATTACAGAATCATATCAGAATTATATTATTATTATTATTGTTATTATAACTTTATTTGTACCCCGCTAGCATCTCCAAAAGGATTCGATGCGGCTTACAACAGGCCGGAGCCCAACACAATACAACAACACAATACAACAATACAATACATAGCAAATAAAACAGTTGAAGCAGAAAAACAATAGCGGTAACAATACAACAGAACATTATTAAAAACTGAGCCGGCCGTAGTAGGGTACAGGATTAAAAGTGCTGAAAGTGTTGGAGGGATATGGGATTAAAAAATATATAAGTGCAGTGTGCGTTGAGGGTGATCTTGACTCTGCTAAAGTGCTTCTGGGCTTGATAGTGGGGTTCCTAATCTGAGAAGGCACGTTGGAACAGCCAGGTTTTCAGGTTCTTTCTGAACACCGCCAAAGTAGGGGCCTGTCTAAGATCTTTCAGGAGGGCATTCCAGAGGCGGGGGGCCACCACAGAGAAGGCCCTGTCCCGCGTCCCCACCAAACGCGCCTGCGAGGCGGGCGGGATCACGAGCAGGGCCTCTCCTGATGACCGGAGTGAACGTGTGGGTTCGTAGACTGTGATGCGGTCTCGCAGGTAGGGTGGTCCCAAACCATTCAGGGCTTTGTAGGTAAGCACCTGCACCTTAAATTGGGCTCGGAAAATGAACGGCAGCCAGTGGAGTTCCTTAAACAGGAGGGTTGATCTCTCTCTGTAAGGGGCCCCCGTTAACATCCTGGCTGCTACCCGTTGGACCAGTTGGAATTTCCGAGCCGTTTTCAAGGGCAGCCCCACGTAGAGCGCATTGCAGTAATCCAGTCTAGAGGTGACTAAGGCATGGACCACCCCGGCCAGATCGGCCTTCGCGAAGTACGGGCGCAGCTGGCGCACAAGTCTCAGTTGTGCAAAAGCCCTCCCGGCCACCACCGATGCCTGAGCCTCAAGCGTGAGCGATGATTCCAGGAGGACTCCCAAACTGCGGACCTGTGGCTTCAGGGGGAGTGTATCCCCATCCAACACAGGTAGCCACCCTATACCCCGGTCTGGTTTGCGATCGACCAGGAGGACCTCTGTCTTGTCGGGATTGATCTTCAGCTTGTTCGTCCTCATCCAGATAGACACAGCGGCCAGGCACTCGTCTAGCACCCGATCACATCAAGGGAGAGCTCTTGTGCACACACACATTCACACATACTCACACACACAGGCCCTCTCCAGACGAAGATGATCAGCTTTCATCTGAGAAGGTGTGGACGTTCCCGTTGCCGTGGATCAGGAAGCGTGCATCTTGATGTCCCCTGCATTTATAGACAAAAATCAATTTTTCTTCTTTTTAATAATCAGATTGTTCTGTTCCTTTCAAGTCCTTATTCTTTTCCAAAGTTCAGTATATTTGCATTCCATGCCTCATGACTTATGGGATACACCTGCACACTCCTTACATGCTTGGACACACGCCTTATTGTCCATTGTTGTTCAGCTATGCCTTACTGCCTCCTCGCTTCGACTGCCAAGGCCATCCTATATCATGCCTTGCGAGAACTCCATGTTGGTTTTTCTTCAGGCCTGTTTCTTCTGCTCCTTTACATGCATTCAAACATTCATTCTTTACACAAACAGGCGGATTACATTTTACTTCAGCATTCAAACACATATAAACATTCACTCCTCATCATACGTACAATTGCCATGTCTTCTTCCTTCTCCTGGAAACGAGACATGGGCCAGATGGCATTCCCATCAAATCTGCCATTCTGTGAATACACCATCTTCCTCCATCCCTTGGAGAACATAGCAGGTGGACCAGACTCCTCCAGTCTGTCACAATTTTGGAATAGTAAAGTGTCTCTTATATAGCAGTATTTCTTGCTGGTGTTGTTCTGAAAGTTGTAAATGAATGACAGGCAACTAAAACATGCTGGTTCCATCTTCTGGACAGATGATTGTTTTTCTTCCTGATAATTGGTTTTCCTTCTTAAGGAGTGTTGTTTGACTTAGAATAGAATAATAGAATCATAGAATCAAAGAGTTGGAAGAGACCTCCTGGGCCATCCAGTCCAACCCCATTCTGCCAAGAAGCAGGAATATTGCATTCAAATCACCCCTGACAGATGGCCATCCAACCTCTGTTTAAAAGCTTCCAAAGAAGGGGCCTCCACCACACTCGGGGGCAGAGAGTACCACTGCTGAACAGCTTTCTCTCACAGTCAGGAAGTTCTTCCTCATGTTCAGATGGAATCTCCTCTCTTGTAGCTTGAAGCCATTCTTCCATTGCGTCCTAGTCTCCAGGGAAGCGGAAAACAAGCTTGCTCCCTCCTCCTCCCTGTGGCTTCCTCTCACATATTTATTCATGGCTATCATATCTCCTCTTCTTCAGGCTAAACATGCCCAGCTCCTTAAGCCGCTCCTCATAGGGCTTGTTCTCCAGACCTTTGATCATTTTAGTTGCCCTCCTCTGGACACATATCTCCTCTCAATTAGACTTCTTTAACTAATGTTGGTCTTCCTTCTTAACGTAAGAAGCTACTGTGTTGACTTCCTTAACTTAAAAGAGTTGTTGTCCCTGGTAATGTAAACATGTTGTTTTCCACCACAGGGTTAATCATTTGTCTCTGGTCATGTCAGCAGTTCTCATCAACAACTTTTAATTATAGTTCAGCAGTTCATCTCCTTTTGTAGTTTTCCAGGCCTTAATTCTTAGGACAGCATCTTTAGGCTATATTGACCTCAACCATACACGTTTCCTGTGATCTCATTAAACCCACATATCATGTTTATGACGTCTCCATGTTCCTCTGGGATACTTCTGGGGTGAATCTGAGACCCACTGGGTGAGGCTGAAAGTGTGTGACCCCCCCCCCCCCAAAGCCCTCCACAAACTTCCTTTTATTCTGTCTTTCATGGGGTTCTTTGTCATTTTGCTCATCAGAGAGGAGAGGTCTCCTGTGCCCCCCGTCTTTGCCCAACACCTCTCTGCCCTCACCCTTCGAAAGACCCCTGTGGATGCCCCACCTGTGACGCCTGCAGCTTCCATGGGAGAGATTGTGACAACGGTGAGCTCTTTCCGGACCCCCGGGACCCCTGCGGCCAGTGCAAGTGTTCGGTACGCATGTCGTGAATACTTTTTGAACCTTAAAAATGTTCTTTAATCTAGATTCTTGTGGGTTTTTTCGGGCTATAGGGCCATGTTCTAGAGGCATTTCTCCTGACGTTTCGCCTGCATCTATGGCAAGCATCCTCAGAAGTAGTGAGGTCTGTTGGAAGTAGGACAATGGGTTTATATATCTGTGGAATGGCTGGGGTGGGGCAAAGAGCTCTTCTCTGCTGAAGCTAGGTGTGAATGTTTCAACTGACCACCTTCATTAGCATTTGAAGGCCTGGCTGAGCCTGGGAAAACCTTTTGTTGAGAGGTGTTAAGATGTGCCTGGTTGTTTCCTCTCTGCTGTTTTGCTGTAGTAATTTTAGAGTTTTTTAATACTGGTAGCCAGATTTTGTCCACTTCTCTGGTTGAAGTAGTCTGCAGTGCCTTTCATGTTCCTTGATTAGTGTCATGTTCCTTGATTCGAATCAAGGAACATGAAAGGCACTGCAGACTACTTCAGCCAGAGAAGTCAGCCATAGCAGAGCACCTGATGAACCAGCCTGGACACAGCATATTATTATTTGAGAACACAGAAATGCTGGACCACTCTCACAACCACCATGTCAGACTACACAGAGAAGCCATTGAAATCCACAAGCATGTGGACAATGTCAACAGAAAGGAAGAGACCATGAAAATGAACAAAATCTGGCTACCAGTATTAAAAAACTCTAAAATTACAACAGCAAAACAGCAGAGAGGAAACAACCAGGCACATCTTAACACCTCTCAACAAAACATTTTCCCAGGCTCAGCCAGGCCTTCAAATGCTAATGAAGGTGGTCAGTTGAAACATTCACACCTAGCTCCAGCAGAGAAGAGCTCTTTGCCCCACCCCAGCCATTCCACAGATATATAAACCCCTTTTTTCCTAGTTCCAACAGACCTCACTACCTCTGAGGATGCTTGCCATAGATGCAGGCGAAACGTCAGGAGAGAATGCCTCTAGAACATGGCCCTATAGCCCGAAAAAACCCACAAGAACCTAGTGATTCTAGCCATGAAAGCCTTCGACAATACATTGTTTTTTAATCTGTTTTCAGTGGGATAGAGTACATCAGACCCTTTCAGAGAAATGAGTAGACACATAGACTGGGTTTCATAATAGCTATATTGGTTACACAGACAAAGGGGGAATGTCACATATACTCAGCATTCACTCACATACATTCACCCATCCATACTCACCAACCTTCTTCATTCAGGCTTCCTGCTGGAGAACAGAGAAGAGAGTTGGGTGGACAAATGCTACATTCTTCCCAGATCTGGCACACAATCGAAAAGGAAGAGGGTCTCCTTAACCAACCATTTCTTGAGGTTGGCTCTGCATCTCGTGGTGCCAGAGCGCAGTCTGTTCAGCGCCTTCCAAGTCGCCCCGTCTTCTGTGTGCCCAGGGGAGAGTCTCTCATTTGGTATCAGCCATTGGTTGAAGTTCTGGGTTTGAGCCTGCCACTTTTGGACTCTCGCTTGCTGGGGTGTTCCAGCGAGTGTCTCTGTAGATCTTAGAAAACTATTTCTTGATTTAAGTCGTTGACGTGCTGGCTGATATCCAAACAGGGGATGAGCTGGAGATATCTCTGCCTTGGTCCTTTCACTATTGGCTGCTACTTCCCGGCAGATGTCAGGTGATGCAATACCAGCTAAGCAGTGTAATTTCTCCAGTGGTGTAGGGCGCAGACACCCCATGATAATGCGGCATGTCTCATTAAGAGCCACATCCACTGTTTTAGCATAGTGAGATGTGTTCCACACTGGGCATGCATACCCAGTAGCAGAGTAGCATAGCGCAAGGGCAGATATCTTCACTGTGTCTGGTTGTGATCCCCAGGTTGTGCCAGTCAGCTTTCGTATGATATTGTTTCTAGCACCCACTTTTTGCTTGATGTTCAGGCACTGCTTCTTGTAGGTAAGAGCACGGTCCAGAGTGACTCCCAGGTATTTGGGTGTGCTGCAATGCTCCAGTGGGATAACTTCCCAGGTCATCTTCAGAGCTTGGGATGCTTGTCTGTTCTTAAGGTGGAAAGCACATGTCTGTGTTTTAGATGGGTTGGGGATCAGCTGGTTTTCCCTGTAATAGGCAGTAAGAGCACCTAGAGCTTCGGAGAGCTTCTGTTCAACCATCTCAAAGCTCCCTGCGTGAGTGGTGATGGCACGATCATCAGCATAGATGAAACTCTCTGTCCCTTCTGGCAGTGGCTGGTCATTTGTGTAGATGTTGAACATGGATGGAGCAAGCACGCTCCCCTGAGGCAGGCCGTTCTTCTGTTTCCGCCATCTGCTTCTCTGGCCCTGGAACTCAACAAAAAAGCTCCTGTTTTGTAGCAGGTTTCCCATGACGCGGGTGAGGTGGTCGTCCTTTGGGATATTATACATTGTCTTTGACTATGTAAACATGTTGTTTGGTGTGACCAGAGTTCTCGGGTCACTTCTCAGCAGTACAGCACTTTTCTCTTAGCACTTTTCATGCTAAATTAATCAAATTCTTCTCTTCCTTTGTTCTCCATAATACAGTTTTCCAAGTTTCAATTATAGGATTGTATCTTCAGTCTTGCTAGACCTTTATAGGTTCCAGCCAGGCCCCAAACATACAATTCATTCAATCCATTGATCACATTGAGGAGAAGTGATATAAAGCAGGCATGGACAAACTCCAGGTGTTTTGATCTTCAACTCCCACAATTCCTAACAGCCTACTAGCCAGGGTTTCATACTACTGAGCCACAGGAGTTCCAGTGGTGGCAAACAGCATGTGTTTGACAGTGCAGATGCCCTTCTCCCTGCAGGGTGGCACCGTGACCTGTGTTCCTGCTCCATGCCCACCGGTATCCTGTCAGAACCCAATCACTCTGCCAGGGCAATGCTGCCCAAAATGCACAGGTGCCTGTCGCTACCATGGGAAGCTCTACAAGAGCGGAGAGACCTTCGTTTCGCCGGAGGAGGCCTGCCTCACCTGTACCTGCCAGGTGAGTAGAGACTGGCATCTCGGGGCAGGATACAGAAGTCACCCTTGGCATGCTGATAGAGGCTGTACCTCCTGGGCTATAGCCAGTGTGGCTACCAGGCACTGGGCACAATGCATGACTTACCAGTTAACGTTGATGCTCAGTTTTAACCATTCATACTCTGAATGTGCTCTTGAAATGTTGGCCTCTTGGAATCTTTAGCTCCTCCAGGGTGATTCTATGGTCATCTTCTGTCAGAGTCTCACTCTGCACTGAGGCAAATGAGAAGTGTTTTCTACGTTCTCCAGGGCAACTCTGTCATGGCTTAATAGTTTTCCAATCACGCCCTCCCTGAAACAACTGCGCATTGGACAAATAAATGCCGCAGAGGCAAACTAAAACATAGCACAGCAAGTAAAGAATAACACTCAAACAGGGGGAAACACCAGAAAAGAAACAATCAGGGACAGCTAATCACCTCTCAGCAAAGGATTCCCCCAGCCAGTAACAAGCCACACCTAAAAACTGTCAGGCCATCATATGCCAATCAAGGTGGCCAATTGAAATATTCACACCTAGCTCCAACAGATAAGAGTTCTTTCTTTGTGAGGGCTGTTGGAAACAGGGGAACTCCAGAGAAGAAACAATCAAGGACAGCTAATCACCTCTCAGCAAAGGATTCCTTCAGGCAGTAACAAGTCGCACCTAAAAACTGTCAGGCCATCAGATGCTAATCAAGGTGGCCAGTTGAAACATTCACTCTTCCCTCCAACAGACAAGAGTTCTTTCTACCACCCAGAACATTCCACAGATATATAAAACCCAATTTTCCCAGTTTCCAACAGACCTCTAAGGATGCCTGCCATAGATGCAGGTAAAATGTCAGGAGAAAATGCTTCTAGGACACGGCTGTACAGCCTGAAAATCCTACAACAACCCATAGCAGAGTCCCTTCACAGTAACTAGCAGTTTTGCTCAGATAATTAAACTATTTATGAAACTAATGGATTCAGTTTTCATCCAAAATATCAGGGAGCTTTAATCTTGACACATAGTGTTATTTACATCTGTACACAGATCAGGATCCACTGATTCACAGTCAGACTTGTACTAACAAATGATTAGCAGATACAAAGATATACTCACAGACACAGGCAAGACAGAGACTGAGCACTTCCTGTCTTGTCACCAGGAAGTGCTGGCTTGTCATCAAAATATGAATGATGCAACCCCTTGTCATGAATCTCACATAACCACGACTCATCCATTTCTGCCTGCTCCTTAGGTATTTCATCATTACCTTCTTAATCCACAGCTGTGTTACCACATGTCCATCAGAACTGTATTTTACACATAGGCTCAATGCGGGAGCATCGCTCATCGCTGAGCCTGGAACCTCAGGTCTCGGCGGTGACCAGGGGAGCATTTGCACAGTTAAAACATGTGCACCAGCAGCACCCGTACCTTGGGAAGTCTGACTTGGCCATGGTAGTCCACGCTCTAGTTACATCCCGTATAGACTACTGCAGTGGTTCTCAATGTTCCTAATGCTGCGACCCCCTTAATGCAGTTCCTCATGTTGTCGTGACCCCCCAACCACAATATTATTTTTGTTGGGACTTCATAACTGTACTTTTGCTGAAGTTGTGAATCATAATGTAAATATCTGATAGGTAGGATGTATTTTCATTCACTGGACCAAATTTGGCACAAATATCCAATACACCCAAATTTTAATACTGGTGGGGTTGGGATTGATTTTGTCATTTGGGAATTGTAGTTGCTGGGATTTATGGCTCATTTAAATTAAAAGAGCACTCTGAACTCCACCAATGATACAATTGAACCAGACTTGGCACACATAACTCTCATGACCAACAGAAAATACTAGAAGGGTTTGGTGGGCATTGACCTTGAGTTTGGAAGCTGTAGTTCACCTACATCCAGAGAGCACTGTGAACTCAAACAATGATGTATCTGTACCAAACTTGGCACAAATATTATATTATCCAAATGAGAACACTGGCGGAGTTTGGGGAAAATAGACCTTGACATGTAGGAGTTGCTGGAATTTATAGTTCACCTGCAATCAAAGAGCATTCTGAAGCCCACCAATGATACAATTCGGCCAAACTTCCTACACAGAACCCCCATGACCAACATAATATACTGTGTTTTCTGATGGTCTTTGGTGACCCCTCTGACACCCCCTCGCGACTCCCCCAGGGGTCCCGACCCCCAGGTTGAGAAACACTGGACTACTACAACGATCTCTACGTGGGGTTGCCTTTGAAGACAGTCCGAAAGCTTCAACTAGTCCAATGAACAGCAGCCAGGTTGTTAACAGGAGCGGCGCTCAGGGAGCATCCAACCCCCTTGTTGCGCCAGCTCCACTGGCTACCAGTTTGCTACCGGGCCCAATTCAAAAGGCTGGCTTTGGCCTATAAAGCCCTAAACGGTTCTGGCCCAACTTACCTGTCCGAACGTATCTCCCCTTACGAACCACTGAGGACTTTAAGATCATCTGGGGAGGCTCTGCTCTTGGTCCCGCCTTCTTTACCAGCACGTTTGGCGGGGATGAGAGACAGGGCCTTCTCAGTGGTGGCCCCTCTGCTATGGAATGCCCTTCCTAGGGAGATCAGATCTGCTCCCTTCCTTTTGACGTTTCAGAGGCAAGTTAAAACGTGGCTATTCGAGCAAGCGTTTACAATTACAGAGTAGCTGAAATAGGAAATCGAATGACCTGACAATGGAATTGGACAATGCTTGAGAACAATGAGACGCTGATGATGTTGCTTTTATTGCTTTTGTGATGTCTTATACTGTTTAATGTTTTTTATCTATTATTTTATATGTATACTGATTTGTTGGAAACCGCCTTGAGTCGCCAATTGGCTGAGAAAGGCGGTATACAAATACAGTAAATAAATAAATAAATTTCTATCTAACGAACTCTGTGGTCACTGTCCAACAAAGTCTCATTTTGCATGAAGAAATCTTCTCCAGAGTCTCACTTTGCTCAAAGAAGTATTCTCTTTATGCATCCCTAAGTCCTCTGGGGCAATGATATAGTTAATTTTTGGTGTCAGGGTGAGTCTACACAGTGGAATGAATGCCGTTTGACCCCACTTTCACTGCCATGACTCAGTGCTGTGGAATCGTGGGAACTGTGTTAGAGTTCAGCCTGCGATGGTGTCTAATGATCAGAGTACTCTGGATGTTGGGAGTGACAATGAGGTTCATGTGTCGAATGAGGACGTTGCTCTAGATGCAGAGAATGACAATGAGATCCCTGTTCAAAGTGACTTTTCTGATGTGAATGTTCCTGATGGGTTTGGGGATGATGGTCTGTTCCCTGGGCCTGAATTGCTACCAGAGAATTCCCAAGGTTCTGAGCCTGAGAAAGGCTCGGCACCTCAGAAATTAATGAGCCGGTAGATAGGAGAAATGCTTTCACTCAGCAAAGAAAAACAAGCCAGGCTCTCAGGCGCTCTGCCAGATTGCAGGAGAGACTGATAGCAGATTCAAGGCTGAAAAGAAATCCATTCCTGGCCGCTTGGGATATAGAGTAGATTAAGGGATAAAAATCCAAGTACAGAATCTGTAGTCAGATGAAGCAATGTTGGAACTGAGTCAAGATGTTGTCTCAGTGCCCTGGAAGCCTTGGCTTGGATAGATTCTTGTATCAAGTGACTTGTTATTTCCATGTTGAAATGCCTTGTTTGTTTCATGCTCAAGTTTTGGGGTTTTACCTTGGAAGTTCCAGTATTTGTTGTCATGAACTCTGACGGACTATTTCCTGGATTTGTTGTTCTTATCTTTCTTTCCTACCTAATTGAATTTACCTATTTTTGTGGATTGCTTTTTACTGCTACTGCTTTTAATTATCTTCAATAAACTGCTTGCATTTTACTCAGCTGTGTGGTGTTTAAAGTCAGAGGGCTTCCTGGCCTGGAGTGAAACAGTCTACAACTCCCAGGACCCCATAGCATGGATTCACAACTGTTAAAATGGGGTCAAACTGCATTCATTCCACAGTTTAGAAACACCCTCTCCTTTTCATTTCTGTCTCTCTAGGCTGAAGTGGTGACCTGCCAGCCCAAGCCTTGCCCCCAAAAGTGCACTCATCCTGAGGCCCCAAAGGCACCCTCCTGCTGCCCGTCTTGCGATGGCTGCCTCTATAAGGACCACAGCTATACCAACGGGCAGACCTTCACCCCACCGTCCGACCCCTGCAAGCGCTGCAGCTGCCTCCGCGGCAATGTGCTCTGTGCCCCAGTGCTGTGTCCCCAGGTGTCGTGTGCCAATCCCAGGCACGAACCTGGCCAGTGCTGCCCCCGGTGCCCAGGTAAGAAGCCCACTGGGATTGCAAACCCAATGTTGGAAGGGAGGCTAAAGTGGTCCAAGGTCTGGAAACTATGGATCCCTCTGAGGAGCAGCTTAAGGAGATGGGGATGTTGAGCCTGGAGGTAGTGCATCATACCTCTGAGGATGCTTGCCATAGATGCAGGCGAAACGTCAGGAGAAGATGCCCATAGAACATGGCCATATAGCCCGAAAAAACCTACAACAACCCAGAAGTTCATTTTGTTAGTTCTGGTCCAGACAGGTCTGTAGTGAGGGGGGGGGGTTAGGGGTTCAACCCCCCCCCCCCAAATGTTTCAGATTTTTTTAAAAACCTGGTTTACTCATGAATTTTAACTGGTTAACCAAATCCCCATGCTAAGTCTATGAGATACAAAAAATTAAGAGTCCCTCCAGAACTGCAAGCACTATCTCAAGCAAATATTGACAATTTATTCACACAGTCATTACTTGCAGCAATAGCCAATGTAGTGAAGCAACCAAGTTGTGTGTGTGTGTGTTGAATGCTCTCATTAAGGAGGCCAGACTTGGTGGAGGTGGTTGACAGGGGCGGAGCTGCAGGCTACTGAAGGCTGCTCTGCCCCCTGCTGTATTCTTTGCTTCAGCGTGAGCTAGGAGGCAGGTTTAAACCCCCCCCCCCGCAAAAATTTCAACCCCCCTGCAAAAATTTCAAACCCCCCCACAAAAATGTCAACACCCCCCCCCCCGCGAAAATGTCAACCCCCCATGAAAATTTCAAAAAAAAACCCGCGAAAATTTCAACCCCCCCCCACAAAAATTTCAACAAACCCCCCCCCCCCCCGTGAAAATTTCAAACCCACCCCCCCCCTGTGAAAATTTCAACCCCTCCCGAAATTTTTTTCTGGCTACGGCCCTGCCTATAGAACATGGCCATATAGCCCGAAAAAACCTACAAAAACCTACAACCTACAACCCAGTGATTCCGGCCATGAAAGCCTTCGACAATAAAATGAACTTCCTCTGGGAGAAATGTACAGCAGTATATTTACTCAGAAAGAAATGAAATGTATAGATGCAGGATGGGTGGGTCCTGGCTTGGAATTACTCAATGAGAAAGGGATCTAGGGATCTTAGTAGATCAGAAGCTGAACATGAGCCAACAGTGTGATGCGGCAGCTAAAAAAGCCAAAGCGATTCTCGGCAGCATCAATAGGACTATAGTGTCTATAGGGAGGGAAGTCCTAGTGCCACTCTCTTCTGCCTTTGTCCCTTGGAATAACACCCCTGTGTCTATTTCTGGGCAAAACAATTCAAGTAGGAGATGGGCAAGATAGAAGGTGTCCAGACCTAATATGGTCAAAGATCTGGAAGCCATGAATCCCTCTGCAGAGCATCTTAGGAAGCTAGAGATGTTTAGTTTGAGAAGACCAAGAGAAGGGGACATGAGGGCCATGTTGAAGTATCTGAAAGGAGATCATGGATTGTGTCTAGAATGGGGTTGGACTTGATGGCAGGGTGGGATCTCTTCCAGCTCTTAAGATTCGATGAGTCAACATTGGGAGGATGTAGTCCTTCAAATAACCTGAACCCGTGATACTTTAGACTTTATGGGAAGCTGGGTGGGATCCAAGTGGGGAACCTTCCACCAGAGGGTTCGGAGAACTGTCTCTGGTTGGGAAAAAGACCCTGAGACCTGTCTCTCTATCCCATTGTCCCCTTGGCAGCCATTTGCCAGCACGCTGGTCGGGAGTATGGAGAAGGCAAGCAGTGGATCTCCTCCTTGGACCCTTGCCAGAGGTGCTCCTGTACGGTAAGACACCCAAATCCCATTTTGTTCCCTTGCACTCATTGCCTTTCCAACTAGAACCAGTGGACTATTTGCAAAGAATATTGGTGCAACTCTCTCCCCCAATGGGTCACCATGGGAACTCGAAGCTGCAGGTAACAGCAAACCCTATAGATACAGAAATGAACCATTTGCAGTAAACATGGAATCAGACTGATGAACCTAGAAAAGAGCACCTCTAGTATTTCTAGGTTCTCCAATGCAACTCAGTAGCAAATTTCCAGCAGGAGCATGACGTAGATTTGGGCTGGAGGACCTAGCCCCCCAGTATGCTAGGTCCTCCAACCCAAGGTGCATATTTACACATGCACCTGTTTATGGTTTTGTTTATTTTTTCATGTGAGGAGCAACTTGAGAAATTGTTTATGTGTAAATGGGTGAATAGGATAGAGTAGATATGAATGGGTGAAGGGAGAGAAAGATGGAGAAAAAAGGGGGAGGATGAGATAAGTGGCTCAATTATTATATTATTATGTATTATATTATTCCATGCCCTCTTGATGAAGACCCAAATTGCTCAATGGGTGGGTAGACCATGTATGGAGACTTGGAGGGCATCTTGTCTGGCTTCCCACTTGTGCCATTTTCTGGAAACCCAAGAAAGATTGGTTGAGAGAGAGAAACAGGAGTGGGTGGATGGATGGATGGATGGATGGATGGATGGATGGATGGATGGATGGATGGATGGATAGATGGATGGATAGATGGATGGATAGATGGATGGATAGATGGATGGATAGATGGATGGATAGATGGATGGATGGATGGATGGATGGATGGATGGATGGATGGATAGATGGATGGATAGATGGATGGATAGATGGATGGATAGATGGATGGATAGATGGATGGATAGATGGATGGATAGATGGATGGATAGATGGATGGATAGATGGATGGATAGATGGATGGATGGATGGATAGATGGATGGATGGATGGATGGATGGATGGATGGATGGATGGATGGATGGATGGATGGATAGATGGATGGATAGATGGATGGATAGATGGATGGATAGATGGATGGATAGATGGATGGATAGATGGATGGATAGATGGATGGATAGATAGATGGATAGATAGATGGATAGATAGATGGATAGATAGATGGATAGATAGATGGATAGATAGATAGATAGATAGATAGATAGATAGATAGATAGATAGATAGATAGATAGATAGATAGATAGATGGATGGATGGATGGATGGATGGATGGATGGATGGATGGATGGATGGATGGATGGATGGATGGATGGATGGATAGATAGATAGATGTCACAATGCCAGGGCTCTGCTGTTATTCCAGCAGAGGTGAACCAAACAATTTATTTAAAGCAGCACTTACTTCCTGGCTGTCTTAAGAGTCCAAAACATAAAGATAGCACTCAGCCACAGAATATAAAACAAAACTGTTATGGTAAGAGTTAACTTCACACTCGCACAGCCTCAGCGCGTTCCAGCAGCTTTCCTCCTGCTCAGCACTTTTCAGTCTTCTGCTTCCACAGTAGACACTTGAGCACATGCCCGGCTATTGTCAGTTTTTACCATTGTCTTTCCCCCAGTCTAGATGATATTACAGACTCACCACAGTACACAGTATCTTGTCCAAGTAGACAGGTTCTTTTATAGTCTTTGACGAATAACATCACAACAGCACAACAACACAACATCAAGCGGGGAATATACATTGTGCATGGTTTCCTTATATGCAATACATTTACAATACATTTACACATAGTAATCCTTGATTGGTTACCAACTAACTGACCCAACCCAAACCCAGGATTGCGTCATTGACAATCACTCTGAGTAGGCAAAAACACATTTCCCAAATGATTCCCCACATACAATCAATACATTCTCAGCATTCCCAACAGAAGCCCATTAGCTCATTAGCAGTGCATGACTCAATACATAGTAAAACCTAACAAAAACTGTCAGCAAACGCTGTTGGAGGTTGAAGATAACACCGTAGTCAAAAGGTCCAGTCCAGTGGTCAAACGCCAATAGTTCATTGAGCAAGTCCAGGGATCAAGAGTCTATACCGTAGTCAAAAGCCAGGCCATAGGTTCAAGGTTCCAAGGGTTCAAGAGACAGATCAGGATACCGAAAATCCACAAACCTGGGGGGAAACCAGCAGCATCTACCACCAAAATAAGACAAATACTTTTCTCCTTATATCCAGAAACACCCAGCTGCAGCCCATCTCTTGCATCCCTCCACCCTTAATTGCTTTCACCCATGATCTCTTACTTACAGATTACTCAATGCTTTAGAACTAAGACTTACATTAGGCCTACCACCACCAACCACTACAGAACATGATACATGAGAATAGATGATAGCTGGGTAGGTGGATGAATATATGGATGGATGGATGGATGGATGGATGGATGGATGGATGGATGGATGGATGGATGGATAGATAGATAGATAGATAGATAGATGGATAGATAGATAGATAGATAGATAGATAGAGATAGATAGATAGATAGATAGATAGACAAGACAAGACAAGACAAGACAAGACAAGACAAACAGATGGAAGGGCATGGGCATAGGCTGCCACCACCTCTTTGTCCCTCTTCTCTCTTCAGGGTGGGGAGACCTCCTGCGAATCGGTGCCTTGCAAAGAGACGCTCTGCTCGCACCCAGTTTCTGATCCTGGCCAGTGCTGCCCTCGCTGCCATGACTGCCTCTTTGAAGGAGAGCGCTATGCAAACGGGGAGGCCTTTAAGCCCGAGTCCTGTCTCCAGTGCACCTGCCAGGTGAGCTCCAACCTGCCCGTGTTCCTGTCTCTCTCTGATGGTGCCCTGATGGTTCCCCCAGGAGGGAATCATAGAAGCATAGAGTTGGAAAAGAACCCAAGAATCATCCAGCCCAGCCACCTTCTACCAGGTAGGAAGACACCATCAAAGCCCTCCTGACAGATGGCCATCCTGCCAAGAGTTCTGTATAGTTATAAAACTCTTATAGACATAGAATCCTAGAATCAAAGAGTTGGAAGAGACCTCATGGGCCATCCAGTCCAACCCCATTCGGCCAAGAAGCAGGAATATTGCATTCAAATCACCCCTGACAGATGGTCATCCAGCCTCTGTTTCAAAGCTTCCAAAGAAGGAGCCTCCACCACACTCCGGCGCAGAGAGTTCCACTGCTGAACGGCTCCCACAGTCAGGAAGTTCTTCCTCAGGTTCAGGTGGAATCTCCTCTCTTGTAGTTTGAAGCCATTGTTCCATTGCGTCCTAGTCTCCAAGGAAGCAGAAAACAAGCTTGAAAACATGACTCTATTAGTTCCCTTTAAGAAACCAGGTATCCAAAAGCACTGTTGTAATGGTCTTCTGCTCGAACACACAGAAACTTTAGGTCTTTTCCAAATAAGCAGGAAGGCTTTTATTTCTCCTTTGTTGCAACAGTATGCAAAAGTATATATAAAATATACACTGTACATCTTCCGGGTTGTTGTAGGTTTTTTTGAACTATATGGCCATGGCCTTGAGGCATTCTTTCCTGACGTTTCGCCTGCATCTATGGCAAGCATCCTCAGAGGTAGTGAGGTCTGTTGGAATTAGGAAAAAGGGTTTATATATCTGTGGAATGACCAGGGTGGGACAAAGGACTCTTATCTGCTGGAGCTAGGTGTGAATGTTTCAATTGACCACCTTGATTAGCATTTGATTGCCTGGCAATGCCTGGAGCAATCTTTTGTTGAGAGGTGATTAGATGTACTTGTTTGTTTCCTCTCTGTTGTTGTGCTGTTCTAATTTTACAGTTTTTTAATACAGAGAAGCCATTGAAATCCACAAGCATGTGGACAATTTCAACAGAAAGGAGGAAACCATGAAAATGAACAAAATCTGGCTACCAGTTTCAGCAAGTGTCTCTGTAGATCTTAGAAAACTATGTCTAGATTTAAGTCGTTGTCGTGCTGGCTGATACCCAAACAGGGGATGAGCTGGAGATGTCTCTGCCTTGGTCCTTTCACTATTGGCTGCTACTTCCCGGCGGATGTCAGGTGGTGCGATACCGGCTAAGCAGTGTAGGGCTGGTCATTTGTGTAGATGTTGAACATGGATGGAGCAAGCACGCTCCCCTGAGGCAAGCCATTCTTCTGTTTCCACCATCTGCTTCTCTGGCCCTGGAACTCAACAAAGAAGCTCCTGTTTTGTAGTAGGTTTCCTATGAGGCGGGTGAGGTGGGCGTCCTTTGTGATACTATACATTTTTCTCAGGAGGAGGCAGTGGTGGTTCACAGTCTCATAGGCTGCTGACAGGTCTATGAAGACAGAAGCAACCAGCATCTGTCAGGGGTGATTTGAATGCAATATTCCTGCTTCTTGGCAGAATGGGGTTGGACTGGATGGCCCAGGAGGTCTCTTCCAACTCTTTGATTGTATGATTCTATGATCCTACCAGATATATCCTACCTTGTTCATGCCCAGCGTTTATTTTTTAAATTTTAAACTGTTACATTTGGCCTGGCCATAGGTTTATAATTCTTGTGTGTTATCGTTTATATGTGATTTATATTAATTTGTATTGCATTGTATTGTTTTGTTTATTGCTTTCCTGTTTTATTGATGTGTTGTTGGGCTTGGCCTCATGTAAGCCGCACCGAGTCCCTTGGGGAGATGGTAGCGGGGTACAAATAAAGATTATTATTATTATTATTATTATTATTATTATTATTATTGTATTGTCGAAGGCTTTCATGGCTGGAATCACTAGGTTCTTGTGGGTTTTTTCAGGCTATAGGGCCATGTTCTAGAGGCATTTCTCCTGACGTTTCGCCTGCATCTATGGCAAGCATCCTCAGAGGTAGTGAGGTCTGTTGGAAATAGGACAATGGGTTTATATATCTGTGGAATGGCTGGGGTGGGGCAAAGAGCTCTTCTCTGCTGGAGCTAGGTGTGAATGTTTCAACTGACCACCTTCATTAGCATTTGAAGGCCTGGCTGAGCCTGGGAAAATCTCTTGTTGAGAGGTGTTAAGATGTGCCTGGTTGTTTCCTCTCTGCTGTTTTGCTGTTGTAATTTTAGAGTTTTTTAATACTGGTAGCCAGATTTTGTTCATTTTCATGGTCTCCTCCTTTCTCTTGAAATTGTCCACCTGCTTCTTGTGGATTTCAATGGCTTCTCTGTGTAGCCTGACATGGTGGTTGTTGGTGTGGTCCAACATTTCTGTGTTCTCAAATAATATCCTGTGTCCAGGCTGGTTCATCAGGTGCTCTGCTATGGCTTATTATTATTATTATTATTATTATTATTATTATTATTATCAGAGCATGCAAACACCTTGCAAGACCATGCCCAACCTATCTGGGGGATTCTGCAGTGCAAACGTCTTGGCTTTCCTCTTTACAGGATGGAAACGTCCGCTGTGAGATGATCCAGTGCCCCCCGACATCTTGCTCCCACCCCGTGACAGAGCCTGGGGTCTGCTGTCCACGCTGCAAAGGTGATGTCCCCTTGTTGCCATCCATCACCACTGTCTGCTTGCCCTGATAACCCAATGTGGAGACTGTTCCAATGTGAAAAAATTCTGTTCCTGGTTTCAAAGTGTTCTTTCCTATTTCATTGTGCAGAACGTACTTTGAAAGTAGTTGTTCGACTCCAGAAACTTAGTTTTTCTGGCTGCCACAAACTAGGTTGAGACTCTAGGACAGTGGTTCTCAACCTTCCTAATGCTGTGACCCCTTAAAACAGTTCATAGAATCCTAGAATCAAAGAGTTGGAAGAGACCTCCTGGGCCATCCAGTCCAACCCCCTGCCAAGAAGCAGGAATATTGCATTCAAATCACCCCTGACAGATGGCCATCCAGCCTCTGCTTAAAAGCTTCCAAAGAAGGAGCCTCCACCACACTCCGGGGCAGAGAGTTCCACTGCTGAACGGCTCTCACAGTCAGGAAGTTCTTCCTCATGTTCAGGTGGAATCTCCTCTCTTGTAGTTGGAAGCCATTGTTCCATTGCGTCCTAGTCTCCAAGGAAGCAGAAAACAAGCTTGCTCCCTCCTCCCTGTGGCTTCCTCTCACATATTTATACATGGCTCTCATATCTCCTCTCAGCCTTCTCTTCTTCAGGCTAAACATGCCCAGTTCCCTAAGCCGCTCCTCATAGGGCTTGTTCTCCAGACCCTTGATCATTTTAGTTGCCCTCCTCTGGACACATTCCAGCTTGTCAATATCTCTCTCAGTTCCTCCCATTGTGGTGACCCCAGTTGCTACTTCATAACTATAATTTTGCTACTGTCACGAATCTTCATGTAAATATCCGATATGCGGGATGTATTTCCATTCACTGGACCAAATTGAGCACAATTACTCGATACGCCCACATTTGAATACTGGTGGGGTTGGGATTGATTTTTGTCTTAGGAACCCCTTTGGCAAAGAAGATCTTCTCCCACAGTGAGGGCATTGGTTTCCAGGTGGGAGGCGGTCCCGGTCGGGGTTGGCCTGATGCACCTTCCTCTTGGCACGTTTCTCTCTTTCACCCTCCATTCGTGCCTCCTCAAATTCTGCAGCACTGCTGGTCACAGCTGACCTCCAGCCTGAGCGCTCAAGGGCCAGGGCTTCCCAGTTCTCAGTGTCTATGCCAGAGTTTTTGAGGTTGGCTTTGAGCCCATCTTTCCTGTTTTTCCTCTTGGCACATTTCTCTCTTTCGCCCTCCACTCGTGCCTCCTCAAATTCTGCAGCACTGCTGGTCACAGCTGACCTCCAGCTGGAGCGCTCAAGGGCCAGGGCTTCCCAGTTCTCAGTGTCTATGCCAGAGTTTGTAAGGTTGGCTTTGAAGCCCATCTTTCCTGTTTTTCCTCTTGGCATGTTTCTCTCTTTCGCCCTCCACTTGTGCCTCCTCAAATTCTGCAGCACTGCTGGTCACAGCTGACCTCCAGCTGGAGCGCTCAAGGGCCAGGGCTTCCCAGTTCTCAGTGTCTATGCCAGAGTTTTTGAGGTTGTCTTTGAGCCCATCTTTCCTGTTTTTCCTCTTGGCACGTTTCTTTCTTTCGCCCTCCACTCGTGCCTCCTCAAATTCTGCAGCACTGCTGGTCACAGCTGACCTCCAGCTGGAGCGCTCAAGGGCCAGGGCTTCCCAGTTCTCAGTGTCTAGGCCAGAGTTTTCAAGGTTGGCTTTGAGCCCATCTTTAAACCCCCACCTCACCAGTATTCAAATTGGGGCATATTGGGTATTTTTGCCAGTTTTGACCCAGTGAATGAAAATACATCCTGCATATCAGATATTTACATTATTTTTTTTATTACAGGATTCATATTCCACCCTTCTCACTCCACAGGGGACTCAGGGAGGATTACAGTGTACATATACATGGCAAACATTCAATGCCATAGACCAGTTTTTCTCAACCTGGGGGTCGGGACCCCTGGAGGGGTCGCGAGGGGGTGTCAGGGGGGTCACCAAGGGTCATCAGAAAACACAGTATTTTTCTGTTGGTTATGGGGATTCTGCGTGGGAAGCTTGGCCCAATTTTCTCATTGGTGGGGTTCAAAATGCTCTGTGATTGTAGGTGAAGTATAAATCCCAGCAACTACAACTCCCAAATGTCAAGCTCTATTTCCCCCAAATTCCACCACTGTACACATTTAGGCATGTTGAGTATTTGTGCAAATATTTGGTCCGGATCTATCAATGTTTGAGTCCACGGTGCTCTCTGGAGGTTGGTGAACTATAACTCCCAAACTCAAGGTCAATACCCACCAAACCCTTCCAGTATTTTCTGTAGGTCACGTGTGCCAAGGTTGGTTCAATTCCACCATTGGTAGAGTTCAGAATGCTCATTGATTGTAGGCGAACTATAAATCCCAGCAACTACAACTCTCAAGTGACAAAATCAATCCCCCCAACCCCATGTATTGGGTATTTGTGCCCAGTTTGGTCCAGTGAATGAAAATACATTCTGCATTGTGGATATTTACGTTATAGTTCATAACAGTAGCCAAATTACAGTTATAAAGTAGCAATGAAAATAATATTGGGGGTCACCACAACATGAGGAACTGGGTTAAGGGGTCACAGCACTAGGAAGGTTGAGAAACACTGACATAGACACACAACATATATAGACAGACACAGAGGCAATTTCGCATTCCAACTTTTCATGGGGGTATTCTGGCCACCAGGGGAGCTGTCCCTTCACCGAGCATTTGTGACACGGATGAAGTACTTCCTCATTCTTTGCATGCTTGCTGGAGATTTTTATGGCATCGTAAATTAGTTACATTAGCCTCCCCGCGTAGGCGGTACCTAAATTTCCTACTTAACAGATGCAACTGTCTTTCGGGCTGCAAACGTCAACAGAAAGCTAGACAAATAGTTGGGAGCTTACTCTGACCCGGGCTGGCTTTGAACTCATGACTTTTTGGTCAGTAGTGATTTTAATGCGGCGGACTCCTATATATGTTGTGTGTCTATGGCATTGAATGTTTGCCATGTATATGTGCATTGTGATCCGCCCTGAGTCTCTGCGGAGTGAGAAGGGTGGTGCGAGGAGGTGATCAGAGTGGAGAGAAAGCACACGCTGCTGTCGTGTGACAGGAGAGTAGAGGGAGATTTATTGTTTATTTCTCCGAATTCTGCCACCAGCTGGTATAGTGGAGGCCAATTGTTATATGTAATCTATGGTATCTGCCACCAACGTGAGATATGAGGTATTACTGTGAGATATGGCAATACAGACGCAGAATGGATGGAGATGAGACTGTCTCCAACAAAAGATAACTGGTTTATTGAGTACAAAGCATGTGGTTACAAGTTGTAACTTAATTTATAGAACTTTGAATAATACTTGGTTAGTTAAACATTTCACTCTTCCAGGTTACACAGTATCTCACTGAGGTGAAGCTCTTATTACTAAACAATGTTTCAGTACAGGAATATCTTCCCTATTTGATCTTTCCTTGATCAAATAAATTAACAAGCTTATCCTTTAGCCTTTCCCTTGACTAAAGAAAACTGACTATGTTTCTCCTTTCAGCCTCCTTAGACTGAGAAACCTCCAGTAGCTATTCAGGCTTCCCAAAGCCACAATTCTTTGCTTCACACTTCACTCTCCCACTCTACTCTTCACTTCCACTCTTTTACTCCTCTCAGATACAAAATCAACGCCCAACTGACTCTCCAACTGTCTGTTTTCAAAACTCTCTCCACTTGGCTCCTCCCACTCCTCCTTCTGCCAGCTTGCCTTGGTCTCGTGGCCGGGAGAGCTTTCGCACAATTAAAACTTGTGCGCCAGCTGTGCCCGTACCTTGGGAAGTCTGATCTGGCCACGGTGGTCCACGCTCTTGTCACATCCCGGTTGGATTACTGCAACGCACTCTACGTGGGGTTGCCTTTGAAGACTGCTCGGAAACTTCAACTAGTCCAGCGAGAAGCAGCCAGATTGCTCACCGGAGCGGCGTACAGGGAGCACACCACCCCCCTGCTGCGTCAGCTCCACTGGCTGCCGATCCAATTCCGAGCACAATTCAAAGTGCTGGTTTTGACCTATAAAATCCTATACGGTTCCGGCCCAGTGTATCTGTCCGAACGGATCTCCCTCTATGTCCCACCTCGAAGTTTAAGATCATCTGGGGAGGCCCTGCTCTCAACCCCGCCACTCTCACAAGTGAGGTTGGCGGGGACGAGGAGCAGGGCCTTCTCAGTGGTGGCCCCTCACCTGTGGAACTCACTCCCCGGGGAGATTAGATCGGCACCCTCCCTCTTATCATTCAGGAAAAAACTGAAGACCTGGATGTGGGACCAAGCCTTCGGGCATTCTGGCAGCTAAAGGAAAAAACCTGACGATGAGCAGGAATTGATGAAACGGAATGGACACTCGGACACTCGGAACTCTAGAAACTGAGCATGAGATTGTTTATGTTTTAATATTGTATTGATGTTTTAACCTGTTAATTTGCTTAAATTGTTTTCTATGTTTTGTATAATGTGATATAGGCATCGAATTGTGCCTTCGCTTGTAAGCCGCCCTGAGTCCCCTCTCGGGGGTGAGAAGGGCGGGGTAGAAGTAATTGAAATAAATAAATAAATAAGTAAATGCTGAGGTTCTCTGGAATAGGCTGCTCCAGTGTTACTGTAGCTAACCCAAACACATATATATACAGTTTAAAACATGCAAAGTATTAATAACTTCTGCACAGGTGGAATATAAATACTGTAAATAAATAAATAAACTTGAGGACGGCTTGTATCCAACTCTGGCATTCCGCCCCCGCTTCCTGCCCTCTCATTCAGGCTGCACCTATGAGGGTCGAGAGCGTCACGACGGGTCCAGCTGGCTCTCCTCGGCGGTGCCCTGCATGGCTTGCATGTGTGTCGATGGCGTGGCCACCTGTGCTGAGATCGCCTGCATCCGCTCCTGCACCAACCAGATCAAAGTTCCTGGGGAGTGCTGCCCACTATGTGCAGGTAAGGAAGAAGGGGCGGGGCTAAGGTTTTGTGGATGGGAGGGCTAAAGAGGAGGGACTCTCTCAGTCCATTAATGGGGTGCGCGGACACATTGGCACCTAATCTGATGTTGGAAGCTAAGCAGGTCGGCCCTGGTGAGCATTTGGATGGGAGATTTCCTCACTAGAGTTTTCTAAGATCTACAGAGACACTCGCTGGAACACCTCAGCAAACGAGAGTCCAAAAGTGGCAGGCTCAAACCCAGAACCTCAATCAATCAAGGCTTGAGGCTTTATTTATCATGTCAGGAGCAGACTAAACAGTTGTACTGCATTTTTTTAAACAAACAAACAAAAAACCCAAAAAGTTTGCAAGCTTGGTAGTTGATTAATTGTCCTTTGACCGAAAACTGGCCATTTGGAATGCCTCTGGTGTTACTATAAGAAGGTCCTCCCTTGTGCATGTGGCAGGACTCAGGATGCATTGCAGCAGGTGGTCAGTGGTTTGCCCCTCTCCACACTCGCATGTCATGGATTCCACTTTGTAGCCCCATTTCTTGAGGTTGGTTCTGCATCTCGTGGTGCCAGAGCACAGTCTGTTCAGCACCTTCCAAGTCGCCCAGTCCTCTCTGTGCCCAGGGGGGAGTCTCTCATTGGGTATCAGCCATTGGTTGAGGTTCTGGGTTTGAGCCTACCACTTTTGGACTCTCGCTTGCTGAGGTGTTCCAGTGAGTGTCTCTGTAGATCTTAGAAAACTGTTTCTTGATTTAAGTCATTGACGTGCTGGCTGATACCCAAACAGGGGATGAGCTGGAGATGTCTCTGCCTTGGTCCTTTCACTATTGGCTGCTACTTCCAGGCGGATGTCAGGTGGTGCAATACCAGCTAAGCAGTGTAATTTCTCCAGTGGTGTAGGGCGCAGGCACCCCGTGATAATGCGGCATGTCTCATTCGGAGCCACATCCACTGTTTAGCGTGGTGAGATGTGTTCCACACTGGGCATGCATGCTCAGCAGCAGAGGAGCATAGCGCAAGGGCAGATGTCTTCACTGCATCTGGTTGTGATCCCCAGGTTGTGCCAGTCAGCTTTTGTATGATATTGTTTCTAGCGCCCACTTTTTGCTTGAGGTTCAGGCAGTGCTTCTTGTAGGTCAGAGCATGGTCCAAAGTAACTCCCAGGGATTTGGGTGTGTTGCAATGCTCCAGTGGGATTCCTTCCCAGGTCATCATCCTCAGGGCTCGGGATGCTTCTCTGTTCTTGAGGTGAAAAGCACATGTCTGTGTCTTAGATGGATTAGGGATCAGCTGGTTTTCCTTGTAATAGGCAGTAAGAGCACCTAGAGCTTTGGAGAGCTTCTGTTCAACCATCTCAAAACTCCCTGCTTGAGCAGTGATGGCACGATCATCAGCATAGATGAAACTTTCTGTTCCTTCTGGCAGTGGCTGGTCATTTGTGTAGATGTTGAACATGGATGGAGCGAGCACGCTCCCCTGAGGCAGGCCGTTCTTCTGTTTCCGCCATCTGCTTCTCTGGCCCTGGAACTCAACAAAAAAGCTCCTGTTTTGTAGCAGGTTTCCTATGAGGCGGGTGAGGTGGTCGTCCTTTGTGATACTATACATTTTTCTCAGGAGGAGGCAGTGGTTTACAGTATCATAAACTGCTGACAGGTCTATGAAGACAGCTCCTGTGACCTGCTGCCTTTCAAAGCCATCTTCTATGTGCTGAGTCAGGTTCAGCACTTGCGATGTGCAGCTTTTGCCCTTCCTGAAGCCAACTTGAAAGGACATTTAATCCCTTGAGGCTGAGCGGCTGTGACTCACTCAAAGTCACCCAGTGGGCTTCCATGGCTGAGTCGGGCTTTGAGCCTGGGCCTTCAGAATCGTAGGCTTCATCTACACTGTAGAATTAATGCAGTTTGACAACACTTGGATTACTATGGCTCAACGCTATGGAATTCTGGGAGTTATAGTTTTTCAAGTTTTTTAGCCTTCTCTGTGAAAGGATGCACACTAAAGCTTCCATGATTCCCTAGCATTCGAGGCCACTTTTAACTATAGCAGTTAAAAGTGGTATGAAACTGCATTACATTTACAGTGTAGCTGCACTTGCTGTTCCACATTCAACCCACTGCATGACATTGGTTCTTAATTCTTTTTTATAGTTCACGATTTCTGTTTTTGATGGTAGAGTACGGCTCTTTTTAACTGTGCCACAAATTTGGGGGGAAGGTGAGGAAGCCATGTTTTATGTAATTACGTTGTTGTTGTTTATTGTTTGTGTTTTCGGTTTTACTTTATTGTAAATTGTTGTTTGGGCTTGGCCTCATGTAAGCTGCTCCAAGTCCCCATTGGGGAGATGGTGGCAGGGTATAAATAAAGTTGTATTGTCGAAGGCTTTCATGGCCGGAATCACTGGGTTGTTGTAGGTTTTTCCGGGCTATATGGCCATGTTCTAGAGGCATTTTCTCCTGACGTTTCTCCTGCATTCACCATGGAAAAAGAAAATGAAGGAAGACTGCCTTTTCTAGATGTCCTGGTCATCCGCAAACCAGATCAACAATTGGGTCACACCGTTTACAGAAAACCCACACACACAGATAGATATCTACAGAAAAACTCCAACCACCACCCAAGTCAAAAAAGAAGCACCACTAAAGCCTTGGCAGACCGTGCAAAAAGAATCTGCACAGCCCACCTCCTCCAAGATGAACTGAACCACCTCAACTGGGCTCTCCAGGCCAATGGAGACTCCACCTCAGACATCAGAAGAGCTGCAAGACCACCGAGAAGAAGTCACGAGAGTCAAGATGAAGGTCCACCCAGAGGAAGAGTGTTCTTGCCACACATCAGAGGGAAGCTGATGAGGAAACACAACATAAAAACCACCTACAGACCCACCAAGAAAATCCAACAAATGCTCCATTCAGCAAAGGACAAGAGGGATCCTCTCGCTTCTGCAGGAGTCTACCATATACCATGCAGCTGTGGACAAGTCTACATAGGGACCACCAAATGTATGTAGCATTGCCCAAACACGAATCAAGGAACATGAAAGGCACTGCAGACTCCTTCAACCAGAGAAATCAGCCATAGCAGAGCACCTGAGGAACCAACCTGGACACAGCATATTATTCGAGAACACAGAAATGCTGGACCACTCTCACAACCACCATGTCAGACTACACAGAGAAGCCATTGAAATCCATAAGCATGTGGACTATTTCAACAGAAAGGAAGAAACCATGAAAATGAACAAAATCTGGCTACCAGTATTAAAAAGAACTCAAAAATTACAACAGCAAAACAACAGAGAGTAAACAATCAGGCACATCTAATCACTCTCAACAAAAGATTCCCCCCAGGCACTTCCAAGTCATTAAATGCTAATCAAGGTGGTCAGTTGAAACATTCACACGTAGCTACAGCAGACAAGAGTCCTTTGTCCCACCCTGGTCATATAAAACAGATATATAAACCCTTTTTCGGAGTTCCAACAGACCTCACTACTTCTGAGGGTGCTTGCCATACATGCAGGCGAAACGTCAGGAGAAAATGCCTCTAGAACATGGCCATATAGCCCGGAAAAACCTACAACAACCCATAAATAAAGTTGATGATGATGATGATGATGATTATTATTATTATTATTATTATTATTATTATAGTAATTACAACTCTCTGTCAGAGAGATGTGGGCCTCTTTCTACTACAAATCCCAGAATTTTGCAGGATCCAGCCATGGCAGTTAATGTGTAATGATAGCACTATAATATGTAGTGTTAAAGAGATCTGTGGCATTGTTTTGGACTTTTCCAATGCTAATTGTGACTCTCTCTTTTTCCCAGATTGCATTTACGAGGGCCTTGTATATGGACCAGGCGAGAGTTTCCAGCCAGGAAAGGATCCCTGCGAAATCTGCACCTGTGAGGTGAGGCCCCCGTTATTGAACCATTTTTGAGGTGGGTCCCTTTGCCGTCATCTTGTCTCACTTCCTGCCCAACTCATGCCGTTCTCTGGAAAGCCAGGGAAGAAAAGACAGAAACTGATTAATTAGCTCGATACGTCTCCTTTTTCTAGGGATGGCTTGTAACATGAACAGAACAATACAAAATTTGAAAAATGTTTTGTTCCTGGTTTGTAAATATTATTTCCTGTTTAAATGTGCAGCTCTTACTTTGAAAGTAATTGTTCTACTCCAGAAACTTTGTTTTTGTGCCACATACTATGTTGAATTGGGTGGGCGGGCCAAATGCACAGGGTAAAATTGATAAAACTGTGGGCGAGATAAGTAAATGAGGACGAATGTGTGTGAGGGGGGAGCTCAGTAGGGGTGAGCAATGGGAGAAAGTGCATTGTGAGGACAGAACTATAATTGCGATGGACAGTTAAAAATCAGTTAGTGTTTAGGTTTAGAGGAGTGAGCAGTCCGGGTTTATGTTCAGAGGAGTCAGGAGTTAGATTCAGAGGAGTGAGGAGTCAGGAGTTGGGAGAGAAGGAAAGAAAAGGTGGCGGAGTGACTTGTGAAGCAAAGCTTTGAGGCTTTGAAAAGCTGGGTTTGGCTATTGGAAGTTTCTCAGGCTAGTGCAGCCGAATGGTGAAACATAGCTGGTATTCTTTTAGTCTAAGGAGAGGCTAAAGAATAGTTTACTTAGTATTTGATCTAGGGAGGATCAAATAAGGGAAACATCCCTGTATTGAAACTTTGTCTGAAACAAGTGCTCTACGTCAGAAAGATACTGTGTTACTTGAAAGAATGAACTGTTAAAGTTACAAGTATTATTCCAAGTGCAACAAGGAAAAGTTACGTCTTGCAACCACACGCTGTGTACTTAATAAAATTGTTAACTTTTATTTGAAGATTGCCTCAGCTCCGCCTATTCTGTGTCCAAAGTGCCATTTCTCACAATATTACAACTTACCTCACGTGGTGGCAGAAACGCAGGGAAAAGTAACCAAATAAATCTACATTCTTCTCTCCAGTCACGCTACAGTATATACAGTGTAATTACTACTAAGTTATTACTTTCTTAATAAAGGAGGAGGTGCCATTGAACAGCCTCCCTTCCAACTTGATGGTAAATTTGGTTCCTAATCGGCAACCTCCATTGCAAGTTGGCTAGTTCTTTTAAAGATTGGGAACTGGGGTAAAATCTCCCGAATACTGGTTCCTTTCAAATTGGTGGCAACAATAAATCATTCCTCAGCTCCCTTGCTTCTTTTCAATGTTCACTCGTCAAAGGCACGCTGGAAGAACCAGGTTTTTAGGTCTTTCTTAAAGGCTGCCAGGGTGGGGGCTCGCCTAATCTCACTAGGTAAATATGTAAATTGAAAACAAAAGCATATTAATCACAGATATCTGTAACTCGAGGACGGCCTGTATCCTCTTTTCTCTCACTGCAGGTGATGTCCGATGGGGAACAGCACCTGCAATGCTACCGGAAGCAGTGTCCCAGCCTGTTGGACTGTCCGCGGGAGCAGATTCAGGCGCCGGGACCAGGGCACTGCTGCCCCACTTGCGCCCGTGAGCCTCCTCCGCACCCCCTTTCCCAGTGATGCAAAAAAACCCCATAGTGGGTTGGTGTCCACAGGGCTGCGCCAGAAATAGGTCACTATTTGGATGCCACAGGGGTCTGCCCTGGGCCTTTTAGGACTGTTCAACATCTTTATCTATGGCTTGAGCAATGGAATGGAATAGAATTTGGAGCACGAAAACTCCAGAAAACAGGATCAGGTTCCAAAAGTGTTGGATAGTGTAACCCAACCCTGATACTGGTCTACTAAACAAACCTTGATACAGGTCCATTAACCCCAGTGCCGATACTGATCCAGTTACTTACTTACTTAGGCGATCCCGCGTTGGCCAAGTAGGGTAGTCTTCCAAGATCAGAAGTCTTGTGAGTCTGTGGGTGGCTGTGGAGCCCTATTCTTGACCTGCATCTTCTCCCACCTTGAGGGCATTGGTTTCCAGGTGGAAGGCGGTCCCGGTTGGGGTTGGCTTGACGCACCTTCCTCCTGGCACAATTCTCTCTTTCACCCTCCATTCATGCCTCTTCAAATTCTGCAGCACTGCTGGTCACATCTGACCTCCAGCTGGAGCGCTCAAGGGCCAGGGCTTCCCAGTTCTCAGTGTCTATGCCAGAGTTTTTAAGGTTGGCTTTGAGCCCATCTTTCAATCTCTTTTCCTGCTCACTGACATTCCGTTTTCCGTTCTTAAGTTCAGAGTAGAGCAACTGCTTTGGGAGACGGTGGTCAGGCATCCGGACAACGTGGCCGGTGCAGCGGAGTTGATGACGGAGGATCATCGCTTCAACGCTTCAAGTATCAAGTATCAACGAAAACAGTATTATGGTTGGGGGTCACCATAACATGAGGAACTGTATTAGGGGGTCACACCATTAGGAAGATACAGAATGGGGGACAATGCCTGGCTCGAGAGCAGTACGTGTGAAAAAGATCTTGGAGTCCTCGTGGACAACAAGTTAAACATGAGCCAGGAATGTGATGTGGCGGCAAAAAAAGCCAATGGGATTTTGGCCTGCATCAAGAGGAGCATAGTGTCTAGATCTAGGGAAGTCCTGCTCCCCATGCTCTATTCCACCTTGGTCAGACCACACCTGGAATATTGTGTCCAATTCTGGGCAGCACAATTCAAGAGAGATATTGACAAGCTGGAATGTGTCCAGAGGAGGGCGACTAAAATGATCAAGGGTCTGGAGAACAAGCCCTATGAGGAGCGGCTTAGGGAACTGGGCATGTTTAGCCTGAAGAAGAGAAGGCTGAGAGGAGATATGATAGCCATTTATAAATATGTGAGAGGAAGCCACAGGGAGGAGGAGGGAGCAAGCTTGTTTTCTGCTTCCTTGGAGACTAGGACGCAATGGAACAATGGCTTCAAACTACAAGAGAGGAGATTCCATCTGAACATGAGGAAGAACTTCCTGACTGTGAGAGCCGTTCAGCAGTGGAACTCTCTGCCCCGGAGTGTGGTGGAGGCTCCTTCTTTGGAAGCTTTTAAGCAGAGGCTGGATGGCCATTTGTCAGGGGTGATTTGAATGCAATATTCCTGCTTCTTGGCAGGGGGTTGGACTGGATGGCCCATGAGGTCTCTTCCAACTCTTTGATTCTATGATTCTATGATTCTAAGGTTGAGAACCACTGATTTAGAACCATGGATTGCCCAGGCCTATTCTATATGGTACAAGGAGGTTGGACTGGATTGCCTTTGGGGTCCCCTCTATTTTTAGCATTCTGTGCTGTTCCTCATCCATTTCTGCCTCTTGTTCCTTTTGCAGAAGCCCTGAGCAACTGCACTCCCAGCCTGGTGGGCAACGAGGTCCTGGCTACAGACGAACCGTGCTACAGCTGCCAATGCAAGGTGAGGCTACCCTGGGATGCACAGTATAGGCATCAGGGGATTGGGTATTAGCACAGGATGGTAACACATCCGAGCGTTTCCTGGGCAACATCCTTGCAGGTGGGCAATTCTCTCACACCAGAAGCGACTTGTGTCGCTCCTGACACAAAAGAAGCCTTCTCTGCCAAAGAGGGCTGGCTCCATGCCAAACTATAGCACTCCAAACTGGGTGGCATTGAGCCGTGGCAGGATCTTCTTTCACGCAGGACCTGACTTGGGTTTGCATGCACCAAAGCTGCCCGCTGCTGAGCTGCCTGGCTGCCGAGCGCTTCGTCCCTCGCGATGCCTGCTGCCCAGTTTGCGATGGTGAAGTATATCTGCTTTCCTTTCCTCAGTGAACCTTTTAAACAACGGTAACCCGTTCTGTTTTGGTAACAGGATAAAGGATTAAATGGGCACAAAATATTGGGCACAACATAGAACTAGATAAATGGGGAAAATGTGGATGATTGCCTTACAGAAAATTCGGTGTGACGACCTGATTGAAGTACTTACTTACTTACTTAGGCAATCCCTCGTTCGACGAGTAAGATGGTCTTCCATCATGGGTTTCCCTGTGGGTCTGTAGAATCAAAGAGTTGGAAGAGACCTCATGGGCCATCCAGTCCAACCCCATTCTGCCAAGAAGCAGGAATATTGCATTCAAATCACCCCTGCCAAATGGCCATCCAGCCTCTGCTTAAAAGCTTCCAAAGAAGGAGCCTCCACCACACTCCGGGGCAGAGAGTTCCACTGCTGAACGGCTCTCACAGTCAGGAAGTTCTTCCTAATGTTCAGATGGAATCTCCTCTCTTGTAGTTTGAAGCCATTGTTCCGCGTCCTAGTCTCCAAGGAAGCAGAAAACAAGCTTGCTCCCTCCTCCCTGTGGCTTCCTCTCACATATTTATACATGGCTATCATGTCTCCTCTCAGCCTTCTCTTCTTCAGGCTAAACATGCCCAGTTCCCTAAGCCGCTCCTCATAGGGCTTGTTCTCGAGACCCTTGATCATTTTAGTCGCCCTCCTTTGGACACATTCCAGCTTAGAGTCAATATCTCTCTTGAATTGTGGTGCCCAGAATTGGACACAATATTCCAGATGTGGTCTAACCAAAGCAGAATAGAGGGGTAGCATTACTTCCTTAGATCTAGACACTATGCTCCTATTGATGCAGGCCAAAATCCCATTGGCTTTTTTTGCCGCCACATCACATTGTTGGCTGTGTGGCTGTGGAGCCCTATTCTTGCTCTGCATCTTCTTCCGCAGTGAAGGCATTGGTTTCCAGGTGGAAGGCGGTCCCGGTTGGGGTTGGCTTGACGCGCCTTCCTCCTGGCACGTTTCTCTCTTTCACTCTCCACTCGTGCCTCCTCGAATTCTGCAGCACTGCTGGTCACAGCTGACCTCCAGCTGGAGCGCTCAAGGGCCAGGGCTTCCCAGTTCTCAGTGTCTATGCCAGAGTTTTTAAGGTTGGCTTTGAGCCCATCTTTCAATCTCTTTTCCTGTCCACCAACGTTCCGTTTTCCGTTCTTAAGTTCAGAGTAGAGCAACTGCTTTGGGAGACGGTGGTCAGGCATCCGGACAACGTGACCGGCCCAGCGGAGTTGACGTTGGAGGACCATCGCTTCAATGCTGGTGGTCTTTGCTTCTTGCAGCACGCTGACGTTTGTCCGCTTGTCTTCCCAGGAGATTTGCAGGATTTTCCGGAGGCAGCGCTGATGGAATTGTTCCAGGAGCTGCATGTGACGTCTGTAGACAGTCCACGTCTCACAGGCATATAACAGGGTTGGAAGGACAATAGCTTTATAGACAAGCACCTTGGTCTCCCTGCGGAAACCAAGATAATCACAGATTATCTGCTTTGAACTGGATTATATGAGCCTACACTGCCATATGATCCAGTTCATGATGATACTCAAGAAGATAAAATAAATGAAATAAAGAACAAATGGATTGTTGAGATTAACTTCACAATTCAGCAGCAGATCAGTTGCACAACTTCAGCGCTTTCCAGTAGCTTCTTCCTGCACAGTATTTTCAGTCAACTGCTCCCACAAATTGCAGTCACTCTGGAACCTTTTACAGACACTTGAGCACATGCCCGGCCATTGTCAGTTTTACCATTGTCTTTCCCCTCCAATCTAGATAATATTACAAACTTACCACAGCACACACTTATATCTTGTCTTAGCAGACAGGTTCTTTAATTACATAGAGCCTTCGACGAACAACATCACAGCACAAGGAGAGATATACACTGTACATGACTTCCTTATATACAATTCTATACAATTACACATAGCAATCTCTGATTGGTTCCCAACTCATTAACTTAACTCAGACCCAGGATTACATCATTCACAATCGCCTGGAGTAGGCCAGAACACATTCCTCAAATGATTCCCTATATACAGTTAATGCATGACTCAGCATTTCCAATAGAAGCCCATTAGCAGTGCATGACTCAGCTATATTACATTACAATACATTGTAAAACCTGACATGGATGATGTAGACCAGGGGTCCCCAAACTTTTTGAACAGAGGACCGGGTCACAGTCCCGCAAACTGTTGGGGGGCCGGATTATAATTTGAAAAAAAAATGAATGAATTCCTATGCACTCTGCACATATATTATTTGCAGTGCAACCCCCCCCCCCCCCAAATCAAAAAACAAAGACCCACACTTCTATATAAATAAAAATGTAATGCTTGTTTGTGAGATTAACAGAACTCAAAAACCACTGGACAAATTGAGACCAGTTTTAGACACAAGACACCTAACAACCCAATGTATATCTTTCACTCAAAAAAAATGATTTTGTCATTTGGGAGTTGTAGTTGCTGGTATTTATAGTTCACCTACAATCAAAGAGTATTCTGAACCCCACCAACGATGGAATTGAACCAAACTTGGCACACAGTTCTCCCATGGCCAACAGAAAATACTGGAAGGGTATGGTGGGCAGTGTCCTTTGGTTTTAGAGTTGTAGTTCACCTGCCTCCATCAATCACTGTGGACTCAATGATAGATCTGGACCAAACTTGGCACTGATATTCCATATGCCCAAATGTGAACACTTGTGGAGTATGGGGAAATAGAATCTTGACATTTGAGAGTTGTAGTGGCTGGGATTTATAGTTCACCTACAATCAAAGAGCATTCTGAACCCCATCAACGGTGGAATTGAACCAAACTTGGCACGCAGTTCTCCCATGACCAATGGAAAATACTCTGCTTAGTGTGCAGTGTCCTTTCGTTTTGGAGTTGTAGTTTACCTGCCTCCTTGGAGACCAGAGCGGCCAGAGCAGCGGGTTCCAGTGATGGTTGGAGCGGCGCCGGGTGGGCGTGGCCAGAGAACACCAGCGTTCCCTGGCCACGCCCACCCGGCACCGCTGGCCACGCCCACCC
Organism: Anolis sagrei; assembly: GCF_037176765.1. Taxonomy (NCBI): domain Eukaryota; kingdom Metazoa; phylum Chordata; class Lepidosauria; order Squamata; family Anolidae; genus Anolis; species Anolis sagrei. The sequence continues at coordinate 196,284,894 of NC_090025.1, read as the reverse complement.
GGCGCCGCTCCGGCCTTCGCAGGAACCCTCTGCTCCGGCCGCTCTGGTCTCCAAGGAGGCAGGTAAACTACGAAAGGCTTTGGAGTTGTAGTTTACCTGCCTCCTTGGAGACCAGAGCAGCCGGAGCAAAGGGTTCCTGCGATGGGCAGAGCGGCGCCGGGTGGGCGTGGCCAGGCCGGAGAAATGCCCTCGGCGGGTCGCATACCGTGGATGTAGCGTACCTGGATTTCAGGAAGGCCTTCTTTGACAAGGTCCCCCATGACCTTCTGGCAAGGAAACTAGTCCAATGTGGGCGAGGGAAAACTACGGTGAGGTGGATCTGGAATTGGTTAAGTGGACGAACACAGAGAGTGCTCACTAATGCTTCCTCTTCATCTTGGAAAGAAGTGACAAGTGGAGTGCCGCAGGGTTCCGTCCTGGGTCCGGTCCTGTTCAACATCTTTATTAATGACTGAGATGAAGGGTTAGAAGGCAGGATCATCAAGTTTGCAGATGGGACCAAATTGGGAGGGATAGCCAATAGTCCAGAGGACAGGAGCAGGATCCAAAACGATCTTGTCAGATTAGAGAGATGGGCCAAAACTAACAAAATGAAGTTCAACAGTGACAAATGCAAGATACTCCACTTTGGCAGAAAAAATGAAATGCAAAGCTACAGAATGGGGGACGCCTGGCTCGAGAGCAGTACGTGTGAAAAAGATCTTGGAGTCCTCGTGGACAACAAGTCCTCGTGGACAACAAGTTAAACATGAGCCAACAATGTGATGTGGCGGCAGAAAAAGCCAATGGGATTTTGGTCTGCATCAAGAGGAGCCTAGTGTCTAGATCTAAGGAAGTAATGCTACCCCTCTATTCTGCTTTGGTTAGACCACATCTGGAATATTGTGTCCAATTCTGGGCACCACAATTCAAGAGAGATATTGACAAGCTGGAATGTGTCCAGAGGAGGGCGACTAAAATGATCAAGGGTCTGGAGAACAAGCCCTATGAGGAGCGGCTTAGGGAACTGGGCATGTTTAGCCTGAAGAAGAGAAGGCTGAGAGGAGATATGATAGCCATGTATAAATATGTGAGAGGAAGCCACAGGGAGGAGGGAGCAAGCTTGTTTTCTGCTTCCTTGGAGACTAGGACGCAATGGAACAATGGCTTCAAACTACAAGAGAGGAGATTCCATCTGAACATGAGGAAGAACTTCCTGACTGTGAGAGCCGTTCAGCAGTGGAACTCTCTGCCCCGGAGTGTGGTGAAGGCTCCTTCTTTGGAAGCTTTTAAGCAGAGGCTGGATGGCCATCTGTCAGGGGTGATTTGAATGCAATATTCCTGCTTCTTGGCAGAATGGGGTTGGACTGGATGGCCCATGAGGTCTCTTCCAACTCTTTGATTCTATGATTCTATGATTCTATGACCCCTGATGTAGACAGACTGGGTTAAAAAGGGAAGCCAACATAAGCATGTTACGGAAATTAAGAAAACTGTGTGCATGGTTAAAGATAGTGGTATGGAATAAATATGTGGTCAGAGGGAGGGAGGTGGGGTGGGCAACACAAGGGACTTCAATGTTAAAAAATGAATTAAATGTTAATTGTTATTTTTAAAAATATATATATTTCTTTAAAAATAATAAAAGTGGAGGCTCCTTCTTTGGAAGTTTTTACACAGAGGCTGGATGGCCATGCAATATTCCTGCTTCTTGGCAGAATGGGGTTGGACTGGATGACCCATGAGGTCTCTTCCAACTCTTTGATTCTAGGATTCTATATCATGCAACATATGTACAACTGTTAAGGCTGTTATGCCTTAACAGTACAAAAATTGTCATAAAAATAATAATCCAGTTCAAAGAAGATACTCTGGATTATATTACTTACTTATTTACTTAGGCAATCCCTTGTAGTTCAAGGATGATGGTCTTCCAGATGTGGTCTCTTGGTGGTAGGTCTGTAGGTGACTGTGGAGCCCTGTTCTTGATCTGCATCTTCTCCCGCAGTGAGGGCATTGGTTTCCAGGTGGAAGGCGGTCCCGGTTGGAGTTGGCTTGATGCTCCTTTCTCTTGGCACGTTTCTCTCTTTTGCCCTTCATTCTGCAGCACTGCTGGTCACAGCTGACCTCCAGCTGGAGCAATCAAGGGCCAGGGCTTCCCAGTTCTCAGTGTCTATGCCAGAGTTTTAAGGTTGGCTTTGAGCCCATCTTTCAATCTCTTTTCCTGCCCACCAACATTTCGTTTTCCGTTCTTGAGTTCGGAGTAGAGCAACTGCTTTGGGAGACGGTGGTCAAGGATCTGGACAACATGGCCAGTCCAGACAGCAGAGGACCATCGCTTCAATGCTGGTGGTCTTTGCCTCTTCCAGCACGCTGGCATATGTCTGCTTGTCTTCCCAAGAGTTTTGCAGGGTTTTTCAGAGGCAGCGCTGATGGAATCATTCCAGGAGTTGTATGTGACGTCTGTAGACAGTCCACGTCTCGCAGGCGTATAGCAGGGTTGGGAGGGCAACAGCTTTATAAACAAGCACTTTGGTCTCCCTACGGATGTCCCGGTCCTCAAACACTCTCTGCTTCATTTAGAAAAATGCTGCACTCGCAGAGCTCAGGCAGTGTTGTATTTCGGTGTCAATGTTGACGTCTGTAGACAGTCCACATCTCACAGGCATATAGCAGGGTTGGAATGGCAATAGCTTTATAAACAAGCACCTTGCTCTCTCTACGGATGTCCTGGTCCTCAAACACTCTCTGCTTCATTTGGAAAAATGCTGCACTCGCAGAGCTCAGGCGGTGTTGTATTTCAGTGTCATTGTTGATGTCTGTAGACAGTCCACATCTCGCAGACGTATAGCAGGGTTGGGATGGCAATAGCTTTATATACAAGCACCTTGGTCTCCATATGGATGTCCTGGTCCTCGAACACTCTCTGCTTCATTCGGAAAAAAGCTGCACTTGCAGAGCTTGGGCAGTGTTGAATTTCAGTGTCAATGTTGACTTTTTATGATTGTGAAGCACTGGATGCAATTCTTTGCAGGATTTGTGCCACCACGGGGCATGAAAAGGGTTTTGTCCACATCTTTCCTTTTACAGAGTGTGTGATCGAAGTTGAAGGGCGGCGCGTCTCCAGCGGAGAGACCTGGACGGACAGCAGAGACAGCTGCGTTTCCTGCACGTGCAACGTAAGTGGGATGGAGAGGCAAAGCAGTCCTTAGACTTGGCCTTGGACTGAGATCCTCTATCATGCATAGCTTAGCTTCTCTAATAAGCAAAACCTTTCCTGGGTCTTGATATCATAGGTTGCATCTACAGTGTAGAACTAAATGCAGGACTCTGAAGGACTTTGAGGAAGCACACCCCACTGTCACAAATCTCTTAGCATCAGGAAGTTCTCCCTCATTGTATTGTCGAAGGCTTTCATGGCGCGAATCACTGGGTTGTTGTAGGTTTTTTCGGGCTATATGGCCATGGTCTGGAGGCATTCTCTCTTGACGTTTTGCCTGCATCTATGGCAAGCATCCTCAGAAGTAGTGAGGTCTGTTGGAACTAGGAAAAAGGATTTATATATCTGTGGAAGGACCAGGGTGGGACAAAGGACTCTTGTCTGTTGGAGCTAGGTGTGAATGTTTCAACTGACCACTTTGATTAGCGTTTGATGGCCTGGCAGTGCTTGGAGGAATCTTTTGTTGAGAGGTGATTAGATGTCCTTGTTTGTTTCCTCTCTGTTGTTGTGCTGTTGTAATTTTAGAGTTTTTTAATACCGGTACCCAGATTTTGTTCATTTTCATGTTTTCCTCCTTTCTGTTGAAATTGCCCACATGCTTGTGGATTTCAGTGGCTTCTCTGTGTAGTCTGACATGGTGGTTGTGAGAGTGGTCCAGCATTTCTATGTTCTCAAATAATATGCTGTGTGGGTTGTTGTAGGTTTTTTCGGACTGTATGGCCATGGTCTGGAGGCATTCTCTCCTGATGTTTCACCTGCATCTATGGCAAGCATCCTCAGAGGTAGTGAAGTCTGTTGGAACTAGGAAAAAGGGTTTATATATCTGTGGAAAGACCAAGGTGAGACAAAGGACTCTTGTCTGTTGGAGCTAGGTGTGAATGTTTCAACTGACCACCTTTATTAGCATACAATGGGCTGACTGTGCCTGGAGCAATCTTTTGTTGAGAGGTGATTAGATGTCCTTGTTTGTTTCCTTTCTGTTGTGGTGCTGTTGCAATTTTAGAGTTTTTAAATACTGGTAGCCAGATTTTGTTCATTTTCATGTTTTCCTCCTTTCTGTTGAAACTGCCCACGTGCTTGTATATTTCAATGGCTTCGCTGTGTAGTCTGACATAGTGGTTGTGAGAGTGGTCCAGCATTTCTATGTTCTCAAATAATATGCTGTGTGGGTTGTTGTAGGTTTTTTTGGGCTGTATGGCCATGATCTAGAGGCATTCTCTCCTGACGTTTCGCCTGCATCTATGGCAAGCATCCTCAGAGGTAGTGAGGTCTGTTGGAACTAGGAAAAGGGGTTTATATATATGTGGAATGACCAAGGTGGGACAAAGGACTCTTGTCTGCTGGAGCTAGGTGTGAATGTTTCAACTGACCACCTTGATTAGCATACAATGGGCTGACTGCACCTGGAGCAAACTTTTGTTGAGAGGTGATTAGATATCCTTGTTTGTTTCCTCTCTGTTGTTGAGCTGTTGTAATTTTAGAGGTTTTTTTAAAAAATACTGGTAGACAGAATTTAGATGCTTGCCATAGATGCAGGCAAAACGTCAGGAGAGAATGCCAGACTGTGCCTGGAGCAAACTCTGTTGAGAGGTAATTAGATATCCCTGCCTGCTTCCTCTCTGTTGTTGTGCTGTTGTTGTGCTGTTGCAATATGCTGTTTCCAAAATCTGGCTACCAGTATTAATTGATTGCCTGGCTGTGCCACAGAGAGGAAACAAACAAGGACATCTAATCACCTCTCAACAAAGGATTGATCCAGGCACTGCCAGGCAATCAAATACTGATCAAGGTGATCAGTTGAGACATTCCCACCTAGCTCCAGCAGACAAGAGTCCTTTGTCACACCCTGGTCATTCCACAGATATGCAAACCCTTTTTCCTAGTTCCAACAGTCCTCACTACCTCTGAGGATGCTTGCCATAGATGCAGGCGAAACGTCAGGAGAGAATGCCTTTAGAACATAGCCATATAGCCCGAAAAAACCTACAACAACCCACTATTTACTTTACAATTGATAACAGTAGCAAAGTTACAGTTATGAAGTAGCAACAAAAATGACTTCATGTTTGGGGGGTCACCACAACATAAGGAACTGTATTAAGGGTTCATGGCATTAGAAAGGCTGAGAAACACTGCTCTACATTATCTGGTACTTTACATTCTACCCATTGGAATTCATTTCGTCACCACTCAAGTGTCTTGTTCTAATTTTTGGCCTTTTTTCTAACGCTCAGCTGGGTCACATCGAGTGCCATATCCAGGAATGCATGCAATTGTTGTGCCAGGATGGGCTGGAGAAGGTTCAGGTGCCTGGGAAGTGTTGTGCTGAATGCCAAGGTAAGAAGAACCTGCAGGTGAACTACCTAAATCAGTTGTTTCTTTACGTAATCTAATATGCTCCAGTCAGCAACCTATGGAAAATAATTAAGACTTTTGCAGGCATATGTATGCATTTCAGACCAAAATTGTGCAATGGAGTGATTCATCTTGGTGAAAATAGAATCATAGAATCAAAGAGTTGGAAGAGACCTCCTGGGCCATCCAGTCCAACCCCATTCTGCCAAGAAGCAGGAATATTGTATTCAAATCACCCCTGACAGATGGCCACCCAGCCTCTGTTTCAAAGCCTCCAAAGAAGGAGCCTCCACCACACTCCGGGGCAGAGAGTTCCACTGCTGAACGGCTCTCACAGTCAGGAAGTTCTTCCTCATGTTCAGGTGGAATCTCCTCTCTTGTAGTTTGCATTGTGTAAAGAGTTTGTTCATCTTCTCATTGCTTGTTGAAATTACAACTTGCTAATGCATGTCATTGTATGGTCGAAGGCTTTCATGGCTGGAATCACTAGGTTCTTGTGGGTTTTTTCGGGCTATATGGCCATGTTCTAGAGGCATTTTTTCCTGACGTTTCGCCTGCATCTATGGCAAGCATCCTCAGAGGTAATGAGGTCTGTTGAAACTAGGAAAAAGGGTTTATATATCTGTGGAATGACTGGGGTGGGGCAAAGAGCTCTTCTCTGCTGGAGCTAGGTGTGAATGTTTCAACTGACTATCTTCATTAGCATTTGAAGGCCTGGCTGAGCCTGGGGGAATCTTTTGTTGAGAGGTAATATGGTGTGTTGGTGTGGTCCAGCATATTATTTGAGAACACAGAAATTCTGGACCACTCCAACAACCACCATGTCAGATTACACAGAGAAGCCATTGAAATCCACAAGCATGTAGACAATTTCAACAGAAAGGAGGAGACCATGAAAATGAACAAAATCTGGCTACCAGTATTAAAAAAACTCTAAAATTACAACAGCAAAACAGCAGAGAGGAAACAACCAGGCACATCTTAACACCTCTCAACAAAACATTTTTCCAGGCACAGCCAGACCTTCTAATGCTAATGAAGGTGATCAGTTGAAACATTCACACCTAGCCTCAGCAGAGAAGAGCTCTTTGCCCCACCCTGGTCATTCCACAGATATATAAACCCATTGTCCTAATTCCAACAGACCTCACTACCTCTGAGGACGCTTGCCATAGATGCAGGCGAAACGTCAGGAGAAATGCCTCTAGAACATGGCCCTATAGCCCGAAAAAACCCACAAGAACCTAGTAAATTTTGTTTTTCCCATTTACTTGGCTCATATTTACTCTTTGTGGGTGAACAAAGGGTTGGGAAGTTTGGACAGGACTGCACAATTTCTGGGTTAGCTTTCGTATAAACCGCAACAAGTGGTACCTAAATTTCCCACTAGACAGATGCAACTGTCTTTCGGGCTGCAAAGGTCAACAGCAAGCTAGACAAATGGTCGGGAGCTTACTCCAACCCAGGCTGGCTTCTAACTCATTACCTTTCGGTCAGCAGTGATTTTAATGCAGCTGACTCCCAACCAGCTGTGACACAACCTGGTCTTTCCTCGATCTGGACACTCGACTCCTTTTGGTGCAACCCAAAATCCCATTGGCTTTTTGAGCTGCTGCAACACACTCTTGGCTCATGTTCAGCTTGTTCTCCAGCAAGACTCCAAGATCTTTCTCACATGGACTGTTGTCGAGCCAGGCATCACCCATCCTGTATCTTTGCATTTCATTTTCTTCAATAGGAGCATAGTGTCTAGATCTAGGGAAGTCATGCTCCCCATGCTCTATTCTGTTTTGGTTAGACCACATCTGGAATATTGTGTCCAGTTCTGGGCACCACAATTCAAGAGAGATATTGACAAGCTGGAATGTGTCCAGAGGAGAGCGACTAAAATGATAAAAGGTCTGGAGAACAAGCCCTATGAGGAGCGGCTTAAGGAGCTGGGCATGTTTAGCCTGAAGAAAAGAAGGCTGAGAGGGGATACGATAGCCATGTATAAATATGTGAGAGGAAGCCACAGGGAGGAGGAGGGAGCAAGCTTGTTTTCTGCTTCCCTGGAGACTAGGACACGGAACAATGGCTTCAAACTACAAGAGAGGAGATTCCATCTGAACATGAGGAAGAACTTCCTGACTGTGAGAGCCATTCAGCAGTGGAACTCTCTGCCCCGGAGTGTGGTGGAGGCTCCTTCTTTGGAAGCTTTTAAACAGAGGCTGGATAGCCATCTGTCAGGGGTGATTTGAATGCAATATTCCTGCTTCTTGGCAGAATGGGGTTGGACAGGATGGCCTATGAGGTCTCTTCCAACTCTTTGATTCTAGGATTCTATGATTCTTTGATTCTGCCTAAGTGTTGTATCATTCCATCCTGTTGAGTCTCTTCCCTCTCTGTTTGCAGATCCAGGCCACAGCTGCTCTTACCAGGGCCAGACCCTGCAATCCAATGAGCATTGGCAGGTGGACGAATGCACCACCTGCACCTGCCTCTCCGGAGAGGTGCACTGCCGGACTGCACGCTGCCCACCAACCACGTGTGCTGCTGTAAGTCAATGGGAGGAGGTTGGGGAGGATATTGCGACCCACTCCAACAATCCAGACTCATTGACCCAGTGCTTTAAGGGGCATCTATAGCAGGCATGGGCAAACTTCATCCCTCCAAGTGTTTTGGACTTCAACTCCCACAATTCTTAACAGCCAGTAGTCCAAAACACCTGGGGGGACAAAGTTTGCTCATGCCTGATCTGTAGTGTTGAGTGAAGGGATTCCCCATCTCATTTCGAATCTACAGTTCCTCCTGTTGGAGTTCAGCCTGTGATTGTGTTTCAGGATCAGGGTGCTTTGGATGAAGGGAGTGATGCCAATGAGGTTCAAGATGAGTTTCAAGATGGCAATGAGTCCTTTGTCTCACCCTGGTCATTCCACAGATATATAAACCCTTTTTCCTAGTTCCAACAGACCTCACTACCTCTGAGGATGCTTGCCATAGATGCAGGCGAAACGTCAGGAGAGAATGCCTCTAGACCATGGCCATACAGCCCGAAAAAACCTACAACAACCCAAGATGGCAATGGTTTGGTCAGTGATATTAATGCAGAGAATGACCAGGAGATCCCTGTAGTTTCCTATGAGACTGTCCCTGAGGGGAAATCAATGAGCAAATTGATAACGAGCCAAGAGAGCAAATAGATAACAAGCCGAGAGATAGACGAGAAGAGTTCAGTCAAAACAGGAGGGCTGAGCAAAGGCTTAGGCGCTCTGCCAGGCTTTGGCAGAAAGCAATAACAAAGCCTCAACTAAAGGGAAACCAATTTCTGACCGCTAGTGACCTAGATAACGAGGGAATAAAAGTCTCAAGTTTGGGATGTGTAGTCAGATGAAGCATCGTTTAGAATCATGCCATGTTCTCATCCTTGTTTTGTCGAAACCTTGCTTTGAAGTTTCATGCTAAGGTATTTCTTGTTCATGGTTTTGGATTCCTGTATTTCATGATTGCTTACCCAAGCCTTGGATCAACATATTCCTGATTTTCTGGATTGTACTGGAGATGTGTGAGCTTTATTTACTTTATTTACTTTACTTTACTTTACTTCTATACTGCTGTTCTCAGCCCAGAAGCGACTCACAGCAGTTCAAAAGCTTTGCTTTTATGGATGTTGATGAACTCTACCTTAGACTAATTTGTTCCTGTTTATCTTCTTACTTAATTGGATTTACCTATTTCTTTTAAGTGATTTTACGTTGCTGCTTTTTACTTATTTTCAATAAGTGGTGTTTAAAGTCAGAGGGTTATTCCTGTTCTGGAGTGCAGCACCTCCACTGGAAACTGTTCAGGTCCTGAACCGGTGCTTGGCCGCTGTGATGGTCTGGATGAGGGCGAAAAAATTGAAATTGAATCCAGACAAGACAGAGGCACTCCTGCTCAGTCACAAGGCCAAACAGGGTATAGGGTTACAGCCTGTGCTGGATGGGGTCACACTCCCCCTGAAGACGCAGGTTCGCAGCTTGGGAGTGATCCTGGATTCATTGCTGAGCCTGGAACCCCAGGTTTCAGCTGTGACCAGGGGAGCATTCGCACAGTTAAAACTTGTGCGCCAGCTGCACCCGTACCTTGGGAAGTCTGACTTGGCCACGGTAGTCCATGCTCTAGTCACATCCCATATAGACTACTGCAACGCTCTCTACATGGGGTTGCCTCTGAAGACTGCTCGAAAGCTTCAAATGGTCCAACGATCGGCAGCCAGGATGCTAACAGGAGTGACACTCAGGGAGCATACAACTCCTCTGCTGCGCCAGCTCCACTGGCTGCCAATTTGCTTCCGGGCACAATTCAAAGTGCTGGCTTTAGCCTTTAAAGCCCTAAACGGTTCTGGCCCGACGTACCTGTCCGAACGCATCTCCTCCTATGAGCCAGTTAGGACATTAAGATCGTCTGGGGAGGTCCTGCTCTCGGTCCCGCCGGCTTCACAAGCACGCCTGGCGGGGATGAGAGACAGGGCCTTCTCAGTGGTGGCCCCTCGGCTGTGGAACGTCCTTCCTGCAGATATCAGATCGGCCCCCTCCTTACTGGCATTCCGGAGAAAAGTTAAAACCTGGCTGTTTGAACAGGCATTTGACTAAGCAGTATAATTGATTGATTAGCGGAACATGGAATAATGGATAACGAGACTGGATTCTGATTCTATTGATGAGACGGATTTGTTATATTGATATATTGTTGTATTGATGTTTACTGTTTAATTGATTTGTTATGTTATTGCTTTTAAATGCCCAATGATCTTGTACTGTGTATACTGAAACTGTTGCTGTTAACCGCTCTGAGTTGCCTAAGGGCTGAGAAGAGCGGTATACAAATGAAGTAAATAAATAAATGGGCAGTTTCCTTATTTGCCGTTTCCATAAGTAATCTAATAAGAATAGTGTGTGGTGATCTTGATATGCTTTCTCTCGCTTGGCAGGACGAGACGCCCACCATGATCCCTGGCATATGCTGCCCACACTGCGTCCCCCGACCCGCTACTTGTGTGGCCTTTGGCGACCCGCATTACCGCACTTTTGATGGCCGGATGGTCCACTTCCAGGGCAGCTGCACCTACATCATGGCCCAGGACTGCGAAGGGGGAGACTTCAGGTGATGACGCTCTTGTCGGCCCACATACTCTGTGGACTAGATCGACCAATGGAGTGGGATGCACACTGGAATGGTGTTGGGGTGGAATCCTAGAATCCTAGAGTTGGAAGAGACCTCCTGGGCCATCCAGTCCAACCCCATTCTGCCAAGAAGCAGGAATATTGCATTCAAATCACCCCTGACAGATGGCCATCCAGCCTCTGCTTAAAAGCCTCCAAAGAAGGAGCCTCCACCACACTCCGGGGCAGAGAGTTCCACTGCTGAACGGCTCTCATGGTCAGGAAGTTCTTCCTAATGTTCAGATGGAATCTCCTTTATTGTAATTTGAAGCCATTGTTCCATTGCATCCTAGTCTGCAAGAGAGGCAGAAAACAAGCTTGCTCCCTCCTCCCTGTGGCTTCCTCTCACATATGTATTCATGGCTATCATATCTCTTCTCAGCCTTGTCTTCTTCAGGCTAAACATACCCAGCTCCTTAAGCCACTCCTCATAGGGCTTGTTCTCCAGACCCTTGATCATTTTAGTCGCCCTCCTCTGGACACGTTCCAGCTTGTCAATATCTCTCTTGAATTGTGGTGCCCAGAATTGGACACAATATTCCAGGTGTGGTCTAACCAAAGCAGAGTAGAGCATGGGGGGCATGACTTCCCTGGATCTAGACACTAGACTCCTCTTGATGCAGGCCAAAATCCCATTAGCTTTTTTTGCCGCCACATCACATTGTTGGCTCATGTTTAACTTCCTGTCCACGAGGACTCCAAGATCTTTTTCACATGTCCTGCTCTCGAGCCAGGCATTGTCCCCCATTCTGTATCTTTGCATTTCATTTTTCCTGCCAAAGTGGAGCATCTTGCATTTGTCACTGTTGAACTTCATTTTGTTAGATGAACGTTATATTCACAGATACAAACCAACTCTTTCCAAACGACCCTCCAAGTGTATGGGATTGCAGAGTAGCCCTTGCAATATGGAGGGATAGAACATAGAAAAGCTCCCTGGGTTGGACTGGGACCCACAGCCATCCAAATGAAATCTGTTGGGTTATTTTCCCTTCCTTAGGCTCATACAATGCATATCACCCAAATAGGCAAACAAGAATATGGTTTAGGTTGCTGTGCGCTTTTCAGGCTGTACAACCATGTTCCAGAAGCATTATCTCCTGAAACTTCACCTGGATCTGTGGCTAACAGCATCTTCAAAGGTTCTGTTGGCAGTGAAGCAAATGGTGTACAGTGTTCCCTCGCTATTTCACGGTTCACTTACCGCGGACTCGGGTTTGTGTGTGTTGGAGCTCAACCTGTGATTGTGTTTAAGGACCAGGGTGCTTTAGATGTGGGGAGTGATGACAATGAGTTTCAAGAAGGTAATGGTCTGGCCAATGATATTGATGCAGAGAATGACCAGGAGATCCCTGTTCAAAGTGTAGTTTCTCATGTCTCAGAAGGGTGTGGGGATGATGGCGTGCTCCCTGAATTGCAACCAGAGAATTCCCATGATTTAGAGCTTGAGAACAGCTCAGCACCTGGCCCAGCTGCAGAAATTAATGAGCAAATAAATGGACAGGAGTTGATTAGTCAAAACAGAAGAGCAGAGCAGTGGCTTCGGTGTTCTGCCAGGCTCAGAGAAAGAAAGATAAGAGATTCAAAGCTAAAGCGAAACCAATTTCTGAGCACTTGGGACATAGCTTAACAAGGAGATAAAAGTCCCAAGTACAAAATCTGTAGTCAGATGAAGCATCGTTTGGAATCAAGTCAAGATCTTGTCCCTGTTTCTTGGAAGCTTTGCTTTAAAGTGCCTTTGTTTCATGGTTTTGATTCTTGGATTCTATGATTTTGTACTCACTTGCCTTGGATTCATGTTTCTTGGTTTCTTGGATTTTATTATGGTACCTACACTAACTCGGCATTTCACCCTCAACAGCATTCATGTGACCAATGATGACCGTGGACGACAAGGAGTGTCCTGGACCAAGGAGGTGACGGTGATGGTTGGTGACACCATCGTGCGCCTGCTCCAGGATCGTGTCGTCATGGTGAGGAAAAGAAAGAGAGTCATCATTTTGGCCTCCAAAATGCCACATAGAAAGCTGTGGGTTAGCTCCAGTGCAGAGAGGGAAACACATGTCTACTGAATAGAGTTGGAATGGGTTCCAGTGTAGAGTGAGAAATGCATCTGCTCCACCGAGTAGACTTGGAAGCACCCATGTTCCTCAACACTTTTCTCATCCCTCTGCTCTTTTGCTTACTTTGTTATTGGATCCTAATGTCAGAAAACTGAGAAAGGTCTGAAAAAGACATCAAGTCCCATCCCCTTCCATATAGGAATCCACCACTAAAACACTCTTGAGAGATGTCCATTTAAGCTTTGTTGAACGACATCCAAAGAGGTCCTTCCACTGTCCAACAGGTCTTCCTGGTGCTTAGACAGAGTCTCTTTTCATGTTGTTGGTTCATGTTCTCATCACAGGATCAGCAGAAAACAATCTTGCTTCAATTTTAATATGACATCCCAAGAAATATTTAGGGGAGACGATCATATAATAATAATAATAATAATAATAATAATAATAATAATAAGCCTTTATTTGTACCCCGCTACCATCTCCCGAAGGACTCGGTGCGGCTTACAAGAGGCCATGCCCAAATACATCAGTAAAACAACAACAACAACAATACAACAATAAATAAACTCTGAGGATGCTTGCCATAGATGCAGGCGAAATGTCAGGAGAGAATGCCTCTAGAACATGGCCATATAGCTCGAAAAAACCTACAGCAACCCAATAAATAAACTCATAAACAAGCAGTAAACATCAACAATAACACCAATATCTCCTTCCAAACTTCTTCAATCAAAACTTATCAAGTTTGTAGAACTTTGTTTCCCAAAATATTGACCATCTCTTGGTTCCTTTCCAGAACTTCAACCATCTAGGTTGCTTTCTGTAACTTAGACTATCTTGCTTGCTTTACAGAACTTAGACCATCTGGGTTGTTTCCAGAACTTCAACCACCTTGGTTGCTTTCGAGAATTTTGATCATCTGTGTTGCTTTCCAGAATTTCAACCATTTTGGTTGTTTTCTTCTAAACATTCTCCAGATGGTCAATAACCTTGACAGGAATCCAAGGGCCATCTAGTCCAACTCCCTTCTGCCCAGCAGAAACATGTAAACAAAGTCCTCACAAGAGATGGCCATCTGATTGAAGCCTCCAAAGAAAGGTCTGGTGGTTGCTGTTACTACAGATGTAGGTGTATCTGAGCAAACTCTTCCTATTCTCATTCAGGTGGACTCTCTGACCGTGACCCTCCCCTTCTTGAAGGAGCCTCACCTGTACATTGAGCTCAAGACCAGCACCCTCCTCCTGAACACCAACCTTGGACTGAAGGTGCAACGGGGAGGCTGGGGTGGTGGGTACTTTGGAGCTGTGTACCGTGTATGGCAACTTTCCAGATGAGCTTGGCAGAACCAATGGGATTCCAGAAGGTTGAGTCCCTGCGTCCATCTTTGGCCTTTAATGGCACCCAGATCTCACCCCCTATTTGGCTCCAATTCATGGGAAGCCCCTTTGTGAGCTATTAGACTTTGAGGAGACATCTGTACCCTTGTTCTTCCCTGTCCAGGTTCTCTGGAACGGCCGCTCCCACCTGGAGGTCAGCGTACCTGGGACATACAAAGGCCGGACCTGTGGGCTCTGTGGAAACTTCAACAGCTACCCCCAGGATGACCTGCGGCTCCGATCTGGCCACCTGACCCTCTCGGAGGCAGCTTTTGGCAACAGCTGGAAGGTAACAGTTGTGGGCACTCAAGGTGTCAAGGTTCTATGTCCGGGGTCCCAAATTCATGCATTTTTTTCTACACTGAAAATATTTTGGGCTCAGAAGATGGCTGCCATCCAACGTCCTTACAGTATGGCGTAAATATCCACAAAGAGAAACATACTGCCCCAGAATCATAGTAAAACTAACAAAATGAATTCCAACAAGGCAAAATTATCTCAGAGCCAGGATTTCACTTTTTTTTTTGGAAGGTCAGGAGTGATGGAGCAGATCTTATCTCATTTGGGAGGGAATTCCATAGCTGAGGGGCTACCACAGAGAAGGCTCTGCCTCTTGTTCCCGCCAAACATGATTGCAATGGTGGAGGGACTGAGAGCAGGCTCTCCCCCAATGATCTTAAGGTGATTCATAGAGGGAGATACGTTCAGACAGGTAAACTGGGCCATAACCGTTACGGGCTTTATAGGCTAAAGCCAGCACTTTGAATTGTACTCAGAAGCTAATAGGCAGCCAGTGGAGCTGACTGTTGCACTCCAGGACAGGAAAAGCCCTCTGACTTTAAACACCACACATTGAATAGGAAAACAATCCTTTTATTGGATTAATTAAAAAGCAGCAAAATAAAAAAACACTTTAAAGAAATAGGTAAATCCAATTAGCTAAGAAGATAAGCAGGAACAAAATAGTCCAGGGTAAAGCTCAGCAAAGTCCGTGAAAACAGTCCACCCTTCTCTAATATAATCCAGAAAACCAGGAAACATTAATCCAAGGCATGAGTATGAAATCATAAAATCTAAGATTCAAAACCATGACACAAGAAATATTTAAGCATGAATCTTCCAAGCTAGGCTTCCGTGAAACAAGAACTTAACTTGATTCCAAACAATGTTTCATCTGGTTACATTTCCCGTACTTGGTACTTTTATCCCCTCGTTAAACTATCCCAAGCACTCAGAAATTGGTTTCGCTTTAATTGAGATTCCCTTATCTTTTTCTGTCGGGGCCTGGCAGAGTGCCGAAGCCACTGTTCGGCTTGTTTGTTTTGACTAATCTCCTACCGTCTATCTATTTGCTCATTAACTTCTGTCGGTGCCGAGTTGTTTTCAAGCCCCAAATCCTGGGAACTCTCTGGGAGCAATTCAGGGAGTAAATCATCATCCCTATACCCTGTAGGAACATTGTCATGGGAAACTACACTTTGAACAAGTGTCTCTCTGTCATTCTCTGCACACTCAAAGTACCCTGATCTTGAATTTATTTATTTATTTGTTTGTTTGTTAATTTATTTAGAACTTTTATATCCCAGTCTTCTCAACCTCCACAGAGGGACTCAGGCCGGCTGACAACAGAAAATGCATACACAATAAACTAATAACATCATAACGTCATAATACATTAAAATACAAACAGAATAAATAGATAGAGCAAAATCGTCAAGAAAGAATGACATCCATCACAATCCGCCAGTGTGGTCAGTAGTTATTAGGTTATTACTGACTTGCCAATCATTCTGAGAATGCTCTGTCCCAGAGCCAGGATTTCACTAGCTTTCTGAAAGTCAGGAGGGAAGGGGCAGATCTAATCTCCATCGGGAGAGAGTTCCACAGCCAAGGGGCCACCACCGAGAAGGCCCTGTCTCTCGTCCCCACCAGACACGATTGCAAAGATGGTGGGACTGAGAGCAGGGCCCCTCCAGAAGATCTTAACAACTTGGATGGTTCGTAGGGGAGAATCCGTTCGGACAGGTAAACTGTGCCGGAGCCGTTTAGGGATTTATAGGTCAACACCAGCACTTTGAATTGTGCTCAGAAGCTAATTGGCAGCCAGTGGAGCTGACGCAACAGAGGAGTAGTGTGCTTCCTGTACCCCACTTGTGTCAGTAATCTGCTGGCACTCGTTGGACTAGTTGTAGCTTCCAGGCAGTCTTCAGAGGCAACCCCACGTAGAGAGCATTGCAGTAGTCTATACGGGATGTAACCAGAGCATGTACCACCGTGACCAAGTCAGACTTCCCAAGGTATGGGTGCAGCTGGCGCACAAGTTGAAACACAATCACAGGCTGTGTTCCAACACTGGCACAGAAAGGGCGTTGTGCTCTCTTGGTACCTTGGCTGCAGAGTGTTGGACTAACTGAAGCTTCTGAGCAGTCTTCAGAGGCAACCCTACGTACTATTTATTTTTATTTATTTCTCATGTCAGGGCAGCCAGTCAGTTATATTACATTTCTAACAGAACAAAGCAAACAAACAGAAAATACAAAATGTGTGAGTTTGGTAGTTGTTTAAATGTCTTTTGACCAGTCTCTGGCCCCTTGGAGTGCCTCTGGTGTTGCTGCAAGAAGGTCCTCCATTGTGCATGTGGCAGGGCTCAGGGTGCATTGCAGCAGGTGGTCTGTAGTTTGCTCTTCTCCGCACTCACATGTCATGGATTCCACTTTGTAGCCCCATTTCTTGAGGTTGGCTCTGCATCTCGTGGTGCCAGAGCGCAGTCTGTTCAGTGCCTTCCAAGTCGCCCAGTCCTCTGTGTGCCCAGGGGGGAGTCTCTCATTTGGTATCAGCCATTGGTTGAGGTTCTGGGTTTGAGCCTGCCACTTTTGGACTCTCGCCTGCTGAGGTGTTCCAGCAAGTGTCTCTGTAGATCTTAGAAAACTATGTCTGGATTTAAGTCGTTGACGTGCTGGCTGATACCCAAACAGCGGATGAGCTGGAGATGTCTCTGTCTTGGTCCTTTCATTATTGGCTGCTACTTCCCTATGTACTGATCTTACCGGTATATATACATACCTATGTACTTTTTATGTGGTTTGTGCAAATAGGCCTTGTGTTCCTTTACCCCTAGGTGACCGCCAACAATGCTACGGACCCCAGCCGCAGTTGTGCCGATGGGACAGATGTGGACCCCTGCAAGGAGTCTGGCTACCGTTCCCGCAAAGAGGCCAACACCCGGTGCAAAGTGCTCAAGGGGCCACCCTTTGATCGCTGCCACGCCGCCGTTCCCCCGGAGCCCTTCTTTGCCTCCTGCGTCTATGACCTTTGCGCCTGCGGAGCTGCCGGGATCGAAGACTGCCTGTGTGAAGCCTTGGAGGCCTATGCTGCCGAGTGCCGCCATGCCGGGCTGGTGCTGCAGTGGCGTTCGCCCACACTTTGCGGTGAGAATACGGGCACCATTGACCGTCAACCTTGCAGGGTGCAACTACACTGTAGAATGAATGCAGTTTCGCAACACTTGAACTCCATTCTGTGGAATCCTAGGAAGTCAGGCTGGACCTGTATAGATTCCGCCTCTACCTGAGAGATCTGACACTATAACAAACTACAAATCCCAGGATCACATAGCACTGAGGCAGGACAGTTTGACACCATGACCCAATGGATATGGAATCCTGGGGTTTTTGGTTTGATGAGGCAACAGCCTAGGCATTTTAAAAAGCCTGACAGGAGAGGAAGGAAGGAAGGAAGGAAGGATTGAGAGAGAGAGAGAGAGAGAGAGAGAGAGAGAGAGAGAGCACGCTCCTCCAGATCCATCTCCTCCCCTTCCTTTCCCTCATGGCTGCCTGAGACTCGGGGCTCTGGGTCGGCAACATGGAGGTGCCTCCATTGGGCTACTGGGAACTTACAGGGGAGGGATTCTGTATATGTGTAAGTGTGTATGTGTATACACACACACATATCTCTACACATTTCAACTCCCAGAAAGCTCTCCCATATTGAGTTATAGGAAGGAATTCTGGGAAATGAAGTTCAATACTCAAAGAAAGGACAAAACAGGAAATGCGTACTCTGTGACTTAGGAAAGGCTATCCAGGAAGGCACAATCAAAGAACTCCCGGTGGATGGCCATCCATTTTTTCTTTATAGCAACCCTGGGCTACAATATCTACAATAATACTATCTAGAGGTGCCTTGGTCACCTCTAGACTGGACTACTGTAATGCGCTCTATGTGGGGCTGCCCTTGAAAACGGCTCGGAAATTCCAACTAGTCCAACGGGCAGCGGCCAGGATGTTAACTGGGGCTCCTTACAGAGAGAGGTCAACCCTCCTTTGGAACACCCTCCTCAAAGACATTAGACAGGCCCCCACACTGGCAGTCTTTAGGAAGAATTTGAGGACCTGGCTGTTCCGATGTGCCTTTCCGGAATAGGAAAACTCCAGTAGAATCATAGAATCAAAGAGTTGGAAGAGACCTCATGGACCATCCAGTCCAACCCCATTCTGCCAAGAAGCAGGAATATTGCATTCAAATCACCCCTGACAAATGGCCATCCAGCCTCTGTTTCAAAGCTTCCAAAGAAGGAGCCTCCACCACACTCCGGGGCAGAGAGTTCCACTGCTGAACGGCTCTCACAGTCAGGAAGTTCTTCCTCGTGTTCAGATGGAATCTCCTCTCTTGTAGTTTGAAGCCATTGTTCCATTGCGTCCTAGTCTCCGAGGAAGCAGAAAACAAGCTTGCTCCCTCCTCCCTGTGGCTTCCTCTCACATATTTATACATGGCTATCATATCTCCTCTCAGCCTTCTCTTCTTCAGGCTAAACATGCCCAGTTCCCTATAACGAACTACAAATCCCAGGATCCCATAGCACTGAGGCAGGACAGTTTGACACCATGACACAATGAGTATGGGATCCTGAGATTTGTGGTTCGATGAGGCAACAGCACTCTTTGGCAGAGAATGCGAAAGACCTTTAAAAAGCACCACACACCCCTTGGTTCAGCCTTGGTTTATATAGACAGTCAACCTTTGGAGAATATATATATATATGTTTGTGGGATTAACAGAACACACAAACCCCTGGGCAAACTGACCCCAAATTTGGACACAAGACACCAACCAAAGCAATCTATGTCCTTCACTCAAAAAAAATTAAAATTAAGTCAAGACTCTAGAGGACAGGAGCAGAATTCAAAACGATCTTGACAGATTAGAGAGATGATTGGCCAAAACTAACAAAATGAAGTTCAACAGGGACAAATGCAAGATACTCCACTTTGGCAGGAAAAACGAAATGCAAAGATACAGAATGGGGATGCCTGGATTGAGAGCAGGACGTGTGAAAAAGATCTTGGAGTCCTCGTGGGGAGGAAGTTAAACATGAGCCAACAATGTGATGTGGCGGGAAAAAAAGCCAATGGGATTTTGGCCCGCATCAATGGGAGCCTAGTGTCTAGATCTAGGGAAGTCATGCTCCCCATGCTCTATTCCGCTTTGGTTAGACCACACCTGGAATATTGTGTCCAATTCTGGGCACCACAATTCAAGAGAGAGATTGACTTTAAGCTGGAATGTGTCCAGAGGAGGGCGACTCAAACGATCAAGGGTCTGGAGAACAAGCCCTATGAGGAGCGGCTTAAGGAGCTGGGCATGTTTAGCCTGCAGAAGAGAAGGCTGAGAGGAGATATGATGAGAGCCATGTATAAATATGTGAGAGGAAGCCACAGGGAGGAGGGAGCAGATCAGGGGTCTGGAGAACAAACCCTATGAGGAGTGGCTTAAGGAGCTGGGCATGTTTAGCCTGCAGAAGAGAAGGCTGAGAGGAGATATGATGAGAGCCATGTATAAATATGTGAGAGGAAGCCACAGGGAGGAGGAGGGAGCAAGCTTGTTTTCTGCTTCCTTGGAGACTAGGACGCGGAACAATGGCTTCAAACTACAAGAGAGGAGATTCCATCTGAACATGAGGGAGAACTTCCTGACTGTGAAAGCCGTTCAGCAGTGGAACTCTCTGCCCCAGAGTGTGGTGGAGGCTTCTTCTTTGGAAGCTTTTAAACAGAGGCTGGATGGCCATCTGTCAGGGGTGATTTGAATGCAGTATTCCTGCTTCTTGGCAGAAGAGGGTTGGACTGGATGGCCCATGAGGTCTCTTCCAACTCTTTGATTCTATGATTCTATGATTCTATGAAAGAAACAAGGAGAAATACTGTTTATGTTGATCATGTGAGTCCTGTGTGCCACATTTGGCTCAGTTCCATCATTGGTGGGGTTCAGAATGCTCTTTGATTGTAGGCGAACTATAAATCCCAGCAACCAAATAGCAACATCATTTTTTTTAATGAAGGACATACATTGGGTTGTTAGGTGTCTTGTGTCCAAATTTGGTGCCAATTCCCCCAGTGGTTTTTGAGTTCTGTTAATCCCACAAACAAACATTATTTATTTATTTATTTATTTACTTTTTTATATGTACCGCTTTTCTCAGCCCTCAGGCGACTCATTTTTTATTTATATAGAAGATACATATACACATACACACACATTTATTGTTGTTGTTGTTGTTGTTGTTATTATTATTATTATTATATGGCCCTTTTATACAATTTCAGCCTGATGTCCTTAACAAACTACAGACCCCCCAAAGTCTAGGTCAGCGGTTCTCAACCTGTAGGTCGCAACCCCTGGAGGTTCGTTTGGCTATTTTTGGGGGGTCGCGATCATCAGCTGAAACATTCACACCTAGCTCCAGCAGACAAGAGCTCCTTGCCCCACCCCAGCCATTCCACAGATATATAAACCCATTGTCCTATTTCCAACAGACCTCACTACCTCTGAGGATGCTTGCCATAGATGCAGGCAAAGCGTCAGGAGAGAATGCCTCTAGAACATGGCCCTATAGCCCGAAAAAACCCACAAGAACCTAGTGATTCCAGCCATGAAAGCCTTCGACAATATAAGGTTGAGAACCACTGCTCTAGGTCCTTTTTATGGGGGAGATAGTGGTGTTTGAGAACAGTGTCACGCTTTCGGGGTGTTGTGGGTTTTAGGATTTTGGGAGGGTGGGTGCTCAGCCTGTGCCAGACCCCAACTCATGGTGTGGGTCTTCTCTCTGTCTCTCCACAGCGGTGGGCTGCCCCCAGGAGCGAGGCTACGTCTTCGACGAGTGTGGTCCGCGCTGCCCAAAGACCTGCTTCAACTGCGCTTTGCCGCTGGGAGTCATGGAGTCGCACTGCTTCAAGCCCTGCGTGCCAGGATGCCAATGCCCGGCCGGATTGGTGGAGCATGAGGCGCACTGCATCCCGCCTGAGGCCTGTCCCCGTGTCATTCACGGTGCGCTGTGACCGCAGGATGCATCTGCACTGTGGAACGAATGCAGTTTCGCACCTCTTTTACCTGTCATGGCTCAATGGGACTCTGGGAGCTGTAGTTTGGTGAGGCTCCATAACTATTTGGCAGAGAAGCCAAAAGACATGGTAAAGCTCAAAGCTATGAAATCCTGCAGTTTGACACCAGTTGGAAATGTTATGGCTCAATGCTATGGTATCTTGGGAGTTATAGTTTGACAAGGTCTTTAGCCTTCTGTACCAAAAGCATAAAGGCCTCGCCATCCTCATCCTGGGAGATGTAGTTTTACAAAAGTTTTAGCTTGCCAAAAAGCAGGCTAGAACCTCACCATCCTCATCCTTGGAATTGTAGTTTTACAAAGGTTTTAGACACCCAAAAGTATGCTAGGGCCTCACCGCCCTCATCCTGGGAGTTGTAGTTTTACAAAGGCTTCAGCCTGCCAACAGCATGCTAGCTCCTCACCATTCTCATCCTGGGAATTGTAATTTTACAAAGGCTTTAGCAACCCAAAAGCATGCTAGGGCCTCACCATCCTCATCCTGGGAATTGTAGTTTTACAAAGGCTTTAGCAACCCAAAAGCATGCTAGGGCCTCACCATCCTCATCCTGGGAGTTGTAGTTTTACAAAGGCTTCAGCCTGCCAAAAGCATGTTGGGGTCTCACCATCCTCATCATGGGAGTTGTAGTTTTACAAAGGTATTAGCCTGCCAATAGCATGTTGGGGTCTCACCATCCTCATCCTGGGAGTTGTAGTTTTACAAAGGCTTTAGCCACCCAAAAGCATGCAAGAGCCTCACCACCCTCATCCTGGGAGCTGTAGTTTGGTGAGACACCATCACTATTTGGCAGAGAAGCCAAAAGACATGGTAAAGCTCAATGCTATGAAATCCTGCAGTTTGACACCAGTTGGAAATGTTATGGCTCAATGCTATGGTATCTTGGGAGTTATAGTTTGACAAGGTCTTTAGCCTTCTGTACCAAAAGCATAAAGGCCTCTCCATCCGCATCCTGGGAGATGTAGTTTTACAAAAGTTTTAGCATGCCAAAAAGCAGGCTAGGGCCTCACCATCCTCATCCTGGGAATTGTAGTTTTACAAAGGCTTCAGCCTGCCAAAAACATGTTGGGGCCTCACCATCCTCATCCTGGGAGGTGTAGTTTTGCAAAGGTATTAGCCTGCCAACAGCATGTTGGGGTCTCACCACCCTCATCCTGGGAGTTGTCGTTTTACAAAGGCTTCAGCCTGCCAAAAGCATGCAGGGGCCTCACTATCCTCATCCGGGGAGTTATAGTTCTGCAAAGGGTTTAGCCTGCCAAAAGCCTGCTGGAGCCTCACCAAACTACAAATCCCAGGATTCCAGTGCATTGAGCCAGAGTACTTAAAGCAGTACTGTCACACCTCAGTGCTGTGGAATGCTGGGGTTTGTACTTTGGTGAGGCCCCAGCCTCCTTTTGGCAGAGAAAGCTAAAGCACTTGTCAAACTACAACTCCCAGGAAGCCCTAGCATTGAGCCATGGCAGTTAAGGTGATATCTAGCGGCATTGATTCTACCATATACGAGGTCTGAAGGAAAAGTAATGCCACCACCTTCGTAACTCCTCAACTGATGGCAGTACTGGCTTGTTCAGTAGACTCTCCTCTACAGTTCCATTTTTCAGGAAGCTTTAGCATGTACCAATATGAGGGTTGAATGAAATGTAATGCCTCCACCTTGGTAACTCCTCAACAGATGACAGTACTGGTATGCGGTAGGTACTGGCTTGTTCAGTAGACTCTCCTCTACAGTTCCATTTTTCAGGAAGCTTTAGCATGTACCAATATGAGGGTTGAATGAAAAGTAATGCCTCCACCTTGGTAACTCCTCAACAGATGACAGTACTGGTATGCGGTAGGTACTGACTTGTTCAGTAGACTCTCCTCTACAGTTCCATTTTGATAGGAAGCCTAAGCATCGAACGGTTGTGTTGTTAAAGTGTGAAGTATGGAACCCTGCGCAGACAGTCGGTCAATGCGACTTAAGCAACGTGCAGTCATTGATTTCTTGACAGCAGAAGGTGTCACCTCAACATCTTTAAACTTACTCGCCCAACGACGCACAGTACTCACATCAATATAATCCCCATAAAGAGCTTGCATTCTCTGATGAATTTCCTTTGGGGTGACACCTTCTGCTCTCAAGAATTAAATGACTGCATGTTGCTTAAGTTGCATTGACCGACCATCTGTGCAGGGTTCCATACTTTGCACTTTAACAACACAGCCATTCAATGCTAAGGCTTCCCACCAACATGGAACTGTTGAGGAGAGTCTACTGAACAAGCCAGTACCTGCCGCATACCAGTGCTACCATCTGTTGAGGAGTTATGAAGGTGGAGGCATTACTTTTCATTCAACCCTTGTACTTCACCCCTTAACAACACAACCATAGAATCATAGGATCATAGAATCAAAGAGTTGGAAGAGACCTCCTGGGCCATCCAGTCCAACCCCATTCTGCCAAGAAGCAGGAATATTGCATTCAAAGCACCCCTGACAGATGGCCATCCAGCCTCTGTTTAAATGCCTCCAAAGAAGGAGCCTCCACCACACTCCGGGGCAGAGAGTTCCACTGCTGAACAGCTCTCGCAGTCAGGAATTTCTTCCTCATGTTCAGATGGAATCTCCTTTCTTGTAGTTTGCAGCCATTGTTCCATTGCGTCCTAATCTCCAGGGAAGCAGAAAGGAAGCTTGCTCCCTCCTCCCTGTGGCTTCCTCTCACATATTTACACATGGCTATCATATCTCCTCTCAGCCTTCTCTTCTTCAGGCTAAACATGCCCAGCTCCTTAAGCTGCTCCTCATAGGGCTTGTTCTCCAGACCCTTGTTCATTTGAGTCGCCCTCCTCTGGACACATTCCAGCTTGTCAATATCTCTCTCGAATTGTGGTGCCCAGAATTGGACACAATATTCCAGGTTCAATGCTAAGGCTTCCCGCCAAAATGGAACTGTAAAGGAGAGTCTTCTGAACAAGCCAGTACTTGCTGCATACCAGTACTGCCATCTGTGGAGGAGTTACCAAGGTGGAGGCATTACTTTTCATTCAACCCTTGTAGATGCACCCATGGAACAGTCGAATTTACAGAATCCTAAACCTCTCAGGTTGCATCTACACTGCAGAACGAATACAGATTCACCCAACTTTAACTGCTGTGACTCAATGCTATGGGATTGTTGCTTTTACACAGTCTATAGCCATCTCTGACTCACCAAACTGCGATTCCCAGGATTCCATAGCATAGAGCGTTGGCTGCAAACGTGGTCTCAAACTGCATTAATTCGACTGTTTAGATGCACTGCAGGGGGACCCTCTTCCTCATTCACCTCCTTCTCTTCTCAAGCGGGACTTCTTGGACGATGGTCTTGCTCCAGATGTCGAGAAGGATTTTAGTTCTACGGCCGAGGTGAAATAGTCGCACCTTGGTCCACGTCTCTGGAAGGAAGTCAACCATATACTGGCAGAAATGCAAAGTCTATGCAAAGGCGGAACCAGCCCCCTTGAATGTCAACATGGACTGGGGAGAAAGGAAATGATCCTCATGATTGACAGGAAGAGTCAGGAATGGCTTCCCAGAATGTTGGGGGGGGGGGGGGGGTCCAGATCACACCGAAAGTTGGGATTGTGAAACCAAAATAAATTATGTAAAACATATGAGTGGAATTCATTACTGAGCAAGTCGCTTCTGGTTCATCGCCTCCTCCTGAGAAAAATGTATATTATCAGAAAGGATTACCACCTCACTTGCCTCATAGGAAACCTGCTACTGAACAGGAGCTTTTTTGTTGAGTTATGAGTGGAATTCATTACTGAGTAAGTCGCTTCTGGTCCATTGCCTCCTCCTCCTGAGAAAACTGTATAATATCAGAAAGGATTACCACCTCACTTGCCTCATAGGAAACCTGCTACTGAACAGGAGCTTTTTTGTTGAGTTCCAGGGCCAGAGAAGCAGATGGCGGAAACAGAAGAACGGCCTGCCTCAGGGGAGCGTGCTTGCTCCATCCATGTTCAACATCGACACAAATGACCAGCCACTGCCAGAAGGGACAGAGAGTTTCATCTATGCTGATGATTGTGCCATCACCGCTCAAGCAGGGAGCTTTGAGACTGTAGAACAGATGACATCATATGCGTTGTAGAGAACCCAAGGGAAACAATACAACTATGGCTAGACAAAATTGAAGAATATGGAGAGGTTGCGGGGTTCAAACTAAACAGAAGGAAAACTATGTTACTGACCAAGAATATCACAAAAGCAAATCAGAAGAAACTGGAAGATCTTGCGGGAATTAAAGTAGTAAATAAGATCAAATATTTAGGCATTTGGGTCACCCGGAGAAACCTAAACCTACTAGAAAATAATTATATAGAGAAATGGAAAGAGATCAAGAGGGAGATGGAAACATGGACGAAACTAAATCTATCACTCCTGGGTAGAGTTGCAGCGGTAAAAATGAACGTTCTCCCTTAAAATGAGCATATTACCCAAGATGATCTTTTTATTCCAAACAATACCAATCATCAAGAACAGCACATGTTTTAGAAAATGGAATAAGGACATCTTGAGGTTTGTTTGGGATGGGAAAAAACCCAGGGTCAAATTCAAAGACCTAACGGACGCGAAAGACAGAGGAGGCCTGGCATTGCCGGACCTACAACTCTACTTCGAGGCGTGCGCACTGTCTTGGACTGTGGCGTGGGCGAATCTTGAACCCAGAAGAATGCTAATTATAGAAGGGTGGAATATAAGAAGAGGATGGCATGCATACCTCTGGTATGAAAAAGACCAAATAGAAAGATCATTTAACAATCATTACATAAGATCAGCCCTCTTAAAAGTGTGGAAAAAGTACAAAGGTTACTTTTACACCAAAACGCCCAGATGGGTATCGCCTTCGGAAGCCTTCCATAAGAAAGAACTACCCAGGAAAAAATGGCTCAACTATAACCATCTTCTAACTAAAGAAAACACCCAATGGCGCCTCAAATCTATGAATGAACTTAGAGACACAGAAGAAGAACTGGGCTGGTTCCATTATCTGCAAGCAAGAGACTGTTTCAAAGAAGACTGCAAAAAAGGATTCTCAGAGACGGAGACCATCTGGGACAAGATAATGAAAAAAGGAAAAAAGTGATCGCGACACTATACAAAAGCCTATTAGAATGGAACAATGAAAAGGACTTGATAAAAGAAAGCATGAATAAATGGGCAAGAGACATAGGCAGGACTATATGGCTCAGAGAATGGGAACAAACTTGGAAAAAGAAAACTAAATTTACAAAAGCCATACCCATCATAGAAAACTGCCACAAGATGTTCTACAGATGGCATCTAACGCCAGCCCTACTAGCTAGAATCAATAAAAACCACAGCAATTTATGCTGGAAGTGCAGGAAGGAAACAGGAACTTATTACCATATGTTCTGGGAATGTAAGGGAATACAACAGTTTTGGTCCACCATTCACAAACATGTACAAAAGATATCCAAAACAAAATTGGAAAAGAAGCCAGAATACTACCTACTTAATATGACAGATCTAGCTTGGAAGGAAAATGAGGAAAAAATCTTCTTTTACCTCGCGTCCGCGGCAAGGATATTAATAGCCCAAAAGTGGAAAACAAAAGAAATTCCATCGGAGGAGGAATGGACTAAAAAGATTATTGAATTTATGGATCTGGAAAGATTATCGAGCCTAATGGAAAACCAGAACAAAGAGAGACAGATCAATTGGAACCATTGTAAAGAATACCTAAAGAACATCCAGAAATAAAGGACAAGCAATAATCAAGCCAACTAAATAACAAAAAAAAACATAGATCAAAACAACAAACAAAAAAAAATGAATGAATGACCATTTAAATACTTAACAATAAGTAATCCATCTGTGGACCAAACGGAAGTGTCCAGTATTTTTCTTCCCCCCACTTCCTCTACCCAACATCTATCCAACACACCTCTCCCCCCCTCTCTTCCCCATTTCCCTCCCCTCCTCTTGTTTTACCCCCTTATAGACCCTAGGGATTTCAATGCCCGAAATTTCCAAGCTTTCCTATCCATGTATTGTTCCCCCTCTTTCGATGTCACAAATTCAATAAAGAATATTGAAATCGAAAATGAACGTTCTCCCTAAATTATTATATGTCTTCCAGAACCTCCCCATCATAAGAAATCTCAAAATCTTCAGAGAGTGGAATAAAGAGATTACAAAGTTCATCTGGAAAAATAAAAGACCCAGGATAAAACGCACGATAATGATAATGCCAACACACAAAGGAGGCTTCGGTCTCCCGGACCTGCAAACATATTACGACGCCAGTGCATTAACCTGGATACGTGACTGGACTAAATTACAAAATATTAAGATCTTAACCATTGAGGGGTTTGACCTCCGCAAGGGCTGGCACGAATACCTATGGTATGAAGGGACCAAGAAAGAAGGAAACTTTGGTAACCACTTCGTGAGGTCTGCCCTAATAAAGGTGTGGGAAAGACACAAAAAAAATTTCTTCCAGAAAACCCCATTGTGGATTTCACCCCTTGAGGCCCAACACCGCAGACTCCTGGGCTGGGTCTCCTGGCCCTCATATAAAGACATTCTTCACAAAAAGAATGGCTCCTGGGAACTAAAAACTCAAAAGGAAATAGTGCAAGACTTCAAGAACATTTCATGGCTGCAATATGCCCAGATTAAGGAAAGCTTCAAAGAAGACAGGAGACTAGGCTTTGGGGAGGAAACAGATCTGTGGGACAGGCTCCATAAGAGGGGAAAAAAAATCATAACATTCTTATACCAAACCTTGCTGGGGTGGGCCACCGAAACGGAAACTATTAAGAACTCAATGGTACTATGGGCAAGAAATATAGGGAGAACCATCCATTTAAGGGAATGGGAGACCATCTGGAGGAAAAGACTCAAATATACCTACGCTTCAGATCTAAAAGAGAACTGGCTGAAAATGCTACACCGTTGGTATCTAACCCCACAAAAGTTAGCAATAATGTATGGAAATGTAGATAACAGATGTTGGAAATGTAAAGCGAGCGAAGGGTCTTTTTATCATTTATGGTGGCAATGCCCAAAGACAAAAGAGTTCTGGAAGACTATACATAATGAATGTAGGAAAATCCTTAAGATAAAATTCCCAATGTGCCCAGAAATCTGATCTGATCTCTTTCTTCGATAGAGCTACAAGCTGGGTAGATGCGGGGAATGATGCCGTGGATGTAGCATACCTGGATTTCAGGAAGGCCTTCTTTGACAAGGTCCCCCATGACCTTCTGGCAAGGAAACTAGTCCAATGTGGGCGAGGCAAAACTACGGTGAAGTGGATCTGGAATTGGTTAAGTGGACGAACACAGAGAGTGCTCACTAATGCTTCCTCTTCATCTTGGAAAGAAGTGATGAGTGGAGTGCCACAGGGTTCTGTCCTGGGCCCGGTCCTGTTCAACATCTTTATTAATGACTTAGATGAAGGGCTAGAAGGCATGATCATCAAGTTTGCAGACGACACCAAATTGGGAGGGATAGCCAATACTCCAGAGGACAGGAGCAGAATTCAAAACGATCTTGACAGATTAGAGAGATGGGCCAAAACTAACAAAATGAAGTTCAACAGTGACAAATGCAAGATACTCCACTTTGGCAGAAAAAATGAAATGCAAAGATACAGAATGGGGGACGATGCCTGGCTCGAGAGCAGTACGTGTGAAAAAGATCTTGGAGTCCTCGTGGACAACAAGTTAAACATGAGCCAACAATGTGATGTGGCGGCAAAAAAGCCAATGGGATTTTGGCCTGCAACAAGAGGAGCATAGTGTCTAGATCTAGGGAAGTAATGCTACCCCTCTATTCTGCTTTGGTTAGACCACATCTGGAATATTGTGTCCAATTCTGGGCACCACAATTCAAGAGAGATATTGACAAGCTGGAATGTGTCCAGAGGAGGGTGACTAAAATGATCAAGGGTCTGGAGAACAAGCCCTATGAGGAACGGCTTAGGGAACTGGGCATGTTTAGCCTGAAGAAGAGAAGGCTGAGAGGAGACATGATAGCCATGTATAAATATGTGAGAGGAAGCCACAGGGAGGAGGGAGCAAGCTTGTTTTCTGCTTCCTTGGAGACTAGGACGCGGAACAATGGCTTCAAACTACAAGAGAGGAGATTCCATCTGAACATTAGGAAGAACTTCCTGACTGTGAGAGCCGTTCAGCAGTGGAACTCTCTGCCCCGGAGTGTGGTGGAGGCTCCTTCTTTGGAAGCTTTTAAGCAGAGGCTGGATGTCCATCTGTCAGGGGTGATTTGAATGCAACATTCCTGCTTCTTGGCAGGATGGGGTTGGACTGGATGGCCCATGAGGTCTCTTCCAACTCTTTGATTCTATGATTCTATGATTCTATGAAATGTATTTATTAGGAATGTATGACAACTCTTTTTTTCCCGATAATAATTCAGAAAAGTTATTTACTTTCTTAGTGACCGCAGCCAGGATGACATTC
The DNA here is from genome assembly GCF_037176765.1 of Anolis sagrei. Classification (NCBI taxonomy): domain Eukaryota; kingdom Metazoa; phylum Chordata; class Lepidosauria; order Squamata; family Anolidae; genus Anolis; species Anolis sagrei. Next base: position 196,254,850 of record NC_090025.1, on the reverse strand, counting down.
GCCAGTATGTGGAAGCAAGATAAGACACCTTCCATAACGCAATGGCGGGATAAAGTGCTAGACATTCAAGAAATGGACGAGCTTACATATTGGCTGAGGCAGAACAATGGAAGAGGATCAGTAATGACTGACTGGAGCTTGTTTAAGAATTATGTAGAAAAGGTAGTACAGTGATAGGAAATTATTAATGTCTGAAGATTGGAGGATGATAAAGATGTAATAGAAATGTTGCAATAAGAAATGATATAAGAATGAATGAATATGAGGGGAAGTCGGTTTTAATATTGGTGAGGGGTGGAGGGGGGGAAGGGAGGGAGGGATGAGGGATAGCTGGGGTCATTGTTTATAGGTCATATCACCAAATGTCTGTTTCGGGTAGTGCTATTCACACTCTATGTATGTTATACGTATGTATGTGTGCTCTACGTCCCATGTTTGTCTTTCCAGTTATATGTTTCAATTCCGAGCACAATTCAAGGTGCTGGTCTTAACCTACAAAACCCTATACGGTTCTGGTCCAGTGTATCTGTCCGAACGCATCTCCCTCTACGTCCCACCTCGGAGTTTGAGATCATCTGGGGAGGCCCTGCTCTCGACCCCACCACTCTCACAAGTGAGGCTGGTGGGGACGAGAAGCAGAGCCTTCTCAGTGGTGGCCCCCCACCTGTGGAATTCACTCCCGGGGGAAATCAGAACAGCACCAACCCTCCTCTCCTTCAGGAGGAGGGTGAAGACATGGCTGTGGAACCAGGCCTTTGGGCAACCAGGCAATTAGACAATGACAACCAAATAAGACAATCAGATGTGTGAGATCGGCAGGATTGTCGAAATGGAACCAAAACAGATCTTTGAGTTAATTGTACACTGATGGGTAGGAGGAAGATCCAGGTTTGTATTGTTTTTACTGATTTTATCATTTTACTGATTTTATTGGATAATGTTGAATTGTGGGAATTTGTACTGTTATATTTTTTGTGATGATTGTTTGTGTAGCAGGCGTCTAAGTGCGCCTTGCAGCTGTAAGCCACCCTGGGTCCCCTTCGGGGTGAGAAGGGCGGGGTACAAGAACCCCAAATAAATAAATAAATAAATAAATTATGTTTAAATTTTATATATGGAAAAGCTAATAAAATATTAATTAAAAAAAAAGAGAGAGAGACTGTAGAACAGAAGCTCTCCGAAGCTCTAGGTCAGGGGTCCCCAAACTAAGGCCCGGGGGCTGGATCCGGCCCCCCGAGGGCATTTATCCGGCCCGCAGGGTGTGGAGAAGGGGGGGAGGCGGCGGGCACCCGCCAAGACCCTCCTCCTCCTCCTCTGCTGGGCAAGAACCCCCTCCCTTCACACACACACACACACATACACACACAGAGACATCATCTTTGATTTTGGGCTGTATGGCTGTGTCCCAGAAGCATTCTCTCCTGATGTTCTCTCTTTGGTTCCATCCTTCCTTGTCTCTTTCCTTCCTTCCCACCCTCTTTCTCTTTTTCGTTCCTTCTCTCCTTCCTTCCCTATCTTTCTTTCTTTCCTTTTCTCCTTCCCTCCTTCTTTCCCTCTCTCCCCCTCCTTCTCTCCTTCCGTCAATCTCTACCCTTCTTTCTTTCTTTCCTTCTTTCTCTCCTTCCCTCCTTTTTCCCCTTCTTCTTTCCCTTTTCTCTCTCTTTCTCTCCCTCCTTCTCTCCTTCCTTCATTCTCTACCCTTCTTTCTTTCCTTCCCTCCTTCTTTCCCTCTTTCCTTCTCTCCTTCCTTCCTTCTCTATCCTTCTTTCTTTCTTTCTTTCCTTCCCCTTCTTTCCCCCCCTCTTTCCCTCTTTCTTTCTTTCTCTCCCTCCTTCTCCCCTTCCTTCATTCTCTACCCTTCTTTCTTTCCTTCCCTCCTTCTTCCCTTCTTCTTTCATTCTTTCCTTCTCTCCTTCCTTCCTTCTCTACCCTTCTTTCTTTCCTTCTTTCTCTCCTTCCCCTTTCTTTCTTTCCCTCTTTCCCTCTTTCTTTCTCTCTTTCTTTCCCTCCTTCTCCCCTTCCTTCATTCTCTACCCTTCTTTCTTTCCTTCCCTCCTTCTTCCCTTCTTCTTTCCCTCTTTCCTTCTCTCCTTCCTTCCTTCTCTACCCTTCTTTCTCTCCTTCCCCCTTCTTTCCCTCTTTCTTTCTCTTTCTCTCCCTCCTTTTCACCTTCCTTCTCTACCCTTTTTTCTTTCCTTCTTTCTCTCCTTCCCTCCTTCTTTGCCTCCTTCTCTCCCTCCTTCTTTCTTTCCTTCCTTCTTTCCCCCTTTCTGTGTATGCGTTTTGTGTGTGTATATGCATAGATGTGTGTGTTTGTGTGTGTGTATGTATGTATATATATATATATATATATATATATATATATATATATATATGGTTTTGTGCATGTATTGTAATGCATTTTGGGGGGATGTTGCTTTTTAAGTCTCTTTCACTGTGTTTTTCAGTGTTTTTATGAGTGATAGTCACTTGTTGGCCTGATAGATGTATTTTGTCCAAATTTGGTGTCAATTCGTCCAGTGGTTTTTGAGTTATGTTAATCCCACAAACGAACATTACATTTTTATTTATATAGATTTTTCAAATTATAATCCGGCCCTCCAACAGTTTGAGGGACCGTGACCCGGCCCTCTGTTTAAAAGGTTTGAGGACCCCTGCTCTAGGTGCTCTTACTGCCTACTACAGGGAAAACCAGCTGATCCCTAATCCATCCAAAACACAGACATGTGCCTTTCATCTCAAGAACAAACAAGCATCCCGAGCTCTGAGGATTATTACCTGGGAAGGAATCCCACTGGAGCATTGCAGCGCACCCAAATACCTGGGAGGAGTCACTCTGGACCATGCTCTGACCTACAAGAAGCACTGCCTGAACATCAAGCAAAAAGTGGGTGCTAGAAACAACATCATACGAAAGCTGACTGGCACAACCTGGGGATCACAACCAGACACAGTGAAGACATCTGCCCTTGCGCTGTGCTACTCTGCTGCTGAGTATGCATGCCCAGAGTGGAACACATCTCACCAAGCTAAAACAGTGGATGTGGCTCTTAATGAGACATGCCGCATTATCACGGGGTGTCTGGGCCCTACACCACTGGAGAAATTACACTGCTTAGCCGGTATTTCACCACCTGACATCCATCGGGAAGTAGCAACCAATAGTGAAAGGACCAAGGCAGAGACATCTCCAGCTCATCCCCTGTTTGGGTATCAGCCAGCATGTCAACGACTTAAATCCAGACATAGTTTTCTAAGATCTACAGAGACACTCGCTGGAACACCCCAGCAAGCAAGAGTCCAAAAGTGGCAGGCTCAAACCCAGCACTTCAATCTGTGGGTGACACCAGATGAGAGCCAAGGCAGAGACATCTCCAGCCCATCCCCTGTTTGGGTATCAGCCAGCACGTCAACGACTTAAATCTAGAAATAGTTTTCTAAGATCTACAGAGACACTCGCTGGAACACCCCAGCAAGCAAGAGTCCAAAAGTGGCAGGCTCAAACCCAGCACCTCAATCTGTGGGTGACACCAGATGAGAGACTCCCCCCTGGGCACACAGAAGACGGGGCGACTTGGAAGGCGCTGAACAGACTGCGCTCTGGCACCACGAGATGCAGAGCCAACCTCAAGAAATGGGGCTACAAAGTGGAATCCACGACATGCGAGTGCGGAGAAGAGCAAACCACTGACCACCTGCTGCAATGCACCCTGAGCCCTGCCACATGCACAAGGGAGGACCTCCTTGTGGCAACACCAGAGGCACTCCAAGGGGCCAGATACTGGGCAAAGGGCATTTAATCAACTACCAAGCTAACAAACTCTGTGTCTTTTGTATGTTTGTTTGTTTGTTCTGTCAAAAACGTAATACAACTGCTGGGTTGCCTGACATGATAAATATTCAGCTGCAAGTGCAGGACAAGCTGCATTTCAGTCAAACAGACTTCCAGATGGTGTGCCAAAATCTCATTGTGCGAAGGAGCCCAGGACGAATCCCTCCCTGACTGTCAATTCAATGCATCTGGCACTTCTGACAACACAACAGGATTGACCAGAGAGACTCCACTGGTGCTAGGTTTCTTTTCTTGGGGGTCTCACTTTGACTTTCCATTTCCAGCCAGTGAGCTGAGCTTCCTTTTCTTCTTGCCTAGGTTTCTTCTCTTGGGGTCTGACTTTCCATTTCCAGTGAAGGAGATTATATAAGACCCAACTGGGGCCAGCTTTCTCTTCTTGGGCTCCTCTCCCTAAGTTTCGGTTTCCATTTCCTGGAAACGAGCTCACATGATGTCAGACCCAAACAAAGCAAAGCTATATAAGTCCCAACCAAGTGCAGCAAAAGCCCAATCCGAGGAAGTCTGCCCAAGAGCTGCAAGGGTTGGACCCAGAGAGGGAGGAGAATGGGGTAAGTAGACATGCCAACCATGCCTTCAACTTCGACTGGAGGCGAGGAAGAGGAGAGCACCGAGGGACCAGGGATGGGCAGGCTCAAGGCAACACGGGATGAATTCTTATGCACACTGCTGGAAGGCTTTATGGTGTCTTAAATTAGTTAAATTAGCCTCCCCACATAATGTGGTACCTAAATTTCCTACTTGACAAATGCAACTGCCTTTGGGACTGTATAGGTCCACAGCAAGCTGGGCTATTAATGGTTGGGAGCTCACTCTGACCTGGGCTGTGCAGGCTCAAGGCAACACGGGATGCAGCCGCACTGTAAGAAGAATGCAGCCTGGCAGCACTAGAACTGCCATAGCCTAGGGAATAATGGGATTTGTAGTTTGGTGAGGCATCAGCACTCTTTGACAGAGGGAGAGGACTAAATAATAATAATAATAATAATAATAATAATAACAATACCAATAATAATAATAATTCCATTTTCCCAGTTACAACAGACCTCACTACCTCTGAGGATGCTTGCCATAGATGCAGGCATAATGTCAGGAGAGAATGCTTCTAGAATATGGCCATATAGCCCGAAAAAACCTACAACAACCCAGTGATTCCGGCCAGGAAAGCCTTCAACAATACTTCCTCATTCTTATGCACGCTTAACAGTCCTCACTACCTCTAAGGATGCTTGCCATAGATGCAGGCGAAACATCAGGAGAGAATGCTTCTAGAATATGGCCATATAGCCCGAAAAACCTACAACAACCTAGTGATGCCGGCCATGAAAACCTTCAACAATACTTCCTCATTCTTATGCACACTGCTGGAAGGCTTTGTGGTGTCTTAAATGAGTCAAATTAGCCTCCCCACATAAAGTGGTACCTAAATTTCCTACTTGACAGATGCAACTGCCTTTCGGACTCTATAGCAAGCTGGGCTATTAATGGTTGGGAGCTCACTCTGACCTGGGCTGTGCAGGCTCAAGGCAACACGGGATGCAGTCGCACTGTAGGAGGAATGCAGCCTGGCAGCACTAGAACTGCCATAGCCTATGGGATAATGGGATTTGTAGTTTGGTGAGGCATCAGCACTCTTTGACAGAGGGAGAGGACTCTGTCCTCCAATACCAATAATAATAATCCCATTTTCCTAGTTCCCACAGACCACACTACCTCTGAGGATGCTTGCCATAGTTGCAGGCGAAACATCAGGAGAGAATGCTTCTAGAATATGGCCATATAGCCCGAAAAACCTACAACAACCCAGTGATTCCGGCCAGGAAAGCCTTCAGCAATACTTCCTTATTCTTATGCACGCTTAACAGTCCTCACTACCTCTGAGGATGCTTGCCATAGATGCAGGCATAACGTCAGGAGAGAATGCTTCTAGAACATGGCCATATAGCCCAAAAAACCCTACAACAAGCCAGTGATTCCGGCCAGGAAAGCCTTCAACAATACTTCCTTATTCTTATGCACGCTTAACAGTCCTCACTACCTCTGAGGATGCTTGCCATAGATGCAGGCATAACGTCAGGAGAGAATGCTTCTAGAATATGACCATATAGCCCGAAAAACCTACAACAACCCAGTGATTCCGGCCAGGAAAGCCTTCAACAATACTTCCTTATTCGTATGCACGCTTAACAGTCCTCACTACCTCTGAGGATGCTTGCCATAGATGCAGGCATAACGTCAGGAGAGAATGCTTCTAGAATATGACCATATAGCCCGAAAAACCTACAACAACCTAGTGATTCCGGCCAGGAAAGCCTTCAACAATGCTTCCTCATTCTTATGCACACTGCTTTATGGTGTCATAAATGAGTTAAATTAGCCTCCCCACATAAAGTGGTACCTAAATTTCCTACTTGACAGATGCAACTGCCTTTGGGACTGTATAGGTCCACAGCAAGCTGGGCTGTTAATGGTTGGGAGCTCACTCTGACCTGGGCTGTGCAGGCTCAAGGCAACACGGGATGCAGTCGCACTGTGGGAGGAATGCAGCCTGGCAGCACTAGAACTGCCATAGCCTAGGGAATAATGGGATTTGTAGTTTGGTGAGGCATCAGCACTCTTTGACAGAGGGAGAGGACTAAATAATATTAATAATAATAACAATAACAATAATAATCCCTTTTTCCTAGTTCCAACAGACCTCACTACCTCTGAGGATGCTTGCCATAGATGCAGGTGAAATGTCAGGAGAGAGTGCTTCTAGAACATGGCCATATAGCCCAAAAAACCCTACAACAACCCAGTGATTCCGGCCAGGAAAGCCTTCAACAATACTTCCTCATTCTTATGCATGCTTAACAGTCCTCACTACCTCTGAGGATGCTTGTCATAGATGAAGGCGAAATATCAGGAGAGAATGCTTCTAGAATATGGCCCTATAGCCCAAAAAAACCTACAACAACCCAGTGATTCCGGCCAGGAAAGCCTTCAACAATACTTCCTTATTCGTATGCACGCTTAACAGTCCTCACTACCTCTGAGGATGCTTGCCATAGATGCAGGCATAACGTCAGGAGAGAATGCTTCTAGAATATGACCATATAGCCCGAAAAACCTACAACAACCTAGTGATTCCGGCCATGAAAGCCTTCAACAATACTTCCTCATTCTTAGGCACACTGCTGGAAGGCTTTATGGTGTCTTAAATGAGTTAAATTAGCCTCCCCACATAAAGTGGTACCTAAGTTTCCTACTTGACAGATGCAACTGCCTTTGGGACTGTATAGGTCCACAGCAAGCTGGGCTATTAATGGTTGGGAGCTCACTCTGACCTGGGCTGTGCAGGCTCAAGGCAACACGGGATGCAGTCGCACTGTGGGATGAATGCAGCCTGGCAGCACTAGAACTGCCATAGCCTATGGGATAATGGGATTTGTAGTTTGGTGAGGCATCAGCACTCTTTGACAGAGGGAGAGGACTAATAAATATTAATAATAATAACAAGAACAATAATAATCCCTTTTTCCTAGTTCCAACAGACCTCACTACCTCTGAGGATGCTTGCCATAGATACAGGTGAAATGTCAGGAGAGAGTGCTTCTAGAACATGGCCATATAGCCCAAAAAAACCTACAACAACCCAGTGATTCCGGCCAGGAAAGCCTTCAACAATACTTCCTCATTCTTATGCACGCTTAACAGTCCTCACTACCTCTGAGGATGCTTGCCATAGATGCAGGCATAACGTCAGGAGAGAATGCTTCTAGAATATGGCCATATAGCCCGAAAAACCTACAACAACCCAGTGATTCCGGCCAGGAAAGCCTTCAACAATGCTTCCTCATTCTTATGCACACTGCTGGAAGGCTTTATGGTGTCTTAAATGAGTTAAGTTAGCGTCCCCACATAATGTGGTACCTAAATTTCCTACTTGACAAATGCAACTGCCTTTGGGACTGTATAGGTCCACAGCAAGCTGGGCTATTAATGGTTGGGAGCTCACTCTGACCTGGGCTGTGCAGGCTCAAGGCAACACGGGATGCAGCCGCACTGTAAGAAGAATGCAGCCTGGCAGCACTAGAACTGCCATAGCCTAGGGAATAATGGGATTTGTAGTTTGGTGAGGCATCAGCACTCTTTGACAGAGGGAGAGGACTAGATAATAATAATAATAATAATAATAATAATAATAATAATAATAATAATAACAATACCAATAATAATAATAATTCCATTTTCCCAGTTACAACAGACCTCACTACCTCTGAGGATGCTTGCCATAGATGCAGGCATAACGTCAGGAGATAATGCTTCTAGAATATGACCATATAGCCCGAAAAACCTACAACAACCTAGTGATTCCGGCCAGGAAAGCCTTCAACAATGCTTCCTCATTCTTATGCATACTGCTGGAAGGCTTTATGGTGTCTTAAATGAGTTAATTTAGCCTCCCCACATAAAGTGGTACCTAAATTTCCTACTTGACAAATGCAACTGCCTTTGGGACTGTATAGGTCCACAGCAAGCTGGGCTATTAATGGTTGGGAGCTCACTCTGACCTGGGCTGTGCAGGCTCAAGGCAACACGGGATGCAGTCGCACTGTAGGAGGAATGCAGCCTGGCAGCACTAGAACTGCCATAGCCTATGGGATAATGGGATTTGTAGTTTGGTGAGGCATCAGCACTCTTTGACAGAGGGAGAGGACTAAAGACCTCACAAAACTACAACTTCACTTCTCCTGTATCTTTGCATTTCATTTTTTCTGCCTTCAGTGTCATATCTTACCATTGTTCCTGAAACTTATTTTGTGAGTTGGGGGCAATCATCTCTCTAATGGGGGGGGGGGGGGTCTTCCTCCAGGGGCAAACCAAGGATGGGCCACTTGGAAGTCTCTGAACAGACTCAGAAGCGGAGCGGGCAGATCAGAAAACAACCTGGCCCAATGGCACGACCGAAAAGAATCCCACACCTTGTGTGACTGTGGAGCATGACAGACAACTCCGCATCTGTATGCTTGCCCACTATGCCCTGCCTCATGTACAGAGGAAGAATTGTTAGTGGTTCTCAACCTTCCTAATGCCGTGACCCCTTAATACAGTTCCTCGTGTGGTGGCGACCCCCAGCCATAACATTATTTTTGTTGTTACTTCATACCGTTATTAATTGTAATGTAAAGATCAGATATCCAGGATGTATTTTCATTCACTAGACCAAATTCGGCACAAATACCCAATACGCCCAAATTGGAATACTGGTGGGGTTTGGGGAGGGGTTGATTTTGTCATTTGGGAGTTGTAGTTGCTGGGATTTATAGTTCCCCTACAACCAAAGAACATTCTGAACTCCACCAATGATGGAACTGAACCATACTTGTCACGCAGAACTTCCATGACCAACAGAAATTACTGAAAGGGTTTGGTGGGCATTGTCCTTAAGTTTGGGAGTTGTAGTTCACCTACATCCAGAGAGCACTGTGGACTCAAACAATGATGGATCTGGACCAAACTTGGCACGAATATTCAGTATGCCCAAATGTAAACACTGGTGGAGTTTGGGGAAAATAGACCTTGACATCTGGGCGTTGTAATTGCTGGGATTCATAGTTCACCTACAATCAAAGAGCATTTTGAACCAGTCTTGGCACACAGAACTCCCGTGACTATCGGAAAATACTAGAAGAGTTTGGTGCCCTTGAATTTTAGAGTTGTAGTTCAGCTACATCCAGAGAGCACTGTAGACTCAATCAATGATGGATCTGGACCAAACTTGGCACGAATATTCAATATGCCCAAATGTAAACACTGGTGGAGTTTGGGGAAAATAGACTTTGACATTTTGGGAGTTGTAGTTACTGGGATTTATAGTTCACCTACAGTCAAAGAACATTCTGAACCTCATCAAGAATATAACTGGGCCAAACTTCCCACACAGAACTCCCATCACCAACAGAAAATACTGTGTTTTCTGATGGCCTTTGGCGACCCCTCTGACACTCCCTTGCGACCCCTCCGGGGGTTGCGAACCCCAGGTTGAGAAATGCTGGCCTATGCCATTGCGTGTTGTTATTGTCAATTGAGAGAAGTATTTTATTCCTTTGGAGAAGTAGGTTGTGCTTTTTGGAGGACTCCACCCCATTATCAGCCTGGAACATGCGGGGTGTTTCACTTCAGTGTTTGTGAGAGGAGATTGGGAGGATCCCAAAGGAGGCTTTCAGTTCTTCTGTTGTTGTTGTTCATTCGTTCAGTCGTCTCCGACTCTTCGTGACCTCATGGACCAGCCTACGCCAGAGCTCCCTGTCGGCCGTTACCACCCCCAGCTCCTTCAAGGTCAGTCCAGTCACTTCAAGGATGCCATCCATCCATCTTGCCCTTGGTTGGCCCCTCTTCCTTTTGCCTTCCACTTTCCCCAGCATAATTGTCTTCTCTAGGCTTTGCTGTCTCCTCATGATGTGGCCAAAGGACTTCAACTTTGTCTCTAGTCTCCTTCCCTCCAGTGAGCAGTCGGGCTTTCTTTCCTGGAGGATGGACTGGTTGGATCTTCTCGCAGTCCAAGGCACTCTCAGCACTTTCCTCCAACACCACAGCTCAAAAGCATCGATCTTCCTTCGCTCAGCCTTCCCGAAGGTCCAGCTCTCACATCCGTAGGTGACTACAGGGAATACCATGGCCTTGACTAGGCAATGGATCTTTGTTGCCAGTCTGATGTCTCTACTCTTGACTATTTTATCGAGACTGGACATTGCTCTCCTCCCAAGAAGTAAGCGTCTTCTGATTTCCTGGCCACAGTGTCCATCTGCAGTCATCTTTGTGCCTAGAAATACAAAGTCTGTCACGGCCTCCACGGTTTCTCCCTCTATTCCCAGTTGTCAATCATTCTTGTTGCCATAATCTTGGTTTTTTTGATGTTTAGCTGCAACCCGGCTTTTGCGCTTTCTTCTTTCACCTTGATGAGAAGGCTCCTCAGCTCCTCCTCGCTTTCGGCCATCAGAGTGGTGTCATCTGCATATCTGAGGTTGTTAATGTTCCTTCCAGCCATTTCCACCCCAGCCTTGCATTCCTCAATCCCCGCACATCCTCGCATGATGTGTTCTGCATTCACGTTAAAAAGGTTGGGTGAGAGGATGCAGCCTTGCCGGACGCCTTTCCCAATCTTGAACCCGTCTCCTGTTCCGTGGTCAGTTCTGACTGTGGCTCCTTGGTCCTTGTACAGATTCCTCAGGAGAGAGGGAAGGGGGCTTGGGATGCCCATCCCACCAAGAACTTGCCACCAATTATTATGATCCACACAATCAAAGGCTTTAGAAGAGTCAATGAAGCAGAAATAGATGTTTTTCTGAAACTCCCGGCCTTCCTCCATTCTCCAGCATCCGGATATTGGCAATCTGGTCTCTGGTTCCTCTGTCTTTTCTAAACCCAGCTTGAACATCTGGCACCTCTCGCTCCATGTATTGCTGGAGTCTTCCTTGCAGGATCTTGAGCATTACCTTACTGGCATGAGAAATAATCTCAATTCGAGTGCAAGGAACTCGAGTGCAGTTCTTCTATGGATCTGTTAATTGCCTGGATCCGTTCAAATAAAGCAAGTATTGTCTCTGTATGTGCAGTGGTTAGCCATTAGATTGGAAGCACATTCTTTATCCTTTGTTCCATTCTCTTCAGCAGAGAGAGAGAGCTCGAGAGAGCCTGACCATCAGACCCCAAGGTGGAGTTGATCCCCTCTAAGTGACCCCTAGAACGGTCCATAAAGGAATTAAGTTGGGACTTACATCAGTGTTTCTCAACCTGGGGGTCGGGACCCCTGGAGGGGTCGCAAAGGGTTGTCAGAGGGGTCACCAAAGACCACAAGAAAACACACTATTTTCTGTTGCTCATGGAGGTTCTGTGTGGGAAGTTTGGCCCAATGCAATCATTGGCAGGGTTCAGAATGCTCTTTGATTGCAGGTGAACTATAAATCCCAGCAACTACAACTCCCAAATGTCAAGGTCTATTTTCCCCAAAGCCCACTAGTGTTTACATTTGGGCATATTGAGAATTTGTGCCAAGTTTGGTCCAGGTCCATCATTGTTTGAGTCCACAGTGCTCTCTGGATGTAGGTGAACTACAACTCCCAAAACTCAATGCCCACCAAACCCTTCCAGTATTTTCTCCTGGTCGTGGGAGTTCTGTGTGCCAAGTTTGGTTCAATTCCATCATTGGTGGAGTTCAGAATGCTCTTTGATTGTAGGTTAACTATAAATCCCAGCAACTACAACTCCCAAAGGACAAAATCAATACCCTCCCCCAATCCCACCTGTATTTAAATTTGGGTGTATTGGGTCTTTGTGCCAAATTTGGTCCAGTGTATGAAAATACATCCTGCATATCAGATATTTAAATTACTATTCATAACAGCAGCAAAATCCTAGAATCCTAGAATCAAAGAGTTGGAAGAGACCTCCTGGGCCATCATCCAGTCCAACCCCATTCTGCCAAGAAGCAGGAATATTGCATTCAAATCACCCCTGACAGATGGCCATCCAGTCTCTGTTTGAAAGCTTCCAAAGAAGGAGCCTCCACTACACTCTGGGGCAGAGAGTTCCACTGGTGAACGGCTCTCACAGTCAGGAAGTTCTTCCTCATGTTCAGGTGGAATTTCCTCTCTTGAAGTTTGAAGCCATTGTTCTGCGTCCTAGTCTCCAGGGAAGCAGAAAACAAGCCCGCTCCCTCCTCCCTGTGGCTTCCTCTCACATATTTATCCATGGCCCTCATCATGTCTCCTCTCAGCCTTCTCTTCTTCAAGCTAAACATGCCCAACTCTTTAAGCCGCTCCTCATAGGGCTTGTTCTCCAGACCCTTGATCATTTTAGTCGCCCTCCTCTGGACACATTCCAGCTTAGAGTCAACATCTCCCTTTAGTTGTGGTGCCCAGAACTGGACACAGTGTGATTCCAGGTATGGTCGAAGCAAAGCAGAATAGAGCATGGGAAGCATGACTTCCTTAGATCTAGACACTATGCTCCTATTGACGCAGGCCAAAATCCCATTGGCTTTTTTTGCCGCCACATCACATTCCTGGCTCATGTTTAACTTGTTGTCCACGAGGACTCCAAGATCTTTTTCACACGTCCTGCTCTCAAGCCAGGCTTCCCCCATTCTGTATCTTTGCATTTCGTTTTGACGGTTATGAAGTAGCAATGAAACTAATTTTATGGTTGGGGGTCACCACAACATGAGGAAGCGTATTAAGGGGTCGTGGCATTAGGAAGGTTGAGGACCACTGACTTACATGAAGGGTCCTGATTTGGTAGTAGGTCTGTGATCTTGCGTTGTTTGGGGAGGGTCTCCTTGTTTTCTTGATTATTTGTAAGATTAGTTCTTCTCCGGGGCTTCTGTTGTAGTAAAAGGTCTTCAGTTGGTTTACAGTTTGTTTTCTCAGACCTTTAGCCTTGTTGTCGTCAGACCGAAAGTTCCCGGTGGAAAGCAGAGGGAAACGTAGTATCATCTGCAAACTAGATAATCACGGGGTTGTTGTAGGTTTTTTCGGGCTATATGGCCATGGTCTAGAGGCATTCTCTCCTGACGTTTCGCCTGCATCTATGGCAAGCTCACTACCTCTGAGGATGCTTGCCATAGATGCAGGCGAATCGTCAGGAAAGAATGCCTCTAGACCATGGCCATATAGCCCGAAATATACTACAACAAGCCAGTGATTCCGGCCATGAAAACCTTCGACAAGATAATCACGCTCTCTAATACCCATATAGGTAAAGGTAAAAGTTGTCCCCTGACATTAAGTCCAGTCATGTCTGACTCTGGGGTGTGGTGCTCATCTCCATTTCTAAGCTAAAGAACCGGCTGTAAAGAAGTATTAACGCCGTCGTCTGCCACCAAAAATATGTGAAGAAGTATTAATCCCACTGAAATGGAATTACCAAAATACTGTAAGGAACCTCCGTCAAATGCTAATTAAACTGCCACCATAATGTATAGAGACGCTGGTATCAAAGTCTCTGTTTGTCTCTGTTTATGTTGTGAGGTAATTTTTGTAGAGTGGAATGCACCGAACGTAAAATCAATGGAGATGAGGCAGATTTTAAAATAACAAAGAGAACAAGTTTATTGTTGAACAAAGCTTGTGGTTGCAATATAAAGATGTTCAGCTTGGCATATACTTGATGGTTACAATATGGAGAGGTTATGCTTGGCATATACTTGATGGTTACAATATGACTTGGTAGAGATACAATTCAGCCTTTGATGTTACAACTTTTAAACTCTTGCTCTGGTGAAGGTGTCTATTATTCAGTGTTCCCTGCTGTGAATATTCTCACTGTTTGATCTATACTGGATCAAATAATAGAACTCCAGTCTTCCACCGACTAGCAATCATACAGCCTCTGTTAGTTCTTTTAACCAAAGTAATCTAACGAGGTTTTACCCTTCAGCTCCCTAGCTGAAGAAATATTCAAAAACACTAACTAACAATACACTTCTTCACTCCTCAGAGTCCCTATCTGACTCTGCTCTCTCTCAGGGTCTCTTCCTCCTGACTGAGCTACTCTCTCAGAGTCCTTATCTGACTCTGCTACCTCTCAGGGTCTCTTCCTCCTGACTGAAACTTAACTGTCACTTTCAAACCTTTTTCTCTCTAAGCTCCTCCCACCTCCTCTTCTGTCTTGTTTCCATGGCAACATATCTCTCACAGCTGGTCCGCTCCAGCCATAGGCAACCAATGTAAAACACAAATACAGTTTTAAACACATTATAATAAACACTTCTGTACACCGGCGTTGTCCATAGACACCTCCAAGGTCATGTGGCCATTGGCATGACTGCATGGAGCGCCGTTATATTCCCGCCGGGGAATGTATTGATCCACTCACATTTGCATGTTTTTGGACTGCTAGGTTGGCAGAAGCTAGAGCTGACAGTGGAAGCTCACACTGCTCCCTGGAATCGAACCTGTGACCTTTCGGTCAACAAGCTCAGCAGCTCAGCGCTTTAACCCACTGCACCAACGGGGGCTCCTGACCCATATAAGTTCCTTGAATAGTTCCCCTTGCAGCATCCTTAAAGGGAGCTCCCAATAGTCGGCACAAGGAGAGCAGGTTGAGCTTCGGTCTGTCAGCTCCAGCTCCCATGTGGGGATATGAGAAAAGCCTCCCATAAGGATGGTAGACATCAAACATCCAGGCAACATTCCCTGGGCAACGTCCTTGCAGACAGCCAATTCTCTCACAGCAGAAGTGACGTGCGGTTTCTCAAGGGGGTTGGACCGGATGGCCCCTAGGGTTGCTCCTAGTTTTACTACTACTTCTACTACTTCCAGCAGCATGCATAAGAATGAGGAAGTATTGTTGGAAGGTTTTCATGTCCGGAATCACTGGGTTGTAGATTTTTCGGGCTATATGGCCATATTCTAGAAGCATTCTCTCCTGTCGTTTCTTCTGCAGGAGACAGCCAATTCTCTCACAGCAGAAGTGACTTGCGGTTTCTCAAGTTGTTCCTGACACACACAAAAAAAAAACATCCTTAAAGTCAGCTTTTGCCTTCTTTCCAAGATTATTGAATGCAATGTTCCTGCTTCTTGGCAGAATGGGGTTGGACTGGATGGCCCAGGAGGTCTCTTCCAACTCTAGGATTCTATATGCGAAGGCCAGCCACCATTTGTTTACAAACTCCTTCATTATTGTATTGTTGTCGGTTTTTCCGGGCTATATGGCCATGGTCTAGAGGCATTCTCTCCTGACGTTTCGCCTGCATCTATGGCAAGCATCCTCAGAGGTAGTGAGGTCTGTTGGAACTAGGAAAAAGGGTTTATATATCTGTGGAATGACCAGGGTGGGACAAAGGACTCTTGTCTGCCGGAGCTGGGTGTGAATGTTTCAACTGGGTTGTTGTAGGTTTTTCCAGGTTATATGGCCATGTTCTAGGGGCATTCTCTCCTGACGTTTCGCCTGCATCTATGGCAAGCATCCTCAGAGGTAGTGAGGTCTGTTGGAACTAGGAAAAAGGGTTTATATATCTGTGGAATGACCAGGGTGGGACATAGGACTCTTGTCTGCTGGAGCTGGGTGTGAATGTTTCAACTGGGTTGTTGTAAGTTTTTCCAGGTTATATGGCCATGTTCTAGGGGCATTTTTTCCTGACGTTTCGCCTGCATCTATGGCAAGCATCCTCAGAGGTAGTGAGGTCTGTTGGAACTAGGAAAAAGGGTTTATATATCTGTAGAATGATGTCCAGGGTGGGACAAAGGACCTGTCCAAACGCATCTCCAGCATTTCCGTGTTCTCAAATAATATGCTGTGTCCAGGTTGGTCCATCAGGTTCTCTGCTATGGCTGATTTCTCTGGTTGGAGTACCCTGCAGTGCCTTCCATGTTCCTTGATGCATGTCTGGTCATTTCTGCGTTTGGTGGTCCCTATGGAGACTTCTTGTCCACAGCTGCATGGTACACAATGGTAGACTCCTGCAGAGGTGAGAGGATCCCTCTTGTCCTTTGCTGAACGGAGCATTGGTTGGATTTTCTTGGTGGGTCTGGAGATAGTTTGTACCATGCAGCTGTGGACAAGAAGTCTCCATAGGGACCACCAAACGCAGAAATGCCCAGACACGAATCAAGGAACATGAAAGGCACGGCAGACTCCTTCAACCAGAGAAGTCAGCCATAGCAGAGCATCCGATGAACCGACCTGGACACAGCAGATTATTCAAGAACACAGAAATGCTGGGTCACTCCAACAACCACCATGTCAGACTACACAGAGAAGCCATTGAAATCCACAAGCATGTGGACAATTTCAACAGAAAGGAGGAGACCATGGAAAGGAACAAAATCTGGCTACCAGTATTAAAAAAAACTCTAAAATTGCAACAGCACAACAACAGAGAGGAAGCAAACAAGGACATCTCATCACCCACCTCTCAACAAAAGTTTGCTCCAGTCACTGTCAGGCCATTATATGCTAATCAAGATGGTCAGTTGCAACATTCACACCTTCCTCCAACAGACAAGAGTCCTTTGTCCCACCCTGGTCATTCCACAGATATATAAACCCAATGTATTGTCGAAGGCTTTCATGGCTGGAATCACTAAGTTCTTGTGGGTTTTTTCGGGCTATATGGCCATGTTCTGGAGGCATTCTCTCCTGACGTTTCGCCTGCATCTATGGCAAGCATCCTCAGAGGTAGTGAGGTAGTGAGACCTCACAACCTCTGAGGATGCTTGCCATAGATGCAGGCGAAACGTCAGGAGAAATGCCTCTAGAACATGGCTCTATAGCCTGAAAAAACCCACAAGAACCTAGTAGTGAGGTCTGTTGGAATTAGGACAATGGGTTTATATATCTGTGGAATGACCAGGGTGGGACAAAGGACTCTTGTCTGCTGGAGCTAGGTGTGAATCTTTCAACTGACCACCTTGATTAGCATACAATGGGCTGACTGTGCCTGGAGCAAACTCTTCTTGAAAGGTGATTAGATGTCCCTGCCTGTTTCCTCTCTGCTGTTTTGCTGTTGCAATTTTAGAATTTTTTAATACTGGTAGCCAGATCTTGTTCATTTTCATATGTTAACCCACTTTCCTAGTTCCAACAGACCTCACTACCTTTGATGATGCTTGCCATAGATGCAGGCGGAACGTCAGGAGAGAATGCCTCTAGAACATGGCCATATAACCCGGAAAGACCATTCTTTTTACCTCGAAGTCTGTTTGACAGCTTGGCCCCTTGCTTGCAATCTCCAGTCTCTCTTTCTCCCTCCCAGGATTTCGCTAGAACCATTCTTGCTGCAACAAAGCTGTCTCCTCGGTGCATTCCTTTGACGTATCTTCCTGGTTAATGCCTTCCCTGCATAGATCTAGAAGGCACACTGCTGGATGTTTCTTGACACACACACATACACACACATACACATACACACCCCAGATGAGGAAAATAACAGAGGGAGAGGGGAAGAAGGCGGTGCTAGGCCTGGGCGGTGGCCGAGGAAGAAACAATATTTTACGCAAAGGCAAGCAGGCAGGAAGGCAGGGACTGGCCATGCGCACATGTGCAACAGTCAGGCTGGAGTAGAGGAGGAGGAGGAGGAGGAGGAGGAGGAGTCAGGATGCTCTGCAAGAAACAAAAAGTCTCTCGTGGAGCCCCACGAAATATTTATATTATACTAGCCATCCCCTGCCAGGTGTTTCTGTGGCCCAGTCACCCAGCCTTTGTAGTAGTAGTAGTAGTAATAGTAATAGTAATAGCATTACTTGCAGAAACCCCAGGGGCCATCCAGTCCAACCCCCTTCTGCCATGCAGGAAAGACACAACCAAAGCACCACCAACAGAAAGCCATCCAGCCTTTGTAGTAGTCGTAGTAGTAGTAGTAGAAGTAGTAGTAGTAGTAGTAGTAGTAGTAAAACTAGGAGCAACCCCAGGGGCCATCCAGTCCAACCACCTTTTGCCAGGCAGTAAAAGCAGAATCAAAGCACTCCCAACAGACCGCCATCCAGTGTTTGTAGTAGTAGTAGTAGTAGCAGCAGCAGCAATACCTGCAGCAACCCCAGGGCTATCCAGTCCAACCCCCTTCTGCCATGCAGGAAAGACACAACCAAAGCACCACCAACAGAAAGCCATCTAGCCTTTGTAGTAGTCGTAGTAGTAATAGAAGTAGTAGTAGTAGTAGTAGTAGTAGTAGTAGTAAAACTAGGAGCAACCCCAGGGGCCATCCAGTGTAACCCCCTTCTGCCATGCAGGAAAAACACAACCAAATAGCTCCCAACAGAAAGCCATCCAGCCTTTATAGTAGAAGTAGTAGTAGAAGTAGAAGTAGAAGTAGTAGTAGTAAAACTAGGAGCAACCCCAGGGGCAATCTAGTCCAATCCTCTTTTGCCAGGCAGTAAAAGCACAATCAAAGCACTCCCAACTGATGGCCATCCAGTCTTTGTAGTAGTAGCAGTAGTAGTCGGTCTGGACTAGAGAAGGGGAAATGGGGAGAAAGGAAGCGCAGAGCCCCTCCAGATGCTCTATTCGTGTCTCTTGCTCTTCTCCCCAACTGGGACTGATAAGTGGCTGACCTGCTCCTCTCCTCCTTTTGCAGACCATTGAAGGAGAAGCTCCAGAGCCTGCAGTGCCATTTCACCTGGTCTCTTGAGGTCAGGGACAAGGTGGATGCGGAACACAACCTTCAGACGTTACGTCTCCGGCTGGAACACACCTCATTCCCTAATCGGGGCGCCTACCTGGCCCTGAAGGCCTACCTCCACCACCTCCAAGAGGACAACAATGAAGCATTGGAGAGCCTTCAAGAAGCGGAGGAGGCTCTCCGGAAGGACCACCCCACCAACTTCTCCCGCCAAGCCCTAGTGACCTATGGCAACTTTGCCTGGATTTATTACCACTTGACCAACTACGAGAAGGTGGAGCTCTACCTGGAGAAGATCCATGAGACTTGCCAAGCTCTCTCCAGCCCTGAGCCCTACTCTGTTGCAATCCCTGAAATCCATGCCCAGAAAGGATGGTCCCTGCTGGCTTGGGGCTTCCGGAATGGACAGGAGGCCAAAATGTGTTTCCTGTTGGCCCTGAGAGGAGATGGGTCCAATGGGGAATACCAGGCAGGTCTGGCATACTCTGCCTTTGCCTTGTGGTGTCACACTATGAATGAAGAATTCAACGAAGAAGCACAAAGAGTGTTGGAAGAGGTTCTTGTTCACCAGCCTCAAAATGCTGAAGCCAAAGTGTATTTGGCCAACGTAATCATGAGAAAAGACAGAGCGAGAGTCAAGAGCTTGGTGGAGGATGTGGCCCAGAACAGCCTCAACCCAGAGGTCCTGAGAAATGCTGCCAAAGTGTGGGGTTATTTATCCCTACCTCTCTCCTGGGCAATTGCAGTTCTGGAGAAAGCCATAGCCCTGGGTCCTAGCTACCACCTGCTTTACTATGACCTTGGTGTCTGCTACACAAAGCAGATGAAGGAGGCATCACAGGAAGAAAGAGAAGAGCTTGTAGCAAAAGCTACTAAGATCTTCAAGCAGGCTTTGGAAAAGGATCCTTTTTCTGTGTTCTCCCAGCTGGAGTTGGCCAAATTGTACGGAGAAAAGTCCTTGGCTGATGAGGAAGAGATTTACCAGAACCTGATGGAGGATCTCCCCAACCTCAGCCAACGATGCCAGCAGGCCATCTACTTGCACTGGGGGGACTTCCTGCTCCACAAGAAAAGAAACAAAGAGGGGGCCCTGGAGATGTACACAAAGGGCTTCCAGATTTCAGGTGGTCATGGCAAGGAACAGTCTCTGCTAAAAGGCCGCCTCCTGAGTCTGGCAAAGTTGTTCCAGAAAGAGTCTGAAACAGGTCAAGCCAACCGGATCTATGAAATGGTTGGGCTTCCGCATGAAGAAAGATTTCAGTCAAGATTTGGAAGAATTCAAAAACCTCAAAAATGATCCGGAGATATGGATTAGTCCTACCACTTCCAGAGAAATTGGAGAAGTCTTCATCTGGAGCAGAGATCTCAATCCTACCTATGATACTAGTGGAGGATCCATCATTGCTTGCTTTTTTCTGTAGAAGACCTCTTTGTCAACCACGGAAAGGACTTCCTTGGAAGATGGTAGCCTTTTAGAGCAGTGGTTCTCAACCTGTGGGTCCCCAGATGTTTCGGCCTTCAACTCCCAGAAATCCTAACAGCTGGTAAACTGGCTGAGACTTCTGGGAGTTGTAGGCCAAAACACCTGGGGACCCACAGGTTGAGAACCACTGTTTTAGAGGGACCACCACCATGGATCCTTACCCTGCTAGCAAAGTTGGACTAGATGGGTTGTCATGTTCCTTCCATCTCTTTGACCTTCCTAATGCCACCCATGCCCCATTGTAGTTGATGTTGACTCTCAAGTCCCACTCCCTGCTTCCCTCACCGGTTGCAATGTCTGTGTGGCTAAGCCAAGGACAATCCTTTGTTGATACAAGAGGAGTATTTGAAGCGAGATCTGGAGGCCAGGCCAGTTAGTGACCATGCAGAGAATGGTGTAGGATGGAAGGGAGTCCCCATCTTCTCCTTGGCCTCAGGCAGCAAAATAGCTTGGGACAGCCTCCATAGGAAACCCTCTTTGCGCAACAAGTGTCAGGCGCATGAATCCTCATTGCCTATGTGTTCTGTGTTTTGGTCTGGAAATGCTCTGATAACGTATCTTTTATGGAACTGCATTTTAATATGTGTAGAATAGTATTGGTGTGTTTTTGAGTTTGCTGTGACCCACCTTGAGCTATATTGAGAGGTGGGTAAGAAATAATAATAATAATAATAATAATAATAATAATAATAATAATAGTAATAATAATAGTTGTTGTTGTTGTTACGTGCTTGCTTGTAATAGTTATACATATTTAAACTGGATGCATTGATTTGCTTTGCGTGTCAATGTTTTCTGCCGTGACCTATTTCTCATCCCTAACAGTGTCCACTGTGTGGTTAACAACTCTGCTGTCTTAAATAAAGTTTATTTGCTTTGAGAACTTTGTTTCCTGGAATGAGTCAGACTCTGTTCCGGTACGGCTGTACCAGGAGCTCCCACTTTATTTGCTTTGTATTAAATATTGAAGGAGCTGGGGGTGGTGACGGCCGACAGGGAGCTCTGGCGTGGGCTGGTCCATGAGGTCACGAAGAGTCGGAGACGACTGAACGAATGAACAACAACAATTAAATATTTGCCTGCAGTCAGGGATTCTGCAGGAAGGTGGCTTCCTCTGGTTGCAGTTGTAGGGCAAGTCACCTGTCCATCATCGTTAAGTTTTGGTCCCGCCCCTTGCTAAGGGCAATTGGGAAGGGAAGGGAGCCATTTTTTAGTCAGTCTCAGCAAGGAATGCTAATGTACAGGACATGGGCAAGCTTCCCCTGTACAAAAGCTTCAACCCTTAAGACTTTCCGGGGGGAAGCAGTCTTAAGAGTCTCCAAAGATTTCCAGGAAAACAGCCCTAAAGACCAAAGAACTCCAGCTGGAGAATATCTAAAACTTTGCTGGTAGGTCCACTCGGTGCTTCGAGACGCAGTTCAACCCGGTAGCCGAGCCCACATCAGTAAGGGTTAGATTACAGTCAGCCTGGGAGAAGTTAAAAAGGGGACTTTCCTTTAAAGTAAAGAAGAAGTTATTGAAGACAGTTGCCTGTCCTTCGTGGGCAAGATTAGGGAGCCACCAGTTGCATAAAAGCCTGGAGTCATTTGTTTAACTTTCTGAAGACAAAAGAAGTTTCTGTTTGATTGTTCATTAATAAAAGACTATGTTATACTTCACAAGCCATCTAAAGATCATTTGTGGGGGAAAACCTCTGAGAACTTCTCCTTGGGCCCCCTGGCTTCCCTCTGGGCAAAGGTTGCACGCCCTGTCTTAAAGGAAATTCTTTACAGATCCAGTGCACGACAGAACAGACTCCTTCCTCTTTCCTTGAGGAAAGGAGCCCAAAGTGTACAGAATCCTGCTTTCCCGTTGCAGATCTGACACTCTCCATACACCATCTCCACAAAGCATGGCGGGTGAACAGCTTGCTGTCTGCCACACTTGAGAATTATTAGATTGAGTCTTTTATAGGAATATTCTGTTGATGTCGTAAATAATTGCCCAGTCTTCTGTGTGCCCAGGAGGACACCTCAGCAAGTGAGAGTCCAAAAGTGGCAGGCTCAAACCCAGAACCTCAACCCATGGCTGATACCAAATGAGAGACTCCCCCCTGGGCACACAGAGGACTGGGCGACTTGGAAGGCGCTGAACAAACTGCGCTCTGGCACCACGAGATGCAGAGCTAACCTCAAGAAATGGGGCCACAAAATGGAATCCTTGACATGCGAGTGTGGAGAAGAGCAAACCTGCAATGCAACCTGAGCCCTGCCACATGCACAATGGAGGATCTCCTTGCGGCAATACCAGAGGCACTCCACACTGCAATGCTCCAGTGGGATTCCTTCCCAGGTGATCTTCAGAGCTCGGGATGCTTCTCTGTTCTTGAGATGAAAGGCACATGTCTGTGTTTTAGATGGGTTGGGGATCAGCTGGTTTTCCTGTAATAGGCAGTAAGAGCACCTAGAGCTTCGGAAAGCAACCTGTTCTACCACCTCAAAGCTCCTTGCTTGAGCGGTGATGGCACGATCATCAGCATAGATGAAACTCTCTGTCCCTTCTGGCAGTGGCTGGTCATTTGTGTCGATGTTGAACATGGATGGAGCAAGCATGCTCCCCTGAGGCAGGCCGTTCTTCTGTTTCCGCCATCTGCTTCTCTGGTCCTGGAACTCAACAAAAAAGCTCCTGTTTTGTAGCAGGTTTCCTATGAGGCGGGTGAGGTGGTCGTCCTTTGTGATATTGTACATTTTTCTCAGGAGGAGGCGGTGCTTCACAGTATCATAGGCTGCTGACAGGTCTATGAAGACAGCTCCCCCTTAAGATAAGAGTAACTTATCAGCAACTTGTCAGTCTGTTGGCCGCATTTGACCCTTTAACCGGTTGGCTATCCTAAACAATACATGACTATAGGAATAAAAATACACATCATCACAAGAACCAATGAGGAACTGCCATTTATAATGAAATTTTGAGCGTTTTGTTAGTGTTCTGAAATTTTCACCACCAGAACTTTAGTTTTTTAAGTACTTTAGAACCATTTAGAACAGTGTTTCTCAAACTTCCTAATGCCGCGACCCCTTAATAGAGTTCCTCAGGTTGTGCTGACCCCCAACCATAACATTATTTTCGTTGCTACTTCATAACTGTGATTTTGCAACTGTTCTGAATCGTAATGTCAGTATCCGATATGCAGGATGGATTATCATTCACTGGACCAAATTGGGCACAAATACCCGATACATCCAAATTTGGGAGTTGTAGTTGCTGGGATTTATAGTTCACCTACAATCAAAGTGCATTTGGTACTCCAACAATGATGGAATTGAACCAATCTTGGCACACATGACTCCCATGACCAAGAGAAAATACTGGAAAGGTTTGGTGGGCATTGACCTTGAGTTTTGGAGTTGTAGTTCACCTACATCCAGAGAGCACTGTGGACTCAAACAATGACAGATCTGGAAGAAAACTTGGCACAAATAATATACCCAAATGTGGAGTTCGTGGAAATAGACCTTGACATTTGGAAGTTGTAGTTGCTGGGATTTATAGTTCACCTAGAATCAAAGCGCATTTGGTACTCCAACAATGATGGAATTGAACCAATCTTGGCACACATGACTCCCATGACCAAGAGAAAATACTGGAAAGGTTTGGTGGGCATTGACCTTGAGTTTTGGAGTTGTAGTTCACCTACATCCAGAGAGCACTGTGGACTCAAACAATGATGGATCTGGAAGAAAACTTGGCACAAATAATATACCCAAATGTGGAGTTTGTGGAAATAGACCTTGACATTTGGAAGTTGTAGTTGCTGGGATTTATAGTTCACCTAGAATCAAAGCGCATTCAGTACTCCAACAATGATGGAATTGAACCAATCTTGGCACACATGACTCCCATGACCAAGAGAAAATACTGGAAAGGTTTGGTGGGCATTGACCTTGAGTTTTGGAGTTGTAGTTCACCTACATCCAGAGAGCACTGTGGACTCAAACAATGATGCATCTGGAACAAACTTGGCACAAATAATATACCCAAATGTGGAGTTTGTGGAAATAGACCTTGACATTTGGAAGTTGTAGTTGCTGGGATTTATAGTTCACCTAGAATCAAAGCGCATTCGGTACTCCAACAATGATGGAATTGAACCAATCTTGGCACACATGACTCCCATGACCAAGAGAAAATACTGGAAAGGTTTGGTGGGCATTGACCTTGAGTTTTGGAGTTGTAGTTCACCTACATCCAGAGAGCACTGTGGACTCAAACAATGATGGATCTGGAAGAAAACTTGGCACAAATAATATACCCAAATGTGGAGTTTGTGGAAATAGACCTTGACATTTGGAAGTTGTAGTTGCTGGGATTTATAGTTCACCTATAATCAATGATTATTCTATTGTCGAAGGCTTTCATGGCTGGATTCACTATGTTCTTGTGTGTTTTTTCGGGCTATAGGGCCATGTTCTAGAGGCATTTCTCCTGACGTTTCGCCTGCATCTATGGATGCTTGCCATAGATGCAGGCGAAACGTCAGGAGAAATGCCTCTAGAACATGGCCCTATAGCCCGAAAAAACACACAAGAACCTAGTGATTATTCTGAACCGAACCAACAATAGAATTGGGCCAAACTTCCCACACAGAATCCCCATGACCAACAGAAAATACTATATTTTCCGATGGTCTTTGGTGACCCCTCTGACACCCCCTCATGACCTCCTCAGGGGTCCCAACCCCCAGGTTGAGAAACACTGATTTAGAACCATGGATTGCCCAAGCCTAATACAGAACCCACAAGCCCTCCCGACTGATGTCCATCCAGTCCCATCTCCAGAGAAGCGAGGAGACTCCACCAGACCTAGGCTAACTGAGTGAGGGCCGGGTAAATAACCTTGGAGGGCCATATCCGGCCCCAAAGCCTTAGTTTGAGGACCCCTGCTATAGAGAGAGGGGGTTCCCCTTGATGGACTGTCACCTTGTCGCGGTAAGGGGGCTTTCTGTTGATGGAGTGTCAATGATCTCAACACACACACAAGGCATTGAAACGCATCTTCTATCAAAACCTAGTTTATTTAAAACAAAAACTAAAAACACTTTTTTTTTTACTAAAAACACTAAAACTAAGAAAACAAGAAAACAAAACTGTTCTGTCGCGTGCTGGGCCTGTAAATAATTGTCCTGTCTAGAACAGGATGTGCAACCTTTGCCCAGCGGGAAGCCAGGGGGCCTAAAGAGAAGTTCTCAGAGGGTTTTTACCACAAATAGTCTTTAGATGGCTTATGAAGCATAACAAAGCCCTTTATTAATGAACAATCAAACAGAAACTTCTCTTGTCTTCAGTAAAGTTAAGCAAATGATTCCAAGCTTTTAGGTAACTGGTGAATTCCTAATCTTGCCCACGAAGGACAGGCAACTGTCTTCAATAACTTCTTCTTTACTTTAAAGGAAAATCCCCTTTTTAACTTCTCCCAGGCTGACTGTAATCTAACCCTTACTGATGTGGGCTCCGCTACCGAGTTGAACTGCGTCTCGAAGCACCGAGTGGACCAACCAGTAAAGGTTTAGATATTCTCTAGCTGGAGTTCTTTGGTCTTTAGGGCTTTTTCCCTGGAAATTCTTGGATGCTCTTAAGACTGTTTTCCCTGGGAAGGTCCTCAAAGCTTTGGGGAGGCTTCCCTGGAGTTCTCTGGTTTGCTCTTAAGACTGTTCTCCCCTGGAAAATCTTGAGGGTTGAAGCTTTTGTACAGGGGAAGCTTGCACACGTACTGTACATTAGATTTCCTTGCTGAGACTAACTAAAAATGTCTCCATTGCCTTCCCAATTGCCCTGAGCAAGGGGCGGGACCAAAATTTAACCATGATGGACAGGTGACTTGCCCTATGACTGCAACCAAAAGAGTCCCTGAAACCTAGGACTGCAATCAAACATTTAATACAAAGCAAATAAAGTTGGAGTTCCTGGTACAGCTGCACCAGAACAAAAACAGCTACATTGCTCTGGCCGATCGTTGCAAACCACTTCAGGCTTCAGACAGTTGAGACTGTTCACTCCCACATTCTTTAGAGACGTGATGACACATAATGACATACGACATAACACAGCGCTCTCCACACTGAAATTTACAACTCCTCCTTCACGATACAGTTAACTCTTTCCACACAGGAAATTACATCTCGGCACATTGCAGATCACAGCATTACATTTCTAAGCACATAATCACTAACTTTGAAAACTACAAAGCACAGCTCAAAATACATACATACTGTGCAGGTACAGCTGTACCAGGAGCTCCAATTCTGTTTGCTTTGTATTGAATGTTTGTTGCAGTCCTAAGTTTCAGGGACTCTGCAGATAGGTGGCTTCTTTTGGCTGCAATCATAGGGCAAGCCACCTGTCAATTATAGTTAGGTTCCCTGGTCCCGCCCCCTTTTTGTGTTTTGGAGGGAATAGGAGCCTTTTTGGGTTCAGTCCACACAGAGAAGCCTTTCACACAGGACATAATACCAAGAGCTCCTGTAGAAAGCTTCGTCTTCTACAGCTTGGCCGGGGAGAAAGGTCCCATAGCTTGGCCGAGGATCATACAGCCTTACAGCTCCTTTGCGGAGGGACTTCAGTCAACCATCACTGAAACCTGAACTCCTTTTCCCCTGGAAGTCTACAAAGCTCTGCTTGGTAAGGGTCACTCACGGAAGCCAGACGCAGTTGGTACCGGGTGTAGGGGCTCCACGCCAACAGAGGCAAAGGCAGACTGCCCAGATTAGAAGTTAAGGATTTCCCCATTAGTTAATGTACAGTTTATGAAGATAGTGCCTGTTCCCAGTGGACAAGATTGAAAGAGCCAATAGACTGTTAAGAAAGCCTTAAAGTACCTGTTTGTTTTCATTAATAAAGAACTTTGTTGAACCTTTAAGCAATCTAAAGACTCTGTTTTAAGGAAATCCAAGGACTTTAATCTGAGGCAGCCCCGGCGTCCCGTTGGGCACACAGAATTTATGTCCTGTCTACAGTCTTATGCACAGGCCCAGCGTGCGACAGCACACATACTCTGACACTTGCGTGTTCCAATGAACCTGCAGGCACAACAACTGGAGTCGTGCACTCCCAGGAGTGGCCACAGGGGAGGTTCCAGACCAAGCGCAGTCCGAAGACCCAAAGACCTCAACCGCGGAGCAGGCGGAGGACAATGGCTGTGAAGGCGGAAGAAGGCCGCAACAGATTGAGAAACCACTGTCGTCGTGTTAAACTATGCCGCTTGTGGATCCTCACTCTGTGAAGACTGCGTGTTGATCAGTTGTGCACTGACCTCCACACATTGAAAAAACTCACACACAGACGTCTTCCAAGAAGACAAGCAGACAAATGTCAGCGTGCTGGAAGAAGCAAAGACCACCAGTATCGAAGCGATGGTCCTCCACCATCAACTCCGCTGGACTGGCCACGATGTCCGGATGCCCAACCACGGTCTCCAAGAAGACAAGCAGACAAATGTCAGCATGCTGGACGAAGCAAAGACCACCAGTATCGAAGCGATGGTCCTCCGCCATCAACTCCGCTGGACAGACCACATTGTCTGGATGCCCGACCACGGTCTCCCAAAGCAGTTGCTCTACTCCGAACTCAAGAACGGAAAACGGAATGTCGGTGGGCAGGAAAAGAGATTGAAAGATGGGCTCAAAGCCAACCTTAACATCTCTGGCATAGACACTGATAACTGGGAAGCCCTAGCCCTTGAGCGCTCCATATAGAGGTCAGCTGTGACCAGCAGTGCTGCAGAATTTGAAGAGGCATGAATGGAGGGCGAAAGAGAGAAACATGCCCAGAGGAAGGCGCATCAAGCCAACCCCAACTGGGACCGCCTTCCACCTGGAAACCGATGCCCTCACTGCAGGAGACGATGCAGATCAGGAATAGGGCTCCACAATCCCCTATGGACCCACCCTGGAGGATTATCCTACTCGGACAATGAGGGAACGCCTAAGTAAGTGAGTTACTCTTCTGAAATGCTGATAAGGCAAGCACCAGAAAAGAACACAGGAGAAGAAAAGTGTGCATGAAATAGTTTGTGTGCACACGCTGAAAACCTTCCATTTCCTGAGCTGCAAATCACAGAGTCTGGCACTTCCAGAAAATACTGGAAGGGTGTAGTGGGCCTTGACCTTGAGTTTTGGAGTTGTAGTTCACCTACATCCAAAGAGCACTGTAGACTCAAACAATGATGGATCTGGAGCAAACTTGGCACAAATAATATGCCCACATATGAACACTGGTGGAGTTTGGGGGAAATAGACCTTGACATTTGTAGTTGCTGGGATTTATAGTTCACCTACAATCAAAGAGCATTCTGAACGCCACCAATGATGCAATTGAACCAAACTTGGCACACAGAACTCCTAGGACACAGAAAATACTGGAAGGGTGTAGTGGGCATTGACCTTGAGTATTGGAGTTGTAGTTCACCTACATCCAGAGAGCACTGTTGACTCAAACAATGATGGATCTGGAGCAAACTTGGCACAAATATTCAATGTGCCCACATGTGAACACTGGTAGAGTTTGGGGGAAATAGACCTTGACATTGGGAGTTGTAGTTGCTGGGATTTATAGTTCACCTACAATCAAAGAGTATTCTGAACTCCACCAACAATAGAACTGGGCCAAACTTCCCACACAGAACCCCCATGACCTACAGAAAATAGTGTGTTTTCTGATGACCTTTGATGACCCCTTTAGCACCCCCTTGTGACCCCCCTAGGGGTCCCGACCCCCAGGTTGAGAAACGCTGTTGTATTTGATCTCTTCGCCTCATCTATATATATAAAAATGCTCTGTGCATAATGAGTACCTTAAAAACAAAAGAACCCATGAACGAAATCACACCAAATTTGGCAACAAAACATCTCACAGCACAAGGAGTGACCATCACTCAAAAAACTATGATTTTGACATTTGGGAGTTGTAGTTGCTGAGATTTGTAGTTCACCTACAATCAAAGAGCATTCTGAACTCCACCAATGATTGAATTGACCCAAACTTGACACACAGGACTCCCCTGACCAACAGAATACACTAGAGAGGTTTGGTGGGCATTGACTTTGACTTTTGGAGTTGTAGTTCACCTACATCTAGAGGGAACTGTGGACTCAAACAATGATGGATCTGGACCAAACTTGGCACGAATACTCCATATGCCCAAATATAAACATAGATGGAATTTGGGGGAAATAGACCTTGGCATTTGGGAGTTGTAGTTGCTGGGATTTATAGTTCACCTACAATCAAAGAGCATTCTGAACCCCACCAATGATGGAATTGAACCAAACTTCCCACACAGAACCCCCATGACCTACAGAAAATAGTGTGTTTTCTGATGGCCTTTGATGACCCCTTTGGCACCCCCTTGTGCAATTGCCCAAGATAGAGGTAGGGATAAATAACCCCACACTTTGGCAGCATTTCTCAGGACCTCTGGGTTGAGGCTCTTCTGGGCCACATCCTCCACCAAGCTCTTGGCTCTTTCGAGTTCTAGGGGTCCCGACTCCCAGGTTGAGAAACGCTGTTGTATTTGATCTCTTCGCCTCATTGTATATAATTGGATAGCGGCCTTAGTTCAGACATGGGCAAACTTCTGGACTTCAACTCCCACCATTCCTCACAGCCAGTAGGGCCCAGTGGTTGCCTGTTAAAGGGACACAGCCGTGAGTCCCAATGTTATAGTCAAAACATTAAAACGCTTGAGCAATATTACACAAGTGAAACATTGGATTCGTTTTCTTTTATTGCTTTCCATTGCTAGATCTCCAACAAATCTGGAAATGACAGATTCTGGATTTTTTTGCATTTCTAAAATCTTTGGACACATAACATTTGCATCTATGACAAAAAAGACAGAGAAGAAAGATTCAAAAACAGCCAAGCCATTTGCAGGATATAGGGGTCTTTTGGGTGGCAAATCTCCAAATTTGTGGCATGTGTGGCATTGGGAAGGTCAAGGAGATGGAAGGAACATGACAACCCATCTAGTCCAACTTTGCTAGCAGGGTAAGGATCCATGGTGGTGGTCCCTCTAAATGGCTACCATCTTCCAAGGAAGTCCTTTCCGTGGTTACAAAGAGGTCTTCTACAGAAAAAAGCAAGCAACGATGGATCCTCCACTAGTATCATAAGTAGGATTGAGATCTCTGCTCCAGATGAAGACTTCTCCAATTCCTCTGGAAATGATAGGACTAATCCATATCTCTGGATCATTCTTGAGATTTTTGAATTCTTCCAAACCTTGTCTGAAATCTTTCTTCATGTGGAAGCCCAACCATTTCATGGATCTGGTTGGCTTGCAGTGTTTCAGACTCTTCCTGGAACAACGTTGCTAGATTCAGGAGGCGGCTCTTCAGCTGAGACTGTTCCTTGCCATGACCACCTGAAATCTGGAAGCCCTTTGTGTACATCTCCAGGGCCCCCTCTTTGTTTCTTTTCTTGTGGAGCAGGAAGTCCCCCCAGTGCAAGTAGATGGCCTGCTGGCATCGTTGGCTGAAGTTGGGGAGATCCTCCATCAGGTTCTGGTAAATCTCTTCCTCATCAGCCAAGGACGTCTCCCCGTACAATTTGGCCAACTCCAGCTGGGAGAACACGGATGAAGGATCCTTTTCCAAAGCCTGCTTGGAGCTCTCAATAGCTGCTGCTACAAGCTCGTCTCTTTCTTCCCATGATGCCTTCTTCATCTAATTCTTGTAGCAGACACCAAGGTCATAGTAAAGCATTTGGTAGTTAGGACTCAGGGCTATGGCTTTCTTCAGAACTGCAATTGCCCAAGATAGAGGTAGGGATAAATAACCCCACACTTTGGCAGCATTTCTCAGGACCTCTGGGTTGAGGCTCTTCTGGGCCACATCCTCCACCAAGCTCTTGGCTCTTTCGAGTTCTTTGTTCACTCTCTGCCTGTTTTTTGTCTGTATTACGTTGGCCAAATACACCTTGGCTTCAGCATTTTGAGGCTGGTGATCAAGGACTTCTTCCAACAATCTTTGGACTTCTTTTGCACCTTCCTTCCAATTGTGACACCAGAAGGCGTAGGCAGAGAATGTCAGACCTGCCTGGTATTCCCCATTGGACCCATCTCCTCTCAGGGCCAACTGGAAACACTCCTGGGCCTCCTGTCCATTCCGGAAGCCCCAAGCCAGCAGGGACCACCCTTTCTGGGCATGGATTTCAGGGATTGCAACAGAGTAGGGCTCGGGGCTGGAGAGAGCTTGGCAAATCTCATGGATCCGCTCCAGGTAGAGCTCCACCTTCTCGTAGTTGGTCAAGTGGTAATAAATCCAGGCAAAGTTGCCACAGGTCACTAGGGCTTGGCGGGAGAAGTTGGTGGGGTGTTCCTCCTGGCAGGAGAAGTTGGTGGGGTGGTCTTCCCGGAGAACCTCCTCCGCTTTTTGAAGGCTCTCCAATGCTTCACTGTAGTCCTCTTGGAGGTGGTGGAGGTAGGCCTTCATGGCCAGGTAAGTGCCCCGGTTGGGGAATGTGGTGTGCTCCAGGCGGAGAGCCAACATCTGCAGGACGTGTCGAGCCTCCACTTTGTCCTTGACCTCCAAGTGCCAGGTAAAATGGCACTGCAGGCTCTGGAGCTTCTTCTTCAATGGCTGATTGCTGCCAAGAGAAGAGAGGAAAAACGGGGAGAAAGGGTGAGGAGCATGAAGAACTGAAGTTTCCTGACAACCAGACACAGAAGGAAAGCCTATGTATCAGCTTAAGTTAGGACCATGGAATTATAGGGTTAGAAGAAACCATGAGAGCCATCCAGTCCAACTGCTTTCTGCCACGCAGCTGTAGGGTGAGGCACCTAGCCAGTCTCTGCAATGAAACTCTCACTTACAAGGAAAACGATGACTTTATTCAAATCCTTGTTGTCAGGATGTAGATTTTATTATCTTATTTTATTATCTGTTATAGAACTCCAATATGCTGATGGCAACGTCATGTGTGCGCATTCCGAAGAAGACCTACAAGCCACTCTAAACATCTTTGCAGAAGAATACGAGAAGCTCAGCCTCTCATTGAACATCGAGAAAACCAAAGTGCTCACCAGCCAAAATCCCTCTCCAATGCCAGAGATACAACTTAATGGTGTAACATTAGAAAATGTGGACCTTTCCGTTCCCTTGGCAGCCACCTCTCCACAAAGGTCAATATTGACACTGAACTACAACACCGCCTGAGCTCTGCGAGTGCAGTATTTTTCCGAATGAAGCAGAGAGTGTTTGAGGACCGGGACATCCGTAGGGAGACCAAGGTGCTTGTTTATAAAGCCATTGTCCTCCCAACCCTGCTATACAGCTGCGAAACGTGGACAGTCTACAGATGTCACATGCAACTCCTGGAACAATTCCATTAGTGCTGCCTCCAGAAAATCCTTCAAATCTCTTGCCTGGCTTCCAAGCTGCAAGCTTTCTTCTCCTTGGATTTCTTTGAGAGCATCCCAGTCCCTGCGTATTCCCAATTTCCTATTCCTGGACTGCAACTCTCAGCAATCCTCCAGATAGATAGATTAGATAGAGATAGGTAGGTAGGTAGGTAGGTAGATAGATAGATAGATAGATAGATAGATAGATAGATAGATAAGGGAGGGAGGGAGGGAGGTAGACAGACAGACAGACAGACAGACAGACAGACAGACAGACAGACAGATAAGGTAGGTAGGTAGGTAGGTAGGTAGGTAGGTAGGTAGGTAGGTAGATAGATAGATAGATAGATAGATAGATAGATAGGTGGGTAGGTAGGTAGATCACGAGGACTGCTGGGAGTTGCAGTCCAAGAATAGGTAGAGAAGGAAGAAAGGGGAGTAGGGGAAGGGAAAGAAAAGTGGGGAAGGAAGAGAAGGAACATCTTCATTCCTTCTGAGATGATGACTGAGATGAAGGGCGAGAAGGCAGGATCATCAAGTTTGCAGATGACACCAAATTGGGAGGGAGAGCCAAGACTCCAGAGGACAGGAGCAGGATTCAAAACTATCTTGACAGATTAGAGAGATGAAGGGCCAAAACTAACAAAATGAAGTTCAACAGGGACAAATGCAAGAGACTCCACTTTGGCAGGAAAAACAAAATGCAAAGATACAAAATGGGGGACAATGCCTGGCTCGAGAGCAGTACGTGTGAAAAAGATCTTGGAGTCCTCGTGGACCACAAGTTAAGCATGAGCCAGGATTGTGATGTGGCTGCAAAAAAAGCCAATGAGATTTTGCCCTGCATCAATAGGAGCCTAGTGTCTAGGTCTAGGGAAGTCATGCTCCCCATGC
Source organism: Anolis sagrei (assembly GCF_037176765.1). Classification (NCBI taxonomy): domain Eukaryota; kingdom Metazoa; phylum Chordata; class Lepidosauria; order Squamata; family Anolidae; genus Anolis; species Anolis sagrei. Next base: position 196,221,145 of record NC_090025.1, on the reverse strand, counting down.
TCTATTCTGCTCTGGTTAGACCACACCTGGAATATTGTGTCCAATTCAGGGCTCCACAATTGAAGAGAGATATTGACAAGCTGGAATGTGTCCAGAGGAGGGCGACTAAAATGATCAAGGGTCTGTAGAACAAGCCCTATGAGGAGCGGCTTAGGGAACTGGGCATGTTTAGCCTGAAGAAGAGAAGGCTGAGAGGAGATATGATAGCCATGTATAAATATGTGAGAGGAAGCCACAGGGAGGAGGAGGGAGCAAGCTTGTTTTCCGCTTCCATGGAGACTAGGACGTGGAACAATGGCTTCAAACTACAAGAGAGGAGATTCCATCTGAACACGAGGAAGAACTTCCTGACTGTGAGAGTCGTTCAGCAGTGGGACTCTCTGCCCCGGAGTGTGGTGGAGGCTCCTTTTTTGGAAGCTTTTAAACAGGGGCTGGATGGCCATCTGTCAGGGGTGATTTGAATGCAATATTCCTGCTTCTTGGCAGAATGGGGTTGGACTGGATGATGGCTCAGGAGGTCTTTTCCAACTCTTTGATTCTAGGATTCTATGAAGGAAGGAGAGAAGGAAAGAGAAAAAGGGAAGGAAAAAGCCCTTTTGTGTCTTGAATTCAGTAACCACAGGAAGCAGTAGAGGAAAGAGAAGGAAGCAGTAGAGGAAACTCAGAACATTTTAATAGCAGCTGGAAAAAGTAGGATGGCAGGGGACTAATAGGGGCTGTCCTTGTCAAATTGGGAGCATTGGAGAATACCTCCCTTCAAAGCTGAGAAGGGAAAGAGAAAGCAATTCCCAAAACCACAGCTGGAGACTGACTCCTGGGGGTGATTTTCAACCCAATTCCTATTGAACCACCATTCTTTAATTTCTGTTCTCAGAGTGCACCTACACTGTTGAATTAACACAGTTTGAAACCACTTGAACTGCCCTGGCTCAATGCTATAGCACCCTAGAAGCTGGAGTTTTCTAAGTTCTCTCGCCTTCTCTACCACAGAGTCCTGGTGCATCACCACACTAAAACTCTTCGGATGCCATAGTGTTGAGCTATAGGGTGCATTTGCCCTGTAGAATGAATTCAGTTTGACACCACTTTAACTTCCCTATGGAATCCTGGAGTTGTAGTTTTACAAGGTCTTTCACCTTTCCCCGCCCAAGAATGAAAACTACAACTCCTAGGATTCCATAGCATTGAGCCCTGACAGTCCAAGTAGGAACAACTGCTTTCATTCTATGGTGTAATGCACCCATTGTCGTTAAAGTGGTATCGAAATGCATTCATTCTACAGTGTGGATACACCTGAGGTCCACCTTGTGCCTTTCTGCTTGTGCCGTCACACCCAGAACCTATAACATTAAAACTAAGATATGCTTCTCTCTTTATCTGGGTGAACCGCTGTTTCTTTGAAGCAATAACTCAATACTTTCAGCAACTGATGCCAGTCAAAATATGAACATCAACAAAATATTTATTTCCAAAGTCCTTGGCAGACTTGGCACAGCTTGATAAAGTTACAACACAAACAGTCTATTTGAGAAACCATAGAGATGTTCTTTCTTTCCCCTTTTCTTCAATTACTGAGGTAACCTTTCTCCAAATGGTAGAAAAAATCCTGAGATATTTCACCCTAACCCTGAGCTGCTATGGTTAGAAAGAACAGGTCTTTCCCTATCTAAGCACAAGGTCAGTTTTGGAGATGAAGTAACGCTCAATAGTAATCAATAACTATTTCTCTCTGTGGACAAGTCTCCATAGGGACCACCAAACGCAGCATTGCCCAGACACGCATCAAGGAACATGAAAGGCACTGCAGACTACTTCAACCGGAGAAGTCAGCCATAGCAGAGCACCTGAGGAACCAGCCTGGACACAGCATATTATTTGAGAACACAGAAATGCTGGACCACTCTCACAACCACCATGTCAGACTACACAGAGAAGCCATTGAAATCCACAAGCATGTGGACAATTTCAACAGAAAGGAGGAAACCATGAAAATGAACAAAATCTGGCTACCAGTATTAAAAAACTCAAAAATTGCAACAGCAAAACAACAGAGAGGAAACAACCAGGCACAGATTAACACCTCCCAGCAAGAGATTTTCCCAGGCTCAGGCAGGCCTTCAAATGCTAATGAAGGTGATCAGCTGAAACATTCACACCTAACTGCAGCAGGGAAGAGCTCCTTGCCCCACCCCAGCCATTCCACAGATATATAAACCCATTGTCCTAATTCCAACAGACCTCACTACCTCTGAGGATGCTTGCCATAGATGCAGGCGAAATGTCAGGAGAAATGCCTCTGGAACATGGCTCTATAGCCCGAAAAAACCCACAAGAACCTATTTCTCTCTATTCCTCTATAACTCAATAACTCAATTACTATCTCAATATCTTAATATCTCTCTCTATATATAACTCAATATCTTTCTATAACTCAATAGCTCAATTGCTTTTCTTTTACTCATTTTCTATCTATGACTCAATTATACTCAATGGTTCTCACAATGGGTTTTTCAGAGCTCCCTGCCTGACCAACAGCACATCTGAGGCTCTTTTCTCTACTGAAGGAGGCAAGGGAGATTCCAAAATGGAGATCTCAACCCCAGGAAAAAAAGGTGGACTCCAAACCCAAAGAGATACTTTCTAAACCAATAACTGCAGAGGGCCTGCAGCCTGGCTTTCCAGACTCTGATACTGTTTAGCTTCCAGGGTGCTGCTGGGTCTATAGCTGGGGTCCTCAAACTTTTTAAACCAGGGGCCAGTTTACTGTCCCTCAGACCGATGGAGGGACGGACTATAGTTTTTTTAAAAAAATCAATTAAAAAATTCCTATGCACATTGCACATATCTTATTTTGCTGTGTGGAAGGGCCCTTCGAGGGAGGGGGTTCTTTCTAGCCCTCTTTAGGCAGTAATTCCAGGAGCAGAGAATGGGAAATCTTCCTATTTCGAGTCTGAACAAAATCTGGCTACCAGTATTAAGGAAAACTGTAAATAAAGAACAACACTCAAACACAGGGGAACTCCAGACAAGAAACAATCGGGGCCAGCTAATCACCTCTAACAAAGGATTCTCCCTAAAAACTGTCAGGCTATGAAATGGCAATCAAGGTGGCCAATTGAAACATTCATACCTACCTCCAACAGACAAGAGTTCTTTCTCCCACCCTGGATCTTCCAAGATTTTCCTGGTTAAAGGTTTTCCTCTGACATGAATTCCAGTCATGTCTGACTCTGGGGTGTGGTGCTCATCTGCATTTCTAAGTCGAAGAGCCAGCGTTGTCCGTAGACACCTCCAAGGTCATGTGGCCAGCATGACTGCATGGAGCGTCAGGGCAGCCTCCCTTGGCTGGCTCAGGCTGTCCTTCAGGCCCGTGTGGCCTACTTGCAAGTAACGCACCTCGTGAGGTGCTTTACGCGCGAGTAGACCATGTGGAGCAGCCTCCCTTGGCTGGCTCGCGCTGTCCATCGGGCCTGACGGATAGCGTGAGCCAGCCAACGGAGGGGCACTGTGTGGGGGGGGGGGCGCTCCTCCTCCGCGGGCTGGATCACGGCCCTTGGCAGGCCAGAAGTGGCCCGCGGGCCGTAGTTTGGGGACCCCTGGTCTATAGCAACCCAGGGGAAATGCAAAGGAATGCTATCCCATGCAGCTAAAAGGCAATGCAAACCAAGCTCCTGGAAGACGGAACACTGCTTTTTGAGAACCAATTTCGGAGTTTAGTGGAAGCTCCGTCGACCAAAACCTCTTACTTCATTCTGCTTTCTTCTTGTAACCGGTGGAATGAGATGTTCCAGGAGTCAAGGCCTTGGTCTTCCCTGTGGTCCAGCAGCCACGAGACAAAGAAAGCATAGATGTCCGGATGGTATCGGCACAATGGGTGCCTCTTGCTGGGCATCCCTCTTCTTATAGCAACGCCTTGCCCCATTCTGAAAGAGAAACCTAGCCGGGGAAGAAGGGAAAGGGCAGCGCTGGGCATTTGAACTAAGGGCGAAGTGACGTTAGAGATTATAATGTTTGCTTTTTGAATCAGGTTTATGTGGACTTCGGGCGTTAGAGCATCACCCCGAAAGGTGTGACCACTTTGGTCACTTTTCCCAAGTTGACCGTTTGCCCTCACTTTCAGGGCTGGAGATTTCTCATCGGGAGACATTGGCACATCATTTCCAATGCACAACTTCTTGCATTGAACGGCAACCAAATAACTGACGTTCTGCTCTAATTTATATTATATACTAGCTTGGGGACCCGGCGTTGCCCGGGTTATTAGAGAAAGTGGGTAATGGCGGTTCTGTATGCCAAGTTTGGTCTTTATTGGTCTTTGGATAACTGCTGCATTATTTTCAGGAAGTGAGTGAAGGTACTTGAAGTCCCATCATCCATGGGCCACCCTCCTACAAACAGCAGCAGGATATAGAGAGGGTCATGGGGCCTCTGTGTGCCAAGTTTGGTCTTTATAAGTCATTAGATGAGGGTGGCAGTGGTGTCAGTAAGTGAGTGAAGGTACTGCAAGTCCCATCATCCAAGGTCCATCCCCTTTCAAACTGCAGCAGGATGTAGAGTGGATCATGGGGGCTCTGTGTGCCAAGTGTGGTCTTGATTGGTCATTAGAAGAGGGTTGCAGCAATCTTTGGAAGGGAGTGGAGGTACTTGAAGTCCCATTATCCATGGTCTGTCCTCCTCCAAACTGCAGCAGGATGTAGAGTGGGTCATTGGAGCTCCATGTGCCAAGTTTAGTCTTGATTAGTCATTAGCGAGGGTCTCAGTGGTCTCAGGAAGTGAGCAAAGGTACTGCAAGTCCCATCATCCATCTCCAAATTTTTCTAAACAACACCAGGACGTAAAGTGGGTCATGAGAGGTCTATGTGCCAAGTTTGGTCTTGATCCGTCATTGGATGAGGTTTGCAGAGGTCTCAGAATGTGAGTGAAGGTACTGGAAGTTCCGTCATCCATGGTCCACCCTTCTCCAAAACTGCAGCAGGATGTAGAGTGGGTCATGGGGGCTCTGTGTGCCAACGTTGGTCTTGATTGGTCATTAGATGAGTTTTGCAGCAGTCTTGGGTAGTGGAGGTACTTTAGGTCCCATCATCCATGGTCTGTCGTCCTCCAAACTGCTCCAGGATGTAGAGTGGGTCATTGAAGCTCCATGTGCCAAGTTTAGTCTTGATGAGTCATTGGCAAGGGTCTCAGTGGTCTCAGGAAGTGAGTGAAGTGACTGCAAGTCCCATCATCCATTGTAAAATTCTTCCAAACCACTCCAGGATGTAGAGTGAGTTATGCAGGCTCTCTGTGTAAATTGTGGTCTTGATCCATCATCGTTGGCAGTTGTAATGGTCTTAGGAAGGGAGTGCAGGTATTGCAAGTCCCATCGTCCATGGTGCATCCTCCTTCAAACTGCACCTGGATGTGGGTCATGGAGACTCAGTGTGCCAAGTTTGGTATTTATTGGTAATTGGATGAGGGTTGCAGTGGTCTGAAGAATTGAGCAATGGTACTGCAAGTCCCATAATCCATGGTCCATCCCCGGCCAAACCACACCAGGACGTAAAGT